>NW_026571133.1:38233602-38644973 GCF_026225935.1 Boleophthalmus pectinirostris
AACCAGGTGAACCAGGACTAAACTAAACCAAGGACTAAACCAGGACTGGAAACCAGGACTAAACCAGGACTAAACCAGGACTAAACCAGGACTAAACCAGGACTAAACCAGGTGAAACCAGGACTAAACCAGAACCAGGACTAAACCAGGACTAAACCAGGACTAAACCAGGAAACCAGGACTAAACCCTAGGACTGAACCAGGACTAAACCAGGACTAAACCAGGTCTAAACCAGGACTAAAGGACTCCAGGTCTAAACCAGCTAAACAGGACTAAACCAGGTCTAAACCAGGTCTAAACCAGGACTGAACTGAGAACTGAACCAAGACTAAACCAGGTCTAAATCACAATTGAACCAGGTCCAAATCAGGTCTAAGCCAGGACAAAATCAGGAATAAACCAGGTCTAAACCAGGTCTAAACCAGGAAAACTGAAACCAGGACTAAACCAGGTCTAAATCCAGGACTGAAACCAGGTCTAAACCAGGTCTAAACCAGGTCTAAACCATGTCTAAATCAGGAATAAACCAGGACTGAACCAGGTCTAAACCAGGTCTAAACCAGGTCTAAACCAGGTCTAAACCAGGACTAATCTTGGACTAGAACTTAGGATCTAGGACTGCCCCTGAGAGAACCCCGAGCCAGTGGAGCAGGGTGTCCGCAAAGTGCGTTCGTTCGTCATTTGCGATTAGCCTCGTGGAGCACAGAGTTTTGTGCTGGTCCTGTCGCCCATGGTCACCCGATGGTCTGCAGGGGCGCACCTCTGGGCCCGTCTCGATATTCGGAACCGTAGCAATGGCGTTTCACCACTGCTGATATTGTGGTGATTTTAGCAAATTTGTATGAAGAAAAACAAAAAACCCACCCCTTCAATCCAGGTTAAAAATGGATTATAACGCATGTTACTGACATTTGTATTGTATTTGTTGAGTAAAATATTACCATCTTTTTCCCTGTAATGTTTTACATTTCTGTGTTACAGCAAAAAGCAATGCATTACAGCAATTTGTTACTGTAATATCTCCCGACACAGATTGCTGTATTACAGCAGAGATTCAACTTTACTTTTAGACACTTATGTTACCTTATCTTACCCCTGGCCTTTCTTTGCAGAGTTTTTATGTTGCTCTTGTGTCTGGGTGGGTTTCCTCTGGACACTCCAGTTTCCTCCATCAATCCAAAACATGCACAATAGGTCAAATCCTCCAGCTAAGTTAGTCCTGACCAAGACTAGCTCAAGATCTGGACATGAGTCTCAAGGAGCTGCTTCTGAGGAGTTATTGAAGGATGGGTCAAATGCAGAGGACATATGTGTTCCTATGGGAACAGTGAAGTGTACTTTAACCTTACCTTGTTGTCTCTATGGAGATAAAGAGGTTTAATACCATAGTGACAGACAGTGCGCTGTAAAAAGCCATGGCAGTACTGTGACTCTTTCTAATGCCAATATCTTTACACCCGGGTCTTAATACGGTAGGACATGGAGTAATTCTGCTCACCCTTCTGATGCAACGTGATGAGAGCGAGTGATAAAAGCCTCTCATTATGTGCGTTCAGAGCGGAGAGACGTCTGTGGTGTTAAGCAGGTCTGTGAAAGCCTTTAATACCACCTCTGAGTCTGCTGCTCTGACCCTGCAGCTCTGAGTCTGCAGCTCTGACCCTGCACCTCTGAGTCTGCAGCTCTGACCCTGCAGCTCTGAGTCTGCAGCTCTGACCCTGCAGCTCTGAGTCTGCAGCTCTGACCCTGCAGCTCTGAGTCTGCAGCTCTGAGTCTGCAGCTCTGAGTCTGCAGCTCTGACCCTGCAGCTCTGAGTCTGCAGCTCTGAGTCTGCAGCTCTGAGTCTGCTGCTCTGAGTCTGCTGCTCTGACTCTGCAGCTCTGACCCTGCAGCTCTGAGTTTGCAGCTCTGAGTCTGCAGCTCTGACTCTGCAGCTCTGTGTCTGAAGCTCTAAGCTCTGACTCTGCAGCTCTGACTCTGAGTCTGCAGCTCTGACTCTGCAGCTCTGAGTTTGCAGCTCTAAGCTCTGACTCTGCAGCTCTGAGTCTGACTCTGCAGCTCTCAGCTCTGAGTCTGCAGCTCTGACTCTGAGTCTGCAGCTCTGAGTCTGCAGCTCTGACTCTGAGTCTGCAGCTCTGAGAGAAAACACATGTGACCCACTCCGCTACAGTCATAGTCTGAATAGTTTTATTTAGCACAACACAAAGCTTGTGTTTATATAAAAATGCACTATGTTACTTTTCTGATGAAGGTCTGTCATCTGTGCTATGCCTAGAAAGTACCACACTCTGGCATTAAACATGTCTAAATCCACGGAGCCAAGCAGGTGACGCCTAGTTAGAGCTCAGATCTGTGGAGAGGTGAGCCTGTTCAGAGTACAGTAAGAATCAAGTTTTTCGAGTTGTTGTTGAGAAAGAAAACCACCTGTAGTTTCATAAATGCAGGACAAATACATGTAACACTGGAGTGAAAAGTTACACCGTGTATCTCTAATAACAACATCTGCTTGTCTATTTTTACAACACAGAAAGTTAATCCTCCTATTTCAGAACATGAACTGAAACATCACTCTTTGTTTAAGTCGTTAAAAGATTATGAAATGCATACTTTTGAAGATGACTGAGTTCTGATCTGTAAACTAACCACAAAGCAACAATCATAATGAGCATTTTGATTTATAACTCACTGTAACAAAAAATGTGTTTTTGTGGATGTACTTTGTTTTGTTTTGTCTGTTCTTTTAAACAACTTGCGCTGAGCAGGGTTACATCTCCACTAACCCTTTAAGTCTATATCTCCAAAGCTCCAAACGCTCTGTTCCAACTTTTGATGTCATGAATCAGTAAAATAAACACAGAAAACAGCTAAGAAAAAAAAAAAAAAGAAAGAAAGAAAAATTCCATTGCTTCTGTAGAACAAAATGCAGCTCAAATCTTTTTCAAAATCACTGCATTTGAAGTTTTAATAGATCTCAAAATCCGTGCATACTTTTTCTAAGTACATATTTAAACAGGCACTTTATTACTTTTACTTAAGTAGTTTTTTGACGTGATACTTTTACTTGAGTACTGTATGTCTTTGCTGTCTGTATCTGTACTTTTATTTAAAACTGTCCTTTTCTGGTAAAGGACTTGCAGTTATTTGTCTCCATGTAGATCTTATTGCTTTACCTTCAGTTTTCCACTTTTCCGTCTCCATAGAAACAAGCAGGAGACGCCACCAGGCCATTTTACAGGTGAGATCTGTGAAAAGGCGACCCCATTCACAGTCAGAATGTGTGTTTTTAAAGGTATTTTTGAGAAATAAAAGCCCCATAACTAAATAAACGCATCTTAGGCTACGTTCAAACTGCAGGGCTTAATGCTCAATTTGGACTTTTTTGTGAAATCCGATGTTTTTGCGAGGTCGTTCACATTTCCAATTAAATGCGACTTGTATGTGATCTTCAGTGTGAACATTAAACGGCCCAAAAGTGTCCCACATGTGCACTGGAGACACGATGACGTCAACCGCAGTGAGCGTGCTCTGTGTTTACGGAAGTTGTCCAAACATGGACACGAGCATTGAGCACCTGGAGATTTTAAAGTTCCTCTCGTACTGGAGCCAGAACATGAACAACTTACTTGTTTTAAGGAGGAGATTGAGAAGGAGAAGGACGAGGTTTTTGGTTGTGGTGTTTTGTGGGACAGCGGCAGCGACGTCTGTTGAAAGAAACGTGTGGATGTGGAGAAGGAGCCAAGAGTGG
Source organism: Boleophthalmus pectinirostris (assembly GCF_026225935.1). Taxonomy (NCBI): domain Eukaryota; kingdom Metazoa; phylum Chordata; class Actinopteri; order Gobiiformes; family Gobiidae; genus Boleophthalmus; species Boleophthalmus pectinirostris. Next base: position 38,237,346 of record NW_026571133.1, read on the forward strand.
TGAGCGGCGATGTGCTTAGCTTCAGTGACACGGAGTTCATTAACAATTTTCGCCTACTTCAGCGCAGAATAGTGACGTTTGTGACTTGCTGATAACGTGTAGGTTGGATGAATGCGCTTTGGCTGTTCAGACTGAAGTCGCATGTCAAAAGATCAGATATGTATCCGTTTCAGGAGCACATATCCAAGTGTCCTGGGTCGCATTTGAAAAAATCTGATCTGTGTCGTTCATTAAAAGATCAGATACAGGTCACATAGAAGCCAAAAAATCTGATTTGGGTCACTTCAGGCTGCAGTCTGAACGCAGTGATATTTAAGTCATATTACGGAACATTACAGGTAAAGTTCTGCAGTGCATCTTTAAGTAACAACACTGAGTACTTCTTCCCCCGCTGCTAATCGTCCCTCTCTCCGTGTTAAAGTCTGGCTGCACACTCCCGCCCCAGGCCCTTATGAAATCAAACCCCAGCGCCTGGTTCTTTATGTGCGCCATGTTTATTACATCTGACCATCTGGTTGGACACGTGCACGTCTGGACGCCACACGTGCACGCCCGCTCGCTCGGGGGGCAAAGGTCGCGCACACTGCTGCTGGCTTATTAGCTGTTGCAGTCATGTTAGCGTCATGTCTCGGGTATTGCAGAAGAGAATGTGGCGTTTCATTCCGAGTGAGCGTTTCAGTAAACTCTAGTTGGAATGTTTTGAGAAAGAAATGATGTTGGAGATGAGGGTCCTAAGGGTGTTTCTCCATGGAAATGTTGTCTTGAATATTCCAAAGTATGAAGCTACCAGGTGAAGTTATGGGTCAGATCTGTGGAGAGATAACTCTACACAAACTTTCTCGTTACATTTTCAGTTTGACATCTTTGACATATGTTGAAACGAAACGAGTAACCCACTGTTCTTTGTCATCTTTCAGACCTATGCAATTTATGCGTCAAGCAAATGGGCAACTTACAGTATTAGCGCCCTCTGCTGTTAGACCGGATGTCCATTCGTGACTTTTCCAGAACACACAGACTGACAATCACCTCCTAACCAGGCTGGTGCCACCTAGTACCTCCGCTCAATTTCATTTCTCTCCAGCGACTAGGTCAGGAATCAGAATACACTAGATCAGGGGTGTCAAACATATGGCCCGGGGGCCAGATCCGGCCCTTCAAGACCTTTAATCTGGCCCTCGGCTGATTTTCTACTAAAATATTTTAATTATATTTTCTATTAATATATGGATAATTTTCTGTTGTGTTTATCACAGCATCTCCAGTGTCTCTGTGCGTGGGCCCTCCCACCAGAGCAGCACAAATGAAGACCTGTTTCCAAAAGCTCTTAAAAGACGATTGTTTTGACTGTTGACTGTGACGTTCTCATCAGCAAAATGTCATAAATAAGAAAAGTGGAGCTGAGTGCAGGATTTTCCAAGAAAAATTGACTTATTCCTATTTACATACAAGTTCATGTTAAAACATTGTGTTGAAATTACATTTTTTTAAAGTTTCAGGTTGTTCATAATATTATAATATTTTGTAAAAGAAAGAGTTCATCAATTAAAAAAGATTTCTGTAATAGATTTGCGTTTCTCTGCACAAATATTTGAACTTATTGTTATTTTTGGGGTTTATATGACATGAGTTTTCTGATCCGGCCCCTTTGGGATCAAAGTAGGTTGGATACGGCCCATCCATCCATCCATTTTCGTCCGCTTATCCGGGGCCGGGTCGCGGGGGGAGCAGCCTAAGCAGGGACTCCCAGACTTCCTTCACCCCAGACACGTCCTCCAGCTCCTCCGGGGGGACCCCGAGGCGTTCCCAGGCCAGCCGAGAGACATAGTCCCTCCAGCGTGTCCTGGGTCTTCCCCGGGGCCTCCTCCCGGCGGGACATGCCCGGAACACCTCCCGAGGGAGGCGCCCAGGAGGCATCCGGAACAGATGCCCGAGCCACCTCAACTGGCTCCTCTCGACGTGGAGGAGCAGCGGCTCTACTCCGAGCTCCTCCCGTGTGACTGAGCTCCTCACCCTATCTCTAAGGGAGCGCCCAGCCACCCTGCGGAGGAAACTCATTTCGAGCGCTTGTATCCGCGATCTCGTCCTTTCGGTCACTACCCAGAGCTCATGACCATAGGTGAGAGTAGGAACGAAGACTGACCGGTAAATCGAGAGCTTCGCCTTTCGACTCAGCTCCCTCTTCACCACAACGGTCCGATACAGCGACCGCATCACTGCCGAAGCTGCACCGATCCGCCTGTCAATCTCACGTTCCGTTCTTCCCTCACTCGTGAACAAGACCCCGAGATACTTGAACTCCTCCACTTGAGGCAAAGACTCCCCACCCACCCGGAGAGGGCAAGCCACCTTTTTCCGGTCGAGAACCATGGCCTCGGACTTGGAAGAGCTGATCTTCATCCCAGCCGCTTCACACTCGGCTGCAAACCGCCCCAGTGCACATTGCAGGTCCTGGTTCGATGAAGCCAACAGGACAACATCGTCCGCAAACAGCAGAGATGAAATCCTGTGGTCCCCAAACCGGACCCCCTCCGGTCCCTGACTGCGCCTAGAAATTCTGTCCATAAATACAATGAACAGAACCGGTGACAAAGGGCAGCCCTGGCGGAGTCCAACATGCACCGGGAACAGGTCTGACTTACTGCCGGCAATGCGAACACAGCTCCTGCTCCGGTCATACAGGGACCGGACAGCCCTTAGCAAAGGGCCCCGGACCCCATACTCCCAGAGCACCCCCCACAGGACGCCACGAGGGACACGGTCGAATGCCTTCTCCAGATCCACAAAACACATGTGGACTGGTTGGGCAAACTCCCATGAACCCTCGAGCACCCTATGGAGAGTGTAGAGCTGGTCCAGTGTTCCACGGCCAGGACGAAAACCACACTGCTCCTCCTGAATCCGAGGTTCGACTATCGGCCGGATTCTCCTCTCCAGTACCCTGGCATAGACCTTACCGGGAAGGCTGAGAAGTGTGATCCCCCTATAGTTGGAACACACCCTCCGGTCCCCCTTCTTATACAGAGGGACCACCACCCCGGTTTGCCAGTCCAGAGGTACTGTCCCCGACCGCCACGCGATGTTGAAGAGGCGTGTCAGCCAAGACAGCCCCACAACATCCAGAGACTTCAGGTACTCAGGACGGATCTCATCCAACCCCGGAGCCTTGCCACCAAGGAGCTTGCCAACCACCTCAGTGACTTCGGCCAGGGTGATGGATGAGTCCGCCTCTGAGTCCCCAGCCTCGGCCTCCTCCTCGGAGGACGTGACGGTGGGATTGAGGAGATCCTCAAAGTATTCCTTCCACCGCCGGACAACGTCCCAGTCGAGGTCAACAGCTCTCCCCCCGCCACTGTAAACAGTGTTGGTGAAGAACTGCTTTCCCCTCCTGAGGCGCCGGACGGTTTGCCAGAATCTCTTTGAGGCCGTCCGATAGTCCTTCTCCATGGCCTCCCCGAACTCCTCCCAGCTCCGAGTTTTTGCCTCCGCGACCACACGGGCTGCAGCACGCTTGGCCCGCCAGTACCTGTCAGCTGCCTCAGGAGTCCCCCGAGCCAGCAAGGCCCGATAGGACTCCTTCTTCAGCTTGACAGCATCCCTTACTTCCGGTGTCCACCACCGGGTTCTGGGGTTGCCGCCGCGACAGGCACCACAGACCTTACGCCCACAGCTCCGAGCAGCTGCATTGACAATAGAGGCCGAGAATGAAGCCCACTCGGACTCCATATCTCCAGCCTCCCCCGGAATCCGGGAGAAGTCCTCCCGGAGGTGCGAGTTGAAGGTCCTCTGACAGAGGGCTCCGCCAGACGTTCCCAACAGACCCTCACTACACGCTTGGGTCTGCCAGGTCTTTCCGGCTTCCTCCTCCGCCAGCGAACCCAACTCACGACCAGGTGGTGATCAGTTGACAGCTCAGCCCCTCTCTTCACCCGAGTGTCCAAGACACGCGGCCGGAGATCAGATGACACGACGACAAAGTCGATCATCGACCTCCGGCCTAGGGTGTCCTGGTGCCACGTGCACTTATGGACACCCTTGTGCTCGAACATGGTGTTTGTTATGGACAAACTGTGACTAGCACAGAAGTCCAATAACAAAACACCACTCGGGTTCAGATCGGGGAGGCCGTTCCTCCCAATCACCCCTCTCCAAGTGTCACTGTCGTTGCCCACGTGGGCGTTGAAGTCCCCCAGGAGAACAACGGAGTCCCCGGTCGGTGCACTGTCTAGTACCCCTCCCAAGGACTCCAAGAAGGCCGGGTACTCAGCACTGCTGTTCGGCCCGTAGGCCGACACCACAGTGAGAGACCTGTCCCCGACCCGAAGGCGCAGGGACGCGACCCTCTCGTTCACCGGGGTGAACTCCAACACACAGCGGCTGAGCTGTGGGGCAATGAGCAGGCCCACACCAGCCCGCCGCCGCTCCCCGCGGCCAACGCCAGAGGAATGGAGAGTCCAGCCCCTCTCAAGGAGTTGGGTTCCAGAGCCCAAACTGTGCGTGGAGGTGAGGCCGACTATATCTAGTCGGTAACGCTCAACCTCCCGCACAAGCTCAGGCTCCTTCCCCCCAGCGAGGTGACATTCCATGTCCCCAGAGCTAGTCTCCATGTCCGGAGATCCGGTCGCCGAGGCCCCCGCCGTCGACTGCTGCCCAGATCTCTCTGCACCGGCCCCATATGGATCCTCCTGCGGGTGGTGGGCCCACGTGAGGACGGCCCCACGTCGCTCCTTCGGGCTGAGCCCGGCCGAGCCCCGTGGGGGGAGGCTCGGCCACCAGGCGCTCGCTGGCGAGCACCCACCCCAGGCCTGGCTCCAGGGTGAGGCCCCGGTGACGCCAATCCGGGCGACGTAACTGGCCTTGCTCGTACACTCATCATAGGGCTTCTGATGGATACGGCCCCCGGACCAAAATGAGTTTGACACCCCTGCACTAGACGGTTTGCAAAAACCCAGGAAGTGTGAGTCCAGGCATCAGCCAATCAGAGAAGAGCAATACATTGTGTGTTGGCAACGATTCCCGAGATCGAGGATTTAAAGCCAGAACAAAGAGAATGTTTGGTGAATTTTATCAAAGGGGAAGATGTTATTGTCCTTCTTCCTACAGGATTTGGGAAAAGCTTAATATATCAGTTAGCCCCATTAGTGACGCATTACAAATGTCACAACCAAATAGCAGTGATTGGTTAAATAAAAAAGTACCCGCCTACCATGGAGCGAACGAATCCTAATACTGCGAGTTCAGACAGTTTCTACAAAGTGAAACCGGATGATGAATCAGACTAGTCCACCCCTGCTACTCAGTAAAATACAAGTTTTGTAGCAACCAACATGCTTATAATTGAATAAATGCAATATAGATACAGTATGTTTAATGCCATACTGTGGAACATTTAAAAACCAATAACTTCTCCATAGAGACAAGCATGTGTTAAACCAAAAGTTAGGTTAGTCAGGTACGTTTATTTGCCATTTGTAACTAAAAAACATATTGGAAAAAACCTCAACGTGCACCAAAGAGGAGTGTTGCACAGTCTATGGCATTATATGTATCTAGAAGACAAGCAAGTCATCGATCAGATCTATGGGGAGGCAAGCCCACTCACAAAAAGAAGACATGATTTTGTTTTTAGGTATTTTAGCGATCATAAGCTGCAATATAAAAAAATAAAAGATACACATAATTAAACATATCTGTAAATAAAGTCCCTGAACTTTACATGAAAACCAGTGGCATCTCCATGGAGACGAGCATTTGACAACCAAAAGTCTTCATCATTCATCTAAACTGATCTGAAGTTTGGTGGTTTGAATCCTGCTCTCGACATAAACATCATTGGTTAAGCAGTCAGATTTACTGACCCAGAGGTTGGCAGTGTGATTCCAGCTCCCGCAGGTGTTGAATGCTGTTGTTATGTCCTTGGGCAAGACACTTAACCCACCTCGCTCCCAGTGTCTACGTACAATGGTGTATGAATGCGTGTGTGAATGGGTGAGTGATTCCTTGATGTAAAATGCTGTGAGTGTCTTGAAAGTGGAAAAAAACGTTATACAAAAATGTGACTATTTGCCATTTTTATATTGCTATTGTAAACTCAATTCTTTCAATCAAATCAGCTAACCAGCTTAGCCAAAAGTCAGCTCTTGATTGGCTGTAATTGACCAGAATGCCTATGTGACCGCGGGCAGTACTTTCCCACTTATTACATTTGGAATTCTCCCCTTCCCCTCCCCGTATCAAAGGTCTTCCAAGGCCAGACCAATACATCCGCACTGGGACAACAAACTGAGAAAAGTCACCCCTTCTTGGAACTCCTCAAGAATGATACTTTCCCCTGATTTGTTTAAACATCCTACATTACGCAAAATTGACTCTTGTGAACTTTTAACCGTGTTAGAATGTTTTTACCTCCTCAAAAGCATACCAGGAGTTGTGTTTGTTTCATTCACACATGTTTGAATAATCCTGCCTTATATACAGCTACGTTTTACCTTTAGATCAACAGAGATTGGCAATTCTATGTCTGAAATCAACTAAATGTTTTTAGTGAACTTGTTAAAAACTATAGTGGAACACTTCCCGTATTACAACATGTCATCACAAATTGGAAGAGTGTTTTCCATTTGAGAAGAACTCAGGCCCCATCCACACTAGTACATATTTGAGTTGTTTTTGCTGTGGAGGCAGTGTTCGTCCACACTAATTCGATGGAAAACAGCTCCAGAGACAGAACGATCTGGTGCTGCCAGCTCCCACGAATTCATCTGAGTACAGATCAGATCCAGTACTACGTGGACACCTGAACATGTTGATACACTGACGTAGGAGCTCTAGTTGCGTCCTTATTGGACCACATCACTGTGACTTGTTGCTTTCCTGGTTTGCTGGGTTTGTGACATCGGTCGTGTGACGCTATTGCTGAAAACAGTTTAAACAAACCACAGACAAACGGGAAACGGCGTAGCTAGAACTACTTGCTCGTACACTGTCCACGAAAAGACTGTTTTTATGCTTGCCATCTTCCTCGGTTCGAAATCAGCTGTTGCAACTTCAGACACGGTTAGCAGAACACCCCGCTGTCACAGAAATAACACAGATATTCTATTGAGTCATGTCCTTTAGTCCGACAGAAGCTGAACCGCATCAGCGCACAATAACAAGCTGTCTTTTTTGAGCGCTTAGTGTATGCAAATTTGCCATGCGGTTTTAAGTTTTGTTCCTGTAAAACATAAACAAATATGCTCAGAGCTGTGTGGAAAGGGAAGGCTTGCGGACACACAAACGACGTGTGTGGATGCAAATTGTTTCTGATACAGTGATACGGTGATTCGTTTCATTGTAAACATAACCTCAGTCTAAATATGAAGTGTTTGTGTGTTAAACATGTGTAAAAGAAACAAAACAGAACTCCAGGTCTGTTTGTAATGAGGAAACATCATAACAGCAAATAGTATAATGTGTGTATTATGGTCATGTGTTTGGTAGTGTGATTTTTGTTTGTATGTGTGTTCTCTTTTTTTTCTTCTTCTAATTATTACTTAACTACTTTTTTCAGTATGCTCTGTTCCACCTTGTGATGTCATGAAGGGTTAGTTTCAAGTAACTTTTTAGATATTGTTCTGTAAAGATGTTCAATTCCTGGACTGACATTATCCAAATGATTCTAGTGAAGATGTATGAAGTTTCAAAAACACAACGGAGCACTTCCTGTATCACCACATGACATCACAAGGTGGAACAGGAGAGAAGAATTCAGCCCAAATACGCGATTTTTGTTGTTGTTGTTGTTTTAAGTATACGTGAATGAAACAAAACACAACTCCAGGTATACAAAAAAGTTTCAAAAGGATGGTGCTCTTTGGGGAAGTCAATTTAAAGATGAAAAAACCCAATGCACTCACTGGTTAAAATAAAATGCCTTGGTTTTTTTGCATCTTTATACAACTCCAGCTTTGTGATGACATATAACTTTATAACATAGAATAGAAAACAGTGTAATATGGTCTCTTTAAACAGTCTGAAATCCCCCCTCCCCCAAGCCTCTCTTCTGTGGTCCTGTCTGGCACATGTGGTCATACGAGCAGTTCTCCTAGCGCTGCTCCGGGCCAGATATTTTAATTGGAACAAGATGGAGGAGCCTTTAAAAATGATTGACAGGTAAAAGCCACGCAGACCCCACCCCCCTGATGCTCGTAAACCATCCAGCTCTATTCGATTACGGGGGGAAAAAACAGCAAGTCATTTTTTCAGGTTTTAACATCAAAATGACTGACAGATAATGTTGTGTAGTTTATAATTTAGTTGTTTCAGGATGCTCGTACTTGTTTTGGTTTAGTTCTGGTTTGATATGGAGTAAGAAAATTTTCAGAAAGAATCGTGTGCATAGGATAGAAATCTTTGTGATGCATATTTGTGAAATCCATGCATATTTGGCTGTACTGTATTTTTCAGACTATAAGTCGCAGTTTTTTTCATGGTTTGGATGGTCCTGTGACTTATACTCTGGTGCGACTTATATATTAAAATATTCACACTGACAGTCGTGAGAGGCTCTAGGCTTGTGTGTGAGTATCTGCTGCTTCTATTACTCCTGTACCACTGTCACTTGGCTCTACTGCGCATGTCTCCTGCAGAAAGAGCCTCTGTCCTGTCTGTATCATGTCAGTTGATCAAACCATTACTTCTGTTCTAGGGGTGTCAAATTATCGCATTAATTGCGATTAATTAATTACAATCATATTTAGCGCGTTATGTATTTTAATCACGATAATCTTATTTTTAATCTCTAACTTTACCGTTTGTGTGTGCGAGTTGCCTTATTATAAAATCTGTTTTTATGTGTTGTTAGGACACAGTCCCGCACTGTGCAGTCCTGCTCTGCTCGCTCCCGCAAAGAATTGTAATTTTCATTCCTGTTCTCTGTGATAAACCTGCACACGTCTGATCTCTGAAAACATCGCGACACAGACACAGAACAGACCTTCACCATCAACATCCCTCTGTCACAGAAAGAACATCTATATTCCACTGAGTAGTAGCTAAACCGGTTTTTAATTTTTTTTTCTCCACTTAGTTTATGCAAATTAGCCATGCAGTTTTAAGTTTCATTTCTGTGAGATTTGCGTAAAGCTGCATTAAACACATTATAATGTCAAATGGACTGATGTGGCTCTAGAGTGGCTTTGGTTTATATGTTGTAAAGTTGAATTTATTTATGCAGATTAGTAATAGTAATAATAATGATATGAGATTAAAAAAGAGATTTATTAGATTAATCAATTACAGATCATAATTAATTAATCTCTCAATTTTTTTGATCGCTTGACAGCACTATTCTGTACCACAAAAAGGCTGGAATAATTATGGAACTGATGCTGAGTCTGACAACAGCTACACAGAAGAGGAAGCGGCGCTCTGTTTACTTACAGAGGTCACCGAGTTGCTCAGAAATGACACCGAGGATGAAGAATTCAATAGATTTGGTGATTTGGAGTGAGATGGAGAGTTTGGTAAACTTATGTTAGGTTGTTAATGCTATAGTTATATATATATATATATATATATATATATATATATATATATATATATATATATATATATATATATATATATATATATATATATAATAACTGTTAATAACATATTAACACCTATTCAGTCTGTTGTTCTTTATTCTATTGTTTTTACTGTAACTTGCCTTTCAAGATTAAATGTCAGTTCCTGGTCTCTGAAATTTCCCCCAAAAAGTGTGACTTATAGTCCAGTGCAACTTATATGTTTTTTCTTCTTCATTATGCATTTTTTGGCTGGTGCGACTTATTCACCGGAGCAACTTATAGTCCAAAAAATACGGCAGTTGTACGATATGGTATCAAGAATTACAATCACAAAAGGAAAATATACTATTACGCTTTATTCAGTACGAGTATGAATTCACAGACGCGATTTTACTGTCAAAAATACGTCATCACTTCACAGGCATTATTTATTGAGCAGAAGAAACATTGATCGAGATGCCAGACTTTTGCGCTGCATACGGACTGAACTGAATATTTATTTAATGCTTAACTACAGCCAAATATGCACGGATTTCCCAAATATGCACGGATTTCTACTCTATGCACACAAATATTTCTGAAAGCTTTCTTACGCCATAGTTTGAGCCCAGTTTTATGCTAAATATTTAAGTCCTGGTTGAATCCTGATCTGGTTCCATGTTTTGTTTAGTCACAATATTTAGCTTTTCTCTTAAAACTTTAGTTTTAGTCCAATACTGGCCATTTCATACAATATGTTTTAGTTTTATAATGAATTATGCTTTTCATACTGTACTGTAGTACTTTCGTATTAAACATGTTGATCGGTCTGGGTTTAGTCCTTGTTTAGTCCAGTTTTAGTCCTGGTTCAGTCCTTGAATCTACTGCAAACTATTTATACTAAGCTGAATTCAAACACAAAATAATACAAATAAATATAGAAAATGAAAAAGATGGTCATGGTTTGGTCTCACTGGGTTGTGGTCTTGGCCTTGTCTCGGTCTTGGCCTTGTCTCGGTCTTGGCCTTGTCTCGGTCTTGGCCTTGTCTCGGTCTTGGCCTTGTCTCGGTCTTGGCCTTGTCTCGGTCTTGACCCTCAGAGGTCTTGGTCTTGTCTTGGTCTCGGGGCCCTGTGGTCTCGGACTGGTCTTGGTCTCGATTAGTGTGGTCTTGACTACAACACTAAATGGAATACTAAATGTACAAATTCACATATGCCTAACATGCATCTGTACATTCTTAAAGCTACAGTATTTTAATTGGTTTTAGCACATTTTTTGAACCGTGGTTTAGTTTGATCCTTTGATAAAAACGTGTATCTGAACAGGCACTCAGGTCCTCCCATCCTTGGAACATTTCTCATCAGTTCAGACACTTCTTCTCTCTACTCTTTCTCAGAACACTTCACACAGCTCTCATTCACAAACACACATGAGCAGTGAATTCAACTTGCTCTGTCAATACTGCAGGTCTGTGCTCATGTGGGAAAGGACTTTGGCCCAAACTCTGTCACTTTCGATATAGAAACTCAAAAGCAAAAAGCAAAAAGTGAGAGCAGTGAGCGCCAAAAGTCTATCAACAAAGGATTGACACATGACTCAAGCAGTGAGTAGAGACTGTGTGAAAATAAAGACTACATACACATTTTCAGATACTGTACATACAGTTCTGTTTGATTTTCAAGATCACAGCACATATGACAGTACAAACGTAACACTGATGTATTTGCTCTTCTAACATCAATGTTCTTCCTCATAAATATATTTGATCAAATGCTGCAAAATCTTCTGCAATTGGTAATGCACTTTTATATTTTACATAATACAATACAGACAGGCTTTAGACAAAAATACACTGCATTTCCAGTCCAAATTGAGACTCTTCTAAACCAGTGATTTTCTGTGGACACTTAGAGCAGGACTGTGGATTCTGTCAAATGAATGAAAGAGCAAAGAAAAACACCTGACGAGAGTTTGAGAGACATTTTAATGGTTAAACTTGCTTTTGGAAGATGGAAGTTTCGTGAAAACTGTGAAACTGCATTTTGTTGAGATTACATTTTATTTAGGAAAAACTAAAACTCTAATTAGGATTTTATGTGAGCTGTTGTTGCAAACGTCAATTCTCAATAGATAAAAGTGCCAAAGCGATTGAAAAAAATCTATTCTCTTATCTATGCTATAATGTTTCTTCATTAAAACAGACCTGGAGTTTGGTTTTATTCACACGTTTAACGCACAAACCCTGCATATTTAGGCTGCATTCTCTGTACCACCTTGTGATGCCACGTGGTAATAAAGGAAGTGCGCCACCTTGTTTTTAATCTCCAAACACCTTCACTAGAATAATTTGGATAATTTTAGACCTGGAATTGCCAATCTCTACTGTACTAAACGCAGTGTTGGGGAGTAACAGATTACATGTGCCAGAGTTACGTAATCAGAGTACAAATTATGAGTAACTGCATTCAGTTACAGTTACAGTTTCAGTGAGTGGTAATTGGATTACAGTTACTTGGTTGAAATAAATGGATTACACAGCGGGATTTTTCTGTTTTCACATTTTGGGCTGTATCCCTTTTTTTTTTTTTTTTTTCAGTAATTCCACTCAAACCAGGTTGAAAACCAGGACTAAACCAGGACTAAATCAAGACTAAACCAGGACTAAAATAGAACTAAACCAGGACTAAAACAGGACTAAAACAGGACTAAAACAGGATTAAACAGGACTAAAACAGGACTAAAACAGGACTAAAACCAGGACTAAACCAGGACTAAAACAGGACTAAAACCAGGACTAAAACAGGACTAAACCAGGACTAAAACCAGAACTAAACCAGGAGACTAAAACAGGACTAAAATAGGACTAAATCAGGACTAAACCAGGATTTAACAGGACTAAACCCTGCTGTATGGACTGTGTCTCCTCCTCCTCCTCTTCTATCAATAATATTTTTTAATCTCGGCTTTTTATTGTCTTTTAGCAGACAAAACATCTTACATATGTTATCCTCGTCTTTGCTTCTCTACAGCAAACCAAGTAATCCAAAGTATTCGGATAACATTACTCCCTTTAAGTAATTTAATGGATTATATTACAAACTACATTCTGGGGTATGTAATCTGTAATCTGTAGGGGAATACATTTTAAAAGTAACCTTCCCAACACTGACTAAACGTTAAATGTAGCTGTTAACTTAAAAACTACTGCCTCGTGACACCACTTCATTTCATACAGGGGGGTAGATTTTAAGCTTTGGACATTTTGACAGACTAATGTGTACAATCCATCAGTCATCCAGGTAGAATCTTCAGTTCAGATTTGAAGAAGCAGCTTGGATGAGCAGCGAAATGAAAAAACAAATAAACTTTAGTCCAGCTGACAAATTGAATTTCTCCTTTTGCCATAAACTAATAATATAGTATAACTCAAACATGTGTGAACGAAACAAAACACAACTCCAGGTCTGTTTTTGAAGACATTAACATGGCTTAAACATGCATTGTGTAACTTTTTGGGTGGAGGGTCCTTCAAATGCTTTACTCAATTTTTATGGTCTGAAATGTTCCACAGCATGGTACTGAAACTTTCTATCTTCACGGAGACCAAACTATACCAAGTTACAGGTCAGATCTGTGGAGAGGTGACCTTGTTCTCAGTCAGAATGTTTGTTTTTCAAGGTATTTTTGAGCTATAAAACCATTTGCAATTGACTAAATGTAAAGTAGAGCTGTTTAATGTCATACTGTGGAACATTCTACGCACATATCCATAGAAACAGGACCAAAAAGCTCACAAGAGTCAATTTTGTGTAATAAGGTCCTTTCAGTAAACAAACACCATAGTTCCCCCACTATTTTCCCAAGTAGCTTCGTACATGCAGTATTTTTGGCTCGCATTGTCGGCCGGTCCCTCTGCGCTCCACGTTCTGTTGAATCAGGAAGGAAATATTTACCCAGGCTTGGTGTGAAGAGGTCGGGGCCCCGGGGTCAGCTCAGGGGCCCGGATGTGGACTCGGGCCCGGGGTAAGAATCTCTCTCTACGCCACTCCGACCGTGCCACTGTGTACATACAGGTCAGCGTTACTCCAAATTGTGTACTGCTCAGTGGAAAATCTAACCCCAGCTAATAATATTGGCCAGGCTATTTCAGCGAAGACAGTGAGCGAGTCTACCCTTGAAATTCTTAGATCACTACCTGGCACGTACGTTAGTTTTCCACACCTGCGTTTGTGAAGAAGAAACTGTACGGTAAACGTTCGATATAGTCGGCAAAATTGACTCTTGTGAGCTTTATGCCGTGTTCTAATGCTGTTACCTCATCGAAAACAGACCTGGAGTTGTGTTTTGTTTCATTCACACATGTGTACACTACCTGTCAAAAGTTTTTGAACACCACACTTTTTTTTTTTTCCATTTTTCTACTGTTTACTGTTTAGAATATGTTTTGGTCAACAGTAAACTTTTATTCATTAAAGTGTCCACCTTTGGCAGAGAGAACAGCTGAACACACTTGAGGCATTCATTTTATAATAGATCATTGTTTTGCAAGTCTCAAGTCTCTGACCTCAAGTTCGAGACAAGTCCCAAGTCAAAGACAGGCAAGTACAAGTCGAGTCTCGAGTCATTGGCCCCTATGTCCAAGTCAAGTCCAATCCTTAAATTTTTCATTCTCATTACTGTTTATTTTGGTACAATCATAAACGATAAACTTTTGTGCCTTCTTCATTACTATTATTAGTTTGTACGAACATAAATGAAAACAAAAAAATCCTTAAATTTTTCATTCCCATTACTGCTTATTTTGTACGATCATAACCAAAAACAAACAATCCCCAAATTTTTTATTCTCATTACTGTTTATTTTGGTACAATCATAAACGATAAACTTTTGTGCCTTCTTCATTACGATTGTTAGTTTGTACGACCATAAACGAAAACAAAAAAATCCTTAAATTTTTCATTCTCATTACTGTTTATTTTGTACGATCGTAAACGATAAACTTTGTGCCTATGATAACATTATTATTAGTTTGTACAACCATAAACGAAAATATGTCTCTGCATGTATGTATATGTGTATAAACATTTATATTGAGTATATGTGCTGGATGTCTATGATGCGTATATGTATGTATGTATGTGTGGGTATGTTTTTGTATATATGTGTGTATATTTTTGCAAATGACAGGTAAGCACTCCAAAGGTGATTAAAAAAAAAAAAAATTATGTAAAACAACTGGGGTAGGACTCTGTAAGTGTTTTTAAACTTCATCCTACTCCTTTTGAGCACCAGGTCCCAAATATGTTCATGTGCATATCACTATTTTGGTTATTGTTTTTGAATTCTGTTGTACCTGGCTCAAACAAATCAAATGAGTGAATGAATGAAAAGTCCAAGTCGTTTCATGTCTTTAAACCAACGTACCAAATATAGCTTTGTTTTTTGCAATTTATATGATTTTTTTACTTAATTGTACTTGAAAAAAGTTACATAAGTTACAGCCAAAGTGACAAATGCAGAAGTGGGAGGGTCATGTTCCATTTTGTTCCTGTAAAATTAAAGAGAAACGTATTTTCTAAACACATATGTTTTTGAGGAGAAGCATTACGTCTTCGCAAGTCACAGGGTTCAAGTTTGAGTCAAGTCCCAAGTCTTAGGCTACGTTCAGACTGCAGGGCTTAATGCTCAATTTGGATTTTTTTGCGAAATCCGATGTTTTTACGAGGTCGTTCACATTTCCAATTAAATGTGACTTGTATGTGATCTTCAGTGTGAACATTAAATTGCCCAAAAGTGTCCCACATGTGCACTGGAGACACGACGACGTCAACCGCAGTGAGCGTGCTCTGTGTTTACGGAAGTTGTCCAAACATGGACACGAGCATTGAGCACCTGGAGATTTTAACTGGAGCCAGAACATGTACAACTTACTTGTTTTAAGGAGGAGATTGAGAAGGAGAAGGATGAGGTTTTTGGCCGTGGCCTTTTGTGGGGCAGCGGCAGCAACATCCGTTGAAAGGAACGTGTGGATGTGGAGACGGAGCCAAGAGTGGTGAGTGGCGATGTGCTTCACTTCAGTGACACAGAGTTCATTAACAATTTTCACCTACTTCAGTGCAGAATAGTGACGTTTGTGGCTTGTTGATAACGTGTAGGTCAGATGAATGCGCTTTGGCCTTTCAGACTGAAGTCACATATCAAAAGATCAGATATGTATCGGTTTCAGGAGCACATATCCAAGTGTCCTGGTGATCTGATCTGTGTCGTTCAGACTGTCATTAAAAGATCAAATACAGGTCACATAGGGGCCAAAAAATAGGATTTGGGTCACTTCAGGCTGCAGTCTGAACGTAGGCTTAGTCTATTTTATCAAGTCAAGTCTCAGGTTACGTTTATATGTTGACGGTCTGAACAGAAGACGTGAAAGTGGTGTCGCGTCTTCACTGTTTAATTTGCATTTAGACAAGAGTTTTCGGGAGGAAATCTGCGTTCATAGGGTGAAGCAAAAGTGTGGGGATTTCGATTGGGTATGTATGCCAGGCGGCTAGGCGGTGACACTAGATGGGGATGTATGTGATGGAAAGTTTTAGAACACCACACTTTTTTTCCATTTTTCTACTGTTTACTGTTTAGAAAATGTTTTGGTCAACAGTAAACTTTTATTCATTAAAGTGTCCACCTTTGGCAGATATAACAGCTGAACACACTCGTGGCTCGTTCTTTTTTTAACAGAAATCAAATATTCTTCTGATGGGAGAAAGAAATGAAAACAGATATATCAACAGAACAGTGGGAAAACATGTGAAACTGTTCACTCATCTTCTTGTTCCACTTACTGGCGAGAATTCAGTTGGAAAATCATAATTTTTTTATAACTCCAAAGCAACAAATGAGTTGGAATCCGAACAGCTCTGCATGTTGGAGGCTTGTGGAGATAATGAGGCTCACCATACCCACATATTTTGGTCTTGTGTGAAACTGAATACATTTTGGACACATGTTGGAGCAACAATTGGACAAATAACTGGTTTCGCTATTACTCAAAAAGTAATGACACTATATATGAAGGATATACCTGATTTACCAAGCAATGTTAAATATTTATTCAAAATCCTTTGTGCTTGTGCAAAAAAGGCAATTACATGTAAATGACTTCAACCAGATCCACCTATGCTAGAAGACTGGTTAAAAAAATGATTGAAGAATGGAAAATGGAACAAAATGGAACATCTGACATACACGCTAAGGCTTCAAGCTGATGTTTGTTATGCAAGATGGGCTAAATGGCCTAAATATCACAGTGAAGTTTAGTTAATAATTAGTGCTGCTCCAGTTATGTACCTATAAAACAGTTTTGCTTTATTTTTGTTTGTTTTTTCATCTGAATGGATCTTAAATTCCTTGCTGACTGTACCTGTTTTGTTATTGTAATGTTATTGTATAAAATACTTAATAAAAATTAAGTGACAAAAAAAGAATTCAACTCTTCTTCAGAAAGTTCTTCTCAAGTCTGTAGCAGAAGTTTTCATAAATGTGGGGCACTTGTAGGTTGCGTCACTCTTCTGTCCAGTTCATCTCAAGTCAGCTCGATGGGGTTTAAGTCTGGACACTGTGCTGGACACTCCATGTTTTCAAACTCACCATCTTGTTCTTTTTCCCTGAGGTAGTTTTGGCAGAACTTGGACTTGTGTTTTGTTATCTTTTACCTTTTTTTTTTTTTTTTTTTTGGCTCTGGCTCTTCAGTTTTTACCTTTGTACCATTTCAAGTTCTTCATTGGACTTGCAGGACTTGAACTGCAATAAATAACTGGAAAAATTAAGGCGTTCTAAAACTTTTGACCGATAGTGTAAGTAATCCTTTATTATTAGTCTGTCTACATCTCCAGAAATACTCTGGTCCACCTTGTGATGCCATATAGTGGTAGTTTTTCAAGTTAACAGCTACATTTTACCTTTTGTTTAGCAGAGATTGTCAGCGTAGCACTTCTTGTATTAACAACTGACATCACAAGGTGGAACAGAGTGTATTTCGTTTGATAAAAAAACTCAGCAAACAAAACTCAGCGAAACAAAACACAACTCCAGGTATGTTTTTGATGAGGAAACAGTATAAGATAGATCAAGAAATATTGCAGTATGAGTCCTTTAACGGCACTGTACCTGATTTTTACTGTCTCAAAAAAAAAAAGAAAAAAAAAAAGATGTTTAATTAAAGTCTATTCATGTCCTATAGTTTGAAAACCACTGAACATACCATTATAGACTTACAATGTAAAGCTGTTTGATTTCAAAGATTTTAAAAGGAAAAAAACAAACTCTCACGTAGTTAAAAACACATATAAAAATCGGATTGGCATATAGTTAGTAATAAAAACACTCAACACGTTACTTCTACTTGCCTTTTTGCCCATAAGTTCAATAACAATCAGTGGATCCTCAGAATCACTCTGTCTCTGTATACATGAGGTATACTGCAGTTCAGGGCCTGCAAGTCTCACCTGGTCCTTCACCTGTCAGAGTGCTTCATGCGTGTCCCTGACAGTGCAGTCCCTGTCGACCCTGTCATCTCTGTGATGGAGTGCTGTGATGTGGCAGGGCTGATGGACTGACAGCAGACACCGCGGAGGTCTGGCAAACGTGATACACCACACCAGATGAGCTGCAAATACTGACATACAAACAAGAGCTGCACAACGCATTCTGGAACTGAATCAAAAAACTATATCGCAAGGAAAATAGAAAATACAATGTTCTTTGCAAAAAAACAAAATGTGTCTGTAGTTTTTCTTAATTAATTTCAATAGCTTATCGCCAATTTCGGGGAGGTGTGGCCCGACTTTGTGTCTTCATATGTGATTTTGAAGCTGCTGCGTTCCTCGTGTGTGGTGTCAGTGTGACTCTGAGCTGCTCCATCATATCAAAACCACAAAACCTCACCATGGTAACAGACAATAAAACAGATGGACGGAATGAGGGTCCAAAAAGGTCCAAAAGGTGCAACAGTTTTACCTGAGGTTTTGCAAACAACCGTAGACCCGGGCCAACTGAGAATTCATCTTGGAGTGTCCCTGCCAGAGTTAGGACCAAGTCACTGTTTTGCAAGTCTCAAGTAAGTCTCAAGTCTTACACCTCAAGTTCGAGTCAAGTCCCAATTCAAAGACAGGCAAGTCCAAGGCGAGTCTCAAATCACTGGTCCATAAGTCCAAGTCAAGTCCAAGTCATCATCATTTCAAGTTTTTAAACCAGCTTAGATTTTTGCAATTTATATGACTTTTAAACTAAACTGTATTTGAAAAAAACTTACATTAGTTACATCCAAAGTGACAAATACAGAAGTGGGAGGGACATGTTCCACTTTGTTCCTGTAAAATTAAGCACTGCATGTACCAACTGTAAAGAGAAAAGTATTTTCTAAACGCATATGTTTTTTAGAAGAAGCATTAAGTTTTCTCAAATCACAGGCCTAAAGTCCAAGTCAAGTCCCAAGTCACTGACCTTCAAGTTCAAATCTTGAGTCTTCGTCTATTTTATCAAGTCAAGTCTCAGGCTACTTTTATATGATGACGGTCTGAACAGAAGACACAAAAGTGGCGTCAAATTTTCACTTTTTATTCCGCCTTCAGACGAGCGTTTTGGGATGAAATCTGCGTGCATATGGTGACGCAAAAGTGTGTTGAATTCGATTGGGTATGCATGCCAGGCGGCTAGGTGGGGACGCTAGGTGGTGATGTATGTGACATAAACGCGTATGCCATGTGAGCAGATCTGACCAGAGTTTTGCGTCTTGGGCAGTGTAGACGGAAACGTTACAGCGCAGCATAATAAACTTTTCCACTCTGGAGGGTGGCTTCAGATTTTTGCATTTTTCAGCCCCAAAAACGCCGTCACTGTCTAAACGAAAGCCACTTCCTATAAAATATTTTGTCATTTTTATCTGCAAGCGTTCTCACGTAAACAGGCCCTCAAGTCCTAAAAATAGTGACTCATGTCCGACTTGAGTCCAGGTCACAACTTGCAAGTCCCAACCTCTGACGCCTGCAGTACGGTTAATAAGGTGGGCGGACAAATCACATCACAGTTTGTACAGAAACCAAAAGGAGAAGCGCCCAAAAGAACCAAAACAAACATGACCACGCTGACAGAACTACTTCAGAATATTTTAGCGTCAGTGCTATTTCGTTTGTTAAAAATGTGCAGAAGGTAAGAGCTTTGTGCAGTTGTACACAGGGAAGATGTTGTTCTAGACTGATAAGGTGTAGAACTCAAATCAGAGCCAGACATATTAATGTGGCATGAGCCTGGTTAATCCTACAGTGCGGGCAACTATTGTGCAGAGCAGTCTGGATCAAACCTGGAACCTTTTTGCTGCTGAGTAACATGGGAACAGTCACTGAAAATGAGAAAATTCTACTTGGAGCCCTATCAACAACCTTTCATACCATTTCAAAAACATCACATTCCCACATTTATGACCATCCACTGTTGTTTTTTACACAGCCTACGTCCCATTCACACAGAATCCTGCTCCTGAGTGATAAACTGCAAGTGCAACAAGTTAGCAAAGTCCAAAAAGGTTTTATCCTCTGCAGTATTGTCCTGGAAGTGAAGTGGTGCATGAGAAAATCCTGCATTAAAAACCCAGCCGTGAAGCGCTCTGTCTCTGCCTCCCCGAGCTGAAGAAAGCCAGGATATCCTAACACTGTGATCTGCACCGGGGGACTGTCCACTGGGGGACGGGGGTCTCTGAAAGGACTTAGTGGAGACTGGAGAGGGGCTGTGAGAATGGGATGCAAGGGTGAATGATAAAGAAGTTACTTTGAGTCAGGAAGTACAACAGTTTGTACAACATTTGATCATTTACTATAACTGTGTCGAGGCCGAATGACGGGATGTTGCAACTAATCTGAGCCAAAAACTCTCTGGTAAAGCAACACTGTGTAACTTCCATGGCAATAGAAAGTTAAACCGTACAGAACATTTTTCTTGTGGGGCTTTAAACTAGCCGGTTTCACTTCGTAGAAACCATCTGACCTCACAGCATTAGGATTCATACTTTATTTTATTTATGCTGCTATTTGGTTGTGACATATGTAATGCACTGCTAAAGGGGCTAACTGCAACTTTTTGCAGAAAATAAAAACAAACATTCACACTCCCATATGGACAGTTTTTAGTATATAGTCCTCTACTACACACAATTGACTCTTGTGAGCCTTAAACCATGTTAGGATGCTGTTACCTTCTCAACATACCTGGAGTTGTGTTTTGTTTCATTCACACATGTTTGAGTAATCCTTTCATCATCCACTTTCACTTCGTGGAAACCGTCTGACCTCGCAGCATTAGGATTTGTTCGCTCGATGGTAGGTGGGTACTTTTTTTATTTAACCAATCGCTGCTGTTTGGTTGTGACGTATGTAATGCGGGGCTAAGTGGTATATTAAGCTTTTCCCAAATCCCATAGGAAGAAGGGCAATGACAATAATTTCCCCTTGATAAAATTCACCAAACATTCTCTTCGTTTCGGCTTTAAATCCTCGATCTTGGGAATCGTTGCCAACACAAAATGTATGGCTCTTTGCTGATTGGCTGGTGCCTGAACTCGCACTTCTGGGGTTTTTGCAAACCGTCTAGTGTATTCTGATTCCTGACCTAGTCACTGGGGAGAAATTAAATTGAGTGAAGGCACTAGGTGTTGCCAGCCTGGCTAACTTTAAACACCAATTCCAATCAATTCAGAATAAGGAATAAGAAATGCCTTGTTACCTTGATTGTTAGTAAGCAAAATGTACATAATATACATGAGACACAAATCATAATATATAATGTGAAGTATCTTACAATTACTTGGATCTGTGATCGAACCACCAACCTCCTTTTGACACAATGAACACATTGAAAGGAATGTTGGTTTCAATGTCGATAACCTTGTTTCATTAAAAAAACAAAACAAAAAAAAACTGTGCATTTAATAAAGAGGGAGTATTTTACTTCTATTTGTTATTAACTGCTAACACATAACATATTTAGATCACATTTTTACCTTTATTGTTTTTGAAAATGCTATATTTGCTGAAAAAAACAAAACATGTTTCATATATTAACATGTTTCACTTTTGTTTTTGAGTCTTTCACAACTGAAAAACACAACATCCCACTTATGAAACTAGTGCTCAAGTTGTTGTGTACAGTTTTGCATCATATTTTTGTATATTTATAGAGAATTATCATGTGGGAGCATGGGTGACGTAGGCTTGAGGGCAGAGCATTGCACAGAATCTTAGAGCTAAACGTGAAAAGGGTTTCCTGGGAGAGATTGCTAAAATACTCAAACATACATGGATGACATCTAAAACTTCTGTATGTTTTTGATGAGGCAACGTTATAACATGGTAGAAAAATCAATACCCCCGTCTTGAACCATGTGTTTTCATAGTAGAAAAAAACCCCAAATAACTCTAAACTCTGAGCCTTAAAAGACACACTACAGAAAAGTAATTACGAATACAATCTAATGTCGACCTTGACTGAACTTGTGATGTGAAACTATACTTTGTTTTTTGAACTTTTAACTTGAAAAATATTGATGTGTTTTCGTCTATGAGTGTTTGCGATTCGTCTCATATATATAGGTCAGCGAGTACAGACTTAGCCCACTGCTCCAAAACACAGCACTGCAACACCCCAAAAACTATTGATTCAAAATTTTGTCAATTTTAGATTCCAAAAAAAATAAAAAAATAAATCTTGCATCACACTATCCATTTATGTATTTATATTTATTTGACTTTTTGCGCCAAAATATAGTGGTGAAATCGCATTCATGACTTGTTTGATTTCTTGTCTGCAGTGACCTTCAAACTCTGTATTTCTCGTATTGATCTGTCAAAGTTCTAACTCTCCTCCCTGTGAAACTTTGTGCAGAATCAATAAGACTAGAGCTGGACCAGGACTACTCAGAGGAGAATGAAAACTTTATAAGAAAAACAGGTTTTGATCAAATGTTACTGAGAGGAGAGGTGTTAACATAGCAAGTGGGTGATTTTTACGTCTGAAAACAATGCAGGAAATGTATGTAGACTCCCACTCTCACAAAACCACAGACTGTATAAAGAAGTGGACTAAGGGAGTGTGATGTCGCCCATCGTGTTCAGTTCCAGCCAAATTTGTAGCAAAATAAAAACAGCAGGATCATGTAGAGTGGATTAATATAAACATTTTAAAGGGACAGTTTGAAATTTTGGACATAGGACCTCATTTCCTAGTGAGCCAGAGTGTTGGAGACGTGTGGAGACATTTTAAAAAAATATTCCATCCAGTCCTTGTATTTGCAGAGGTCGCTGGTGCTAGGCTAGTGCATGTCAATGGCCATAGTTATCCTGCCACTAAAAACAGTCTTACCCCACTCCACAAAACACCCGAAGCAAATCTGTTATCACACCAGACTGTCCATGTAAATGTCTGTGTTGACAGAATAATGTTTGAAATAAAACTAACCTTGCATTTGAAGGATTTATGTGTGAGCAGCAGCAGCAGCGAGTTGTGCTTCCTGATAGAAAGCTGGGCAGGGGTGGACTGATATCCATGGCAAAGTAAAATTCCGCTGCAGCTGAGAAAATAGTCCCTCAGCATGCGACAATTCATGTGATGCAAGATTAGTTTTATTTCAAACATTTTACTATCAGCACAGACATTCACATGGACAGTCTAGCATAATAATAGATTGCTTCGGGTGGTTTGTGGTAGCCTGATGAATGGCAGCTGATGAATCAGCCGATTTCACTTTGTAGAAACTGTCTGACCTCACAGCATTAGGATTCGTTTGCTCGACAGTAGGCAGGTACTTTTTAAATTTAACCAATCGCTGTTATTTGGTCATGACATATGTAATGCTTCGCTAACGGGGCTAACGGGTTTATTAAGCTTTTCCCAAATCCCGTAGGAAGAAGGGCAATAACGTCTTTCCCCTTGATAAAATTCACCAAACATTCTCTTTGTTCTGGTTTTAAATCCTCGATCTCAGGAATCACTGTCAACACAGAATGTATGACTTTATCTACATCCATCTTGACCGCTTTGTTTACTGTTGTGTTGTACCACAAATGGGACCTAGACAGGCGCTTGAATTTGACGTCAAGGCTTCACAGCTCTTCGCTGATTGGCCAGTGTGCGGTCTACAACCTCCAGAGTTCTTGCAAACCGCCTTGTCTGTTCTGGTTCCTGACCAAGTCGTCGGAGAGAAATGAAAGTGAGTGGAGGCACTAGGTGGTGCCAGCCTGGCTAGCTTTGTGGAGTGGGTTTTTAGTGGCAGGTTAAGTATGGCCACTGGGATGCACTGGCCTAGCACCAGCCACCTCTGCAAATACACGGACTGGATGAAGTATTTAAAAAAGTGTCTCCATACATCTCCAACACTCTGGCTAGGAAGTCCTATGTTCAAAATTCCAGACTGTCCCTTTAAGACCAACATGACAAGGCTTACTGAGAGAGGGACAACAACAATTGGAAACAGAGTCAATGGAGCCGGAAGTGCCTCCATGTTCACGACCTATTTGGAACGAGACAGCTAGTGGGTTAGAAATATCCATTTATGTATACAGTCTATGGTCAGAATGTGCACCAGAGGTCAAATTCTCCAGCTGAAGTAGTTCTGACCAAGACTAGCTCAAGATCTGGAGATGAGTCCCTGTGCACTGCCCCTGACAAGTTACTACAGTGTCACTGAAGGCCGGGTCAAATGCAGAGGACTCGTGCAATGCCAATAAAGCCAATAAAGTGTATGATAACCTTATATATGCCCACAACTGGTCAAACGTTAGAACCCATGTTTTCATTAATGTTTTGTCTTTATTTGCATGAAGGAATCTCAAATATGACTCAAATATACCTAGATCTAGAATTACCAATCTCTACTGAGCAAAAGGTAAAACGTAACTGTTAATTTGAAAACTTTAATAAAGGGTTACTCAGACATGTGTGAATGAAACAAAACACAACTCCAGGTATGTTTGAATGAGGTAAAAATATCAAATATGGACTCTCTTGGACACATTTAAAATGTAAACAGAAGAGAAAATTGCAAATGTAATATTAATAGCCACACTTGATTGAAGAATAAAATCTTTCACCCAATATTTTGTGTGTAAAAATTATCCCCAAAACCCGAGAAAGCACTTCACTCCTCAACTCCTTAACTTCTCATTTCAGCTCCTCCAGTCTGCTCCTCTCACCGTAGTGTCGGGGCCATTGTATCGATCGCAGGGAGTGTGATGGTGATGGGTTCTGACAGGTTGCAGACAGGGGCAGACAGGGGCAGACAGGAGCAGGGCCCGGGGTCACTGTGGCCATAGACTGTCTGCGTACGTGCACTGGTGCTGTCGACGTGCACGGAAAAGTACGCAAGTGCGAGACGAGGAGTAGATAGTTCGCGACAGCGTGTGGAACTTAAAGCGGGACTAAACACCTGAACTCCATCTACAAACACATTTCAGATAAAACTGTTAAATTGGAGGAGTGGGTTCTGGAGGTATAAGAAACACTGTAATTGGTCGAACAGGTATCCACACTTCAAACTCTGTCCTTGCAGCCACGTGTTTTTTATTGGAAACACCTGTCCTAGTTGATGTCCTGGTTGATGTCACATAGTACTTGAAACTGTAGTCATCACTGAACACAAAGCTGTAAATTTACTTAGTTTGACTAGTAACAGTAGACTACACTATGAAAAAATAATGTACACAGTACAAGCAAAGAATAGGCGAGATTCAGCTGACGTCATTGTTATTAAAAGCCCGTGTTGCATGCTGGGAAATATTCTGGTCGGAGGCAAGAAACATGGTAGCGGTCAAACACAGTGCGTAACCTCGCGTATTTATCCCCGATAATGGCAAATTCCTGCTGCATTATCGGATGCACAAATAGAAGGACGGAAGAAGGAAAATGTCTTTTTCGTATTCTGAGTGAAAAGTACCGCTAACAGCGAATTAAATGGCTTTCAAAACATTCGCAGAGCAAACATAGAAGATCCTAGTAAAACGTGGACTCCAACAAGTTCAACAACACATCGAGACTCTTGGAGGTTTTCATCTTTTCTGCTGTGAATGGCCCAGGAGTTTCCACCAAGTCATTGTGGATATCGCCAAAGTGAATATTTGTCCAGGTAGTTGGCGATTCTGACCAGAAATTTGGTTTGGTCCAGGTTCTGTAGGGGTTGAAAAGGGTGATTTGGCGTCGGTCCTCTGCCGTTAGAGTGGATAAATAATCGGGATCAATACTCTTTACGTGCTTTCTCGCTCCGTCCATCATGTTGAATTAGTGTTTCTTGCCGCCGACCAAAATAAATCCCAGCATGCAACGCGCACTTTTGTCAACAATGAAACTCGCCTATAGCAACTTCATTTCTCTCCAGCAACTAGGTAAGGAATTGTAATACACTAGACAGTTTGCAAGAACTCCGGAAGTTGTAGACCTCGCATCGGCCAGTCAGCAAAGAGCTGTGAAGCCATGTCTGGGTCCCTTTTGTGGTACAGCACAACAGTAAACAAAGTGGTCAAAATGGATGTAGACGAAGACATACATTCTATGTTGGCAATGATTCCCGAGATCGAGGATTTAAAGCCGGAACAAAGAGAATGTTTGGTGAATTTTATCAAAGGGGGAAGACGTTATTGCCCTTCTTCCTATACCAGTTAGCCCTGTTAGTGGCACATTATATTCTTCACGACCAAATAGCAGTGATTGGTTAAATAAAAAAAGTTCCCGCCTACCGTCAAGTGAACGAATCCTAATGCTGCGAGGTCAGACGGTTTCCACGAACTGAAACCAGCTCATGAATCAGACTACCTCTTTTTCACAAGTACACTGAAATCATGAGTAGGATGTATTGTTCAAAATAAAATATTCTACATTGTGGTTAAAATTAATTTTGATAGTGGTAGCTTTTTATTTATTCATTTAAATTTTGTTCAAACAGTTGTATTATTTTCTTGACAGAACAGTTAGTATAACTGAAACAAGATGAAGTGCTGTATGTAACGTCACCTGCATGATTTCAAGTAAATAAAGAGTTAAAGCCATACTATGGAACATTCCCCAAAGAGATAGATAAGCTTTATGCCATACTGTCCAAGATTATAGCCGCAGAACATTTCCATGGAACCAAGCAGGAGGTGGCTACCGCGGCTTTAAGTAAAGGAATCAATTTCAAACCGCAAAGCTGTTACTTATTATTTATTTTTTATTATTTATTTATTTATTGGTATTTTTCAGTCTCAATATAAAAGTATACTGTTACACCACCAGGCCAAGTTACAGTTTAGATCTGTGGAGGGTACAGATGTTTCATAAAGATTTTTAGCAATAAACACAAATAAAAATAAAACACTGTGGAATTTCTAGTTAAAGCAATAACATCTCCATGGAGACAAGCAAGCGTCCGACCTTCCACTGCACCTTTAAGTTTTATTTTTATGCTTAGATTTTGTGCTTAGATGCATGTTTTACTTTTCCTATTGATGTAGTGTGAAATACCAAATTACCAAAGTACAGAATAAAATGGATGAAATTCTGCAATTACCTAAATTTTGATCTCTTTGTTGCACAACCATTTGTTTGGAAGAAAAGCACAGCACTTTTTTTCCATGTAATAATTGCGTTTTCTCATTCTTGAATAAGCAGAGCACACTTCAGGATAAGTGGGTACAGTCAGTGCTCCGCTCCGCTCCGCTCCGAGCACAAATGATTTACCAGAAACAGCAGAAATGTTGGCTCCTGGAATCGGAATGGAAATAAGGTTCAAAATTTTGGTGTTAAATGGACTTAGAGTTTGCGTCATGGCTTAACAAGCTTCAGTTATACTAAAAAAATCAAGATCCATTTGAGGTGCAGTTTGTAAGTTTTCTGGTGGAGAGTCCGGCTCTATCTTGACATGTCCTACATTTGTCTTGCATTAAACCTGTCTATCTTTGTGGGAACAGCAGTTTAAATAGCAACGCCCAGACTTCCCGCACCCCAGACACTTCCTCCAGTGGTCCAACGGTCCAAAACAGCGACCGCAGCACTTCAAGCACTGCACCGGTTCGCCTGTCAATCTCACGCTCTACCCTCCCGTCACTCGTGAACAAGACCCCGAGATACTTGAACTCCTCCACTTGAGGCAGGGACTCTCCACCCACCTGCAGAGGGAGTCACCTTTTTCCAGTTGAGAACCATGGCCTCGGACTTGGAGGAGCTGTTCTTCATCTCAGCCTCTTCACACCCCCCAAACCGGACCCCCAACGGCCCTTAAGTGTGCTGAGAAAATCTGTCTATAAAACCGTGACAAAGCGGTTCTGGGAAGTCCGACATGCACTGGAAACAGGTCTGATGTACTATTGTAAAACCGTAAAAATCTAAATGAACTAAACTGGAAAAGAAAAGAAATGAAAGACATACATTCGTACTATGAACTGTTTGTCTATGTGGTGATAAATATAAATGCCACATTATGCAACATTCCAGACAAATAAAGGATCATTTTGCTTAACTTAAATGCTACAAAATGTAGATCAAATGTTGTAATTGAATATTAGAAAAGTGTAAATAAATAAGGATTAATGGATTATCTTTATGGCATACCGTAATTTCCAGACTATTGCGCGCACCTGAATATAAGCCGCATCAACTAAATTTTAACAAAATTTAAAAGTTGTACATATATAAGCCGCACCTGAATATAAGCCACAGGAGTCCACGTCTTCAAGAACATTTTCAAGTTCGAGCCGTCTGCTTTCATTGCCTCTGAAAGCTTTTGTCATCTTTTTGGATTGCTGCTGCCATCACCAAAATCTCACCATCGACTCATGGATGTCGAGTTCACGTGCAGCAGCTTGATTTTCTTCTTCCACAGCCACATCAATCGCCTTTAACTTAAAAGCTGCGAGCATCTTCATCATGTCAGTGTCTTGTGTAGGATTTCAGCAGATTTCAGACTCTCTCGGGGGCAGGGATAGTTCTATCAATCAGATTTGAGTGGATGTCCGACTACTGAAGTTTAAGACGTTTCTTCTCGTCATTTACACATATGGATAAGACACTAATGTTCATTTAACATCTTAACTTATTTTATCACACGTCGATAAACTATTTGAGTGCGCTGACACAAAAAACTAGTGTAGCAACTTCATGTTAACCCTAGATCCATGTTTAATTGCACAGACAGTGGCGTTTTCTGCACTCAGGCTGTTGCCAGACCATAGACTGTATATATGAATGGACAATGTGCCAAACGAAGAATCCATCCATATATTCGCCAAATTGTTTTATTAGCCACAGGGTTCAAAGTGTGAGAAAAAAGTAGAGGCTTATACTCTGGAAATCATGGTATATGTTTTAATCTTTATTCAGAGTTTTGAACGATTTGAATACCAGTTTGACAGTTTGCCGACCAACCAGAAAGAGGATGCTTCTTGCCTTGGGGGTCACTATCCACATTCTGGGCTCTTGTTTACGGAAGGGCATCCAACATAAAAACCTGCCGAATCACTGCACAACACTGTTTCACTGTGCTTCCTGATCCATTAGCTCTCGATGCATTTTTTTCCCCCTTTCTATAATAGTCTTATTATAGAGCATGTTTGGAAGTATTAGGTGTTCTGCTGAGTGATTTTTGTTGAATTGAATGAAAATCAAAGCAAACTTCCATTGGCGTACAGTACGTAATCTCCGAGTGTTCCGTCCAAGCCCAGTGCTAATGAGGCCATAGCTGAATGAGAGCTTTGAGCGGGCCCTCTCACACAGTGTAACAGTGTGGGGCTGTGGACTCTACTGGAGGACTACAGCTATAATTAAACTTGGGCCATGTGTTTGGTGCGGTTGGTTCTGGAAACGTGTAGAAATATGAAATAAGTATAAGTACATTGCAAAAAATGTTTAAAAATCAATTTAAAAATCTAATTATTTCAATTAAACGTTCGCTTTGTAACTCCTCTGGTTAAACTTTTACTTCTTGCTTGCCGTCATGGAGATATTAGCAAACCTTTCTTGCATTTTGTTTCCAACACAAAATCTTATTTAGCCATAACTATAAATCCATGTAGCTAATTGTCTTTCAAAGCCCCACAGGGTAACCTTTTAGTCAAAACATAAAATAACGTAAAATAAAAAGTAAAACAATAACCTGTTTTCAAGTGTTGTTGCTTATTGCTTTGCCAGAAATGTTCCTCAGTATGGCATTAAACATTTCTATCTGGCAGTTGTACAATTATAGGTATTTTAATCGCTCAAAAAAACAAAACAGAAAAACATGTACTGTATTTTCAGACTATAAATCGCACTGCTGGTCCTGCGACTGCGCATGTCTCCTGCAGTAAGAATGGCTTCTGCATCTTCCCCCAAAAAGAAAAACATATTTTGCCGATTACAAGATGTAAGTAGTGAAATATGTAACCTGGAAGGATGAATGGACAAAGTCTGGACTTCAGTGACAACTGAAACCATCCTGTCGAGGTTCAGAAAGGCCGGAATAATTATAACTGGAACTGATGCTGAGTCTGACGACAGCTACACAGAAGAGGAAGCGGCGCTCTGTTTACCTCCGGAGGTCACGGAATTGCTCAGAATTGGCACAGATGAAGAATTCAATGGATTTAGTGATTTGGAGTGAGATGGAGAGTGTGGTAAACTATAGTTATCTGAAGAACTGTTCCTATGTGATGTTAACAGTCTGTTGTTCTCTGTTCTATTATTATTATTAGAACTTGACTTTCAAGATGAAATGTTGGTTCCTGGTCTCTTATTTTATACAATACATTTTCCCCAAAAAGTGAGACTAGTCCGGCTTGACTTATACAGGTTTTTTTTTCTTCCTTGCACATTTTTTGGCTGGTGCGACTTATACTCCAAAGCGACTTATAGTCCAAAAAATACAGTACTTGTACTGTAAGGGCCAGTTTCCATCTCCACAGATCTGACGGGCAACCTCTCTCTACAAAGAATAGAAAACAACACAGGAGTTGCGCAGGATTCTGGACTAGCCCCTCTTAATTCCTCTCCTTTTTTCTACTTTAACCATGACACCACAATGTTTGAGCACACTAGATAAAAAGTTATGATTCAAACATGGATTACAATACAACGAAACATCCCACAACTGAATTATAAAACATTATCATGAAATATCAAACATTTTTCATTTGTCAAACATGTGAAAACCTTCCTGCAAAACCTTCCTTTTTTTCAGCAAATATAGCATGTTTCAAACCAATAAAAGGTAACATGGTGATCTAAAAATGCTATGTGTTGGCAATTCATACCCCACTGAAATAAAATACTCCCTATTTAAACATTATCTTGTTTTTTATAGTTTGAATACAATTTTTAACACTTAAAAAAATTGCACTATGATATGTTCAAATGTTGGTCCTAAAGGCTTAAACCTTCTTCTATAATCATGGTCCCACAAAGCCACTTTATTTCCAATGGGATGATCTCAAGTCCATTAAGGAAAAGGTACTTATATGACCTGCTGTTGAGCTGCTCTGATGTTTTTAAGCCACTCTGTAAATTAATTTTGCTATCCTGAAAGATCACTGGATGTACCGCGTATGACTCGGTGTATTGTATGGAGCTTGTTTATTTCAAACCCAATACAAAAGGATGAAATGTGAAGTATTTACCTTGTGTGAACAGATGGGACTGCAGTTCAACACATGTTTCAGTGACAAGGACAGTGGAGACAGTATGTTTGAAAGCACGCTGGAGTTATCTTGCTCTGCAGTTCTTTCTGAGGTGATGCTTTGTTAATATTTTCTATACACTTACTACCATCACTGCTCCTTTAGCCTTTACTGAACTTTCAACTTATTTTCACTTTGGCTTCAAAAGACATTTTCAAAGATAAGCTGACTCGTATGAACAGAGCAATGAAATGATTAAGACTGCTCTTAGCAAATAAAACGAGCAAACTGAACGTGGTTGAACTTTGAGCATTACAGTAGACAACTTATGCAAAGGTTATCGGAGATGTTTGCCTTCAACGTTTACCCACTCAGAGTCGTATTTGGAGTGATTCGTGATTCGTTTGAGCAATCTTTAATTGCTTATTTTTAAGACGCCATATTCCAGATCACTTCACGTGTTCACTTTACTTTGTTCTCCAATAAATTTTTCTTCTGTGACAGGATTCTGTAACATCACATTTTGGTGAAAATGGAAAAAAAAAACAAAAAACTGCTGATCTACAGTTATCCATTGGAGGTGCTGACAACTTCACAGTGCTTTGTTGTGATTACCGTATTTTTCAAACTATAAGTCACATCAAAGTATAAGTCGCACCAGCCAAAAATTCATAATGAAGAATAAAAAACATATATAAGTCGCACCGGACCATAAGTTGCACTTTTTGGCGGAAATTTATTTTATAAAATAAAAGACCAGGAATCGACATTTCATCTTCAAAGGTAATAAGGTAATAACAATAGAACAGAGAACAACAGACTGTTAACGTCACATATGAACAGTTCTTCAGATAAACTATAACATAAACAACAGAACAGAACAAGTTTAACAAACTCTCCATCTCACTCCAAATCACTAAATTCACTGAATTCTTCATCCTCGGTGTCACTTCTGAGCAACTCCACGACCTCCGGAGGTAAACAGAGCGCCGCTTCCTCTTCTGTGTAGCTGTCATCAGACTCAGCATCAGTTGAATCCCGACAGAATGGTTTCGGTGCCACTGAAGTCCAGGCTTTGTCAATCCATCCAATGACTTTCAGGAAAGTTGCATGGTGCATCCGCCCGGTTGCCGTGGAGCTGTGTTCTCTGTCCCCACTTTCCGTCAGTCCCTCACAAGTTTCTCGCTCACTCTAAACTTTCTTTCTGCTGCTCGATTTGCCCGTTTTTGGCTGCAGATTTCACTACTTGCAGCAGGACAGCGGCTCTTTCTGCAGGAGACATGCACAGTAGGGCGCCAAGTGACAGTGGTACAGGAGTAATAGGACCAGCAGATACTGACACACAAGCCTAGAGCGCCCTCTCGCAACTGTCAGTGTGAAAATGTTAATATATAAGTCGCACTGGAGTATAAGTCCACCCAAACCATGAAAAAAGTGTGACTTATAGTCCGAAAAATACAGTATATTTACGACAACGGCAGCTCCCATTGGTCAAAGCAGTTTTCTAGCTCAATACTGTGATTTAAAATGTCCAAATTATAACACGGCATGTATTTATTCCACTACCATTACTACTAGTACGACTACTACATCATATTAATACCAATAGTAATGCTTACATGTTTTATTATACGGTGTAAATTTGCTTTATTGATAAGTTTCATTTTATTCTAGTGCGCCCCCCCCCCCCCCCCCGCATCCCACTATTTGAGAAGGCCTGCACTAAACCACAGTGCTTGGGTGTTACAGTAGGTTGGTTTTGCACCTGCTGATACTGTACAGACACTGTAAAGAACATCATAAAGTCAGCTGGGCTTTTATAAGAGCCGAGGGTGGAATCTGAGACACTCCAGCAGCAGCAGCCGACTCCAGCAGACCTCCAGCACATGTGTGGAGAGGGGCCGTGCATGTGCTGGCCTTGATTTAAAGCAGTCATTAGTGCAGTGGAGATGTATGCGCTGTGCTAAACCCGCTGTGTCCAACATGCAAGCTGAAAATGTCTTAGGGTTACGTATCTGTAGGTTGCACAATGATGAAGATTTAGGACTGTAGCCATGGTAGTTTTGTTGCTTAAATAAAAGTACAGATACAGAGGCAAAAAGTTACACAAGGAAAAGGAAAAGTATCACATGAAAAAGTCTGAAAATCTACGTTTATATAAAGACGGTCTGAATAGAAGACGAAAAAGTGGCGTCGCATCTTCACTTTTTATTCCACGTTTAGACAAGTGTTTTCGGGAGGAAATTTGCGTGCATACGGTGACGCAAAAGTGTGTGGAATTCAATGTATATGTGACGTAAACGTGTACGCGACGTGAGCAGATCTAAGCAGAGTTTTGTGTCTTGGGCAGTGTAGATGGAAATGCTACGGCGGAGCATATTTAACTTTTCCACTCTGGGTGGTTTCAGATTTTTGCATTTTTAAGCCCCAAAAACACCGTCACCTTCTAAACAAAAATATTTTGTCATTTTTACCCTTAAGCGTTTTTGTGTAAACAGGCCCTAGAAGTATTAAAGTATTAATTTAAAATTTTTCTTAAAGTATTTCAACAAATTTTGATAAAGTGTTGTTCAAATGTTAAATGAGGTGATACTGATTCAAAATTATACAGATTTTGGTGAACAGAGTCAATACGAATCAATTTATCTATTATTATTTTATTTATTTTTTTTTATAAATTATGTGTATTTATTTTTGTTTGCTGAAAGCCAAAGACTGAACTCAAAAGCTTTAGTTAAAATGTTACCACAAACATAGTAAAAATCACTCCTCAAATCATATGAAAAGTACTTTTCACTTTTCAGTTCAGTTTTCAAGCTGCTGGGTCACTAGTAGGGATGCACTGATCTGATACTAGTATTTGATCTGCGTTCTGATACTGAGTTATTTGCTGGATTGGATATCGAGTTCCACATATCTGTTCAGTCGATAGCCTGGTTGGACTGTTCAAGAATTGTAATCGTCTCTATTCACGCTTATGTCACAAACCAGGAAGACGTCTGGAAACATGTGACGACAACTTCTGGTGGGCTCTGTTCACTGTAGTAAGTCTGACAAAATCTAGGAAAAAAGAGAAAATGGCCCAGTTTTCTTCATCTCCATGTCATTGTAGTGTTCTGTTATGTTCGGCTAATCAACAGTTACAACCATACGTCAGTTTTCATCATTTCCCCACTGACACACAACTCCTAATGCACTGAGTACATGTGATTAGAAGAGATGAGTGTTACAAACCAGTTCTAGGGACAAAGGAAAGTAACACAAAAGAGATGTGATGTAAAGTAGAGCTCTGCAGGACCGGACACAAACCAGTGCGGCGCGGGACACATTTTGGAAGCTCACTGCGGGCGCTGGGGGGAGGGATGATAAACTGCAGTCCCGCAAATTAAATATGAGTGTAAAGTAAAATATACAAATGATGAATGTAAGCATATCATGCATAATTTGTGCTGGATATTTTATTTGGCATTAATAAACACATTTTAAGCAGCAGACTGTCCCCCGGTCCCGTCAGCCGCGGACAGTCCCCCTGCGTCCCGTACACCACGGGACAGTCCCCCTGCGTCCCGTTCGCCATGCGGACAGTCTCCCTGCGGACAGTCTCCCTGC
The DNA here is from genome assembly GCF_026225935.1 of Boleophthalmus pectinirostris. Taxonomy (NCBI): domain Eukaryota; kingdom Metazoa; phylum Chordata; class Actinopteri; order Gobiiformes; family Gobiidae; genus Boleophthalmus; species Boleophthalmus pectinirostris. Next base: position 38,272,143 of record NW_026571133.1, read on the forward strand.
GTCCCGTACACAACAGGGACAGTCCCCCTGCGTCCCGTACGCCACGCGGACAGTCCCCCCGTCCCATACGCCGTGGACAGTCCCCCCGTCCCGTACGCCGCGGACAGTCGCCCCGTCCCGTACACCATGCGGACAGTCCCCCTGCGTCCCGTACGCCACAGGGACAGTCCCCTCGTCCCGTACGCCACAGGGACAGTCCCCTCGTCCCGTACGGCACGCAAATAAAAATACTATTACTTCTGTATTTTGCAGCATTTTGGCTGCAGACGCATGTTTGATTATGTTTTACAGAAACAGAACTTAAAACCACATGGCTCATTTGCATAAATTATTACCGCTCTTTGTGTCGATGTTGCGGTCAGCTTCTGTCGGACTAAAGGACACGACTCAGTGGAACACGAGTGTTCTTTCTGCGGCAGAGGATGTGCGGCTGATGGTGAGTCTTTTCTGTGCTTCTGTCGTGTTGGAGATGTGGAACTTTTCAGAGATTATAAATCTGCAGGTCATACACATAGACCGGACTGTGGTGCAGCTTCATAGCTGAACAAAGTCGTACTTAAACATTTTGGTAATACTGTATACCCTGGTAAAATCCTGAGAAGGTTTAACTGTATCAAAATTTGGATACCGCCCAAGTCTTCATTTTACCACTGATCACATTTACTTCAATGGGTTTTTTCAGCTGGCGAGGTCAGTATAACTACACCTGAAGTTGTCATCGCATGTTTCCAAACGTCTTGCTGGTTTGTGACGTAAGAAGTTGTTCAGCAGATACTTAAAGCTATAGTATTGAAATCAGTATCGGAACTGGAAAAGCTGGATCAGTGCATCTCAAACACTGTCACAAATGATTAAGTTCAGTGTTTTGCATTTTGTATAACTAAAAACGCACGTACCGCTCTATTTTAGTGTCTTCTGCCTAAATAATCCATGCTGTGACATTTACCTGCTCACTTGCACTTAAAAGCACTCATGGTATCCCTGTCTTCATTGTGTAGGCTGAGCTTTGATCCTGGCCTATTAGCAGATCCTCAGATAAGTGTCCCACTACAACAACTAATGCACCTTCTCCATCACCCGGCCCATTCTAGTGCCTCCCGCTCCCATGTCCCCGAAACACAACACCGCATAAATATTTGTCCAACATAACCAGGGGCCCCCATTCAGCTGATCAGTCCCGGCCGGGCCCCTGCACAATCGGGCCCTTATACGCCGTGGGTAACTCTAGCCTCAGCTCGCCGCTCATTATTGATGTCCCTCTAAGTGTTACTGTTACAAACCAATTACTCTGACATCAATGTTAGATGAGCGGGGCTGCGTGTCCGAGCCAGGGCCGGATCAGCTTCCCTACTGCCATGGTGATTCACTTTCACTGCGTGTTTCTCAATCATGGGTGCGGGGGCAGTTATTTTTTCTTTGTTTTTTATCTGGTCTCCGAAAGTTTGACCAGGTTTTGTATTCACCCTGTGTGTCTGTGTGTGTCCACCCGTGATAATTCTGCCATTTATGTACCGATTGTCACCAAATTGGGTAAGTGGGTCAAGCCCCCGTGCCCGATGCAGCAAAAAAGTTCGGTGATGATCCAAGGTCATTTGAGGTCACAGAGGTCAATTGAAAGGTCACGCCGTTATAAAGGATAGGCAATTTCGGCAATTTCTGAACCATCTGCGGGCTTAAATATTCACCCAGTCATCACACAAGTTGGCACACACATAACCAGGGTACACTGGATGTTACAGGTTGAAACCGGTCAAGGTCACTTGAAGATCAAGGTAACCACAGTCAAATATGCGTTTTTGGTCATAACTCCGTGAAGGTTTGAGCTAGAGCAACGAGAGTGGTCTCAAAATCTCAGAAAAAATATTATCTATTTATAATTCTGTGCATATGTATAGTCAAATATTAATAGTTTTTGAGATAATCACTAATTATTAATTAATCATTGCATTTATATCGCGCCTTTCAAGATACCCAAAATGCTTTACAGTTCATTATTCATTCACTCCACACTCAGTGCTGGTAAACTACTACTGTAGCCACAGCTGCCCTGGGGCAGACTGACGAAAGCGAGGCTACCAATCTGCGCCATCAGCCCCTCCGACCACCACCATCACTCACACACACACACACCACTTTCATACTAGGTAATGTGGGTGAAGTGTCTTGCCTAAGGACACAACAACCAATGTGGCACCTGGAATTCCCAGTGTCTCCCATCCAAGTACTAACCAGGCCCAGTCTTGCTTAGCTTCAGAGATCTGACGGGATCAGGCTTTGACAAGCCGGTATGGCCACAAATGATGGATTATAACAGTTTCTTTCTCTTTCAGTGTTTGCCGTTAAAATTCTAATTGGAATGAAAATAATTTCTTTTTCTTAAAAATTTCTTTTTTTTTTTGTTTTTCTTTTTCTGGTGATACACAACACACTGATCTACAGTCACAGAACTGTCCTTCTTCCTACGGGATTTGGGAAAAGCTTAATATACCATTTAGCCCCGTTAGCAGCGCATTACAACCAAATAGCAGCAACTGATTAAATAAAAAAGTACCATCTACTGTCTATAGTCTACCATCGAGCAAATGAATTCTAATGCTGCGAGGTCAGATGGTTTCCATGAAGTGAAACATACGTTAAATCCAAAGGGAGAGTAACAAAAGAGAGAACAGGACTGGGGGACTGTTGAAGGTAACATAGTCAAATAACATTTACTACCAAAAGTAAAGTAAACAAACAAAACAAAATACACGAAAAATTTGCTATCTTATATGGTAAATGTATGGCCACATTTTTATACAGCGCATTTCCACATTCGAGGCATTCAGAGCGCTTTACATCAAGAAACCACTCACCCATTCACACACAGATTCATACACCAGTGAACATAGACAGCGGGGGGGGGGGTAAATGTCTTGCCCAAGGACACAACAACAGTATTCATCTGTCATTGGTGGAATCTCTACCAACATGTGGGTCAGTGGATCTGCCTGCTCTCTACCAACGATGTTTACTGTATGTGGAGAGTGGGATTTGAACTGCCAACCTTTGGATTAGTAGACAAACACTCCAACTATTACAAGGCTCAAATTACGCTAGTTTCTGATCTATGCTATAATATTCTAGCCTGATTCATCAGCCGGTTTCACTTTGTGGAAACTGTCTGACCTCGCAGCATTAGAATTCATTCGCTCAATGATAGTCAGGTACTTTTTTTTATTTAACCAATCGCTGCTATTTGGTAGTCAGGTATGTAATGGTATATTAAGCTTTTCCCAAATCCTGTAGGAAGAAGGATAATAACGTCTTTCCCCTTGATAAAATTTACCAAACATTCTCTTTGTTCCGGCTTTAAATCCTCGATCTCGGAAATTGTTCATAACACAGAATGTATAGCTCTTCGCTGATTGGCTGGTGCCCGAACTTCTCAGGCTTTTGCAAACTGTCTAGTGTATTCCGATTCCTGACCTAGTCGTTTGAGAGAAATGAAATTGAGTGAAGGCACTAGGGGGCACCACAAACATCACAAACATACCTGGACTTGTATTTTGTTCGATTCAAACATGTTTAACCCTGCATATTTAGGTTGAGTTTTTTCTTTCAAACTGAAAACACTCCACCTTGTGATGTCATGTGTAATACAGGAGGTGCTCCGCTGTGTTTTTAAAACTCCATACACCTTCACTAGAATCATTTGGATGATTTCAGACCTGAAATTACCGGTCTCTACTAGGAATGTAACAATAACCGAAATATCGTGATATCGTATCGTTACAATCTTATTGTTTACTGAACAAAAGATTTTAAAAAGAAGTAGCTGTTACCTAAAAACAACCCTGACATCACAAGGTGGAACAGAGCATTTTGAGCTAATAATTCGAACTCCAGGTCTGTTTTTGATGACGTAACAACATTATAACATGTCTTAAAGCTCACAAGTCAATTTTGCGTAGTACACTGCAGGAGTTTAAAACATTGTAACATGTGTTTATTTTTTTATTCTAGCAATTCGTCACACATGATCTCCCGGACGCCTCGCCGTGGCCTTGGCTTTGCACGGTGAGTAAATTGTCTGGAGTGACAGCTGGCAGTCTTGAGGTTTCCAAGGAAGGAAAAAAAAAAAGGAAAAAAAAAAAAAAAAATCCAAGTTGTGGAGGTTCAAGAGGTAAAAGAGTCAAAGGGTGAACGCATGTCCCCGCTATGACTCTGGGAATTCTGGTGACCCGGTAAAGTGATATCACGCCATCAAAGACAGAGCAGGGACGAAAGAGAGGATGGACAGAGGGAGAGAAGAAGGAGAGAAGAGGGAGAGAAGAGAGAGAAGTGAGAGAAGAGAGAGAGAAGAGAGAGAAGTAGGAGAGATGAGAGAGAAGTGGGAGAAGACAGAGAAGAGGGAGAGAAGTGGGAGAAGAGAGAGAGGTTGGAGAGAACAGAGAAGAGGGAGAAGAGAGAGAAGTGGGAGAAGAGAGAGAAGTGGGAGAGAAGAGGGAGAAGTGTATGAGGAGAGAGAGAAGAGGGAGGAGAGAGAGAGGTTGGAGAGAACAGAGAAGAGGGAGAAGAGAGAGAAGTGGGAGAAGAGAGAGAAGTGGGAGAGAAGAGGGAGAAGTGTATGAGGAGAGAGAGAAGAGGGAGGAGAGAGAGAAGAGGGAGAGAAGAGAGAGAAGTGGGAGAAGAGAGAGAAAACAGAGAGGAGAGACAAGTGGGAGAAGAGAGAAAAGAGGGAGAGAAGAGGGAGAAGAGAGAGAAAAAGTGAAGAGGATAGAGAGGGGGTAAGAAACAGAAAAGGGAGAGAGAAGGAAAGAGAGAGGGAAGAAAAGAGGGACAGAGAGAGAGAGCATAAAGAGGATGGAGAGAGAGAAACGTAACGAAGGGAGAGAGGATGAGAAAGTGAAGTAAAAGAGGGAGAGAGAAAGAGAGATGGATGAAGAGAGAGAAGTAAAAGAGGAAGAGATTGAGGGAGAGAGAGGATGTAGGGAGGGAATGAAAAGAAGAATGAAGGGCGAGAAACAAAGAGGGAGAAATGGAAGAAAACTATTTGATAAGAAAGAGAAAAAAGTCACAGAGGAAGAGAGAGGAGATAAAAGAGAGAGGGTGTCAGAAATAGGGAGAGCGAAAAGAGAGAAAGAAGAAGAGAAAAAAGAGAAGAGAGAGAGAGGAGTGAGTTGTCGGCTGCCTCCGTCACCCAGGGTTTTATGAGCCTGTGGAAAAGCGACGTGTTGGAGGTCAGAGGGAGACGGGTGACAGAGAGGTGCTGCTGCCTTTATGTGAGAGGACACTTTCAGACCTCTCCACCTGGACCTCTTAAAGGGACGGTCTACGAGACGTCTTTGCTCAAACTAAATATCGTGACGCTTACTCCTGGTGATAATCGCATCAGTTAAAGGGACAGTTCGGAATTTTGGACATAGGGCCTCATTTCCTCCTGAGCCAGAGTGTTGGAGACGTGTGGAGACGCTTTTTTAAATATTCCATCCAGTCCTTGTATTTGCAGAGGTCGCTGGTGCTAGGCTAGTGCATGTCAATGGCCATAGTTAGCCTGCCACTAAAAACAGTCTTACCCACTCCACAAAACACCCAAAACAAATCTATTATTACACCAGACTGTCCATGTAAATGTCTGTGTTGTTAGAATAATTTCAGAAGTAAAACCAACCTTGCATTTGAAGGATTTATGTCTGAGCAGCTCTGATAGAAAGCTGGGCAGCGGCGGACTGATATATGAGAAAATTAGTGCTGTCAAGCGATTTAAAAAATTTAGAGATGAATTAATTATGATCTGTTATTAATTCATCTAATTAATCTCTTTTTTAATCTCACCTAAAAATTGCTGAGAAAAGCCTTCAACTTGGGGTATTTTCATTTGAATTTATTATTACATTATTTTCATACTATCATTAATGTTTTTATATAAGTATCATCATTATTACTATTACTAATCTGCATAAATAAATTCAACTATACAACATGTTTAATGCAGCTTTACGCAAATCTCACAGAAACAAAACTTAAAACCACATGGCTAATTTGCATAAACTAAGGGAAGAAAAGAAAAAAAAACGCTCTTGTGCGCTGATGTGGTTCAGCTTCTACTAAAAGACACGACTCAGTGGAATATAGATGTTCTTTCTGTGACAGAGGATGTTGATGGTGATGGTGAGTCTGTTCTGTGTTTGTGTCACGATGTTTTCAGAGATCAGACGTGTGCAGGTTTATCACAGATGCGGCGAGAACGGGAATGAAAATTAGGCTACAATTCTTTGCGGGAGCGAGCGGAGCAGGACTGCACAGTGCGACTGTGTCCTAACAACACATAAAAACAGATTTTATAATAAGGGAACTCGCATACACAAGCAGTAAAATTAGAGATTAAAAATAAGATTAACGCGATTAAAAAACATAAATATGACTGTAATTAATTAATCACAATTAACGCCATAATTTGAGAGAAAATAGTCCCTCAACATGTGACAATTTAATGCAAGGTTAGTTTTATTTCAAACATTATTCTATCGACACAGACATTTACATAGAAGTCTTTGTGATCAGAGATTTAAAGTCTATTAAGATTCTCCCCTTCTGTGTCCAAGTCTGTGGTGTGTGCTTTTTATTACACGTTTAAAAATCGTTTAAAAATCATGTTGTGTTGTAATGTTTGGCCTTTAGCTAATCAAGTTTCCGCTGTGTTTGTGTTTTATTTATTTAGTTTATTAGGACAAACATAATACATAAATACATAAATGTTGTATTAGAAGAAAATGCAAAGTTTGTGATAAAAAAAGAAGACTAAATGAATTTTCTGAATATAAAAGTGAAACTGTCCAATTTATAGTCTCTAGACAACATACAAAATGTTTACACTACCAGTCAAAAGTTTGGACAGTGTTGTTTTTGTTGTTTATGTACGTTCTATAGACAGTGTTGGGAAGATTACTTTTAAAATGTATTCCCCTACAGATTACAGATTACATACCCCAAAATGTAGTTTGTAACGTAATACATGAAATTACTTAAAGTGAGTAATGTAATCGGAATACTTTGGATTACTTGATATTGTCATGCTTTTTAAAACTACATGAATGTAACAACCACATCCTGAAAATTCTTGTTTGTTTTCTTCAAATTGTCTCCATGAACAGACTTTTGTTTGCTGTAAAGTAACAAAGACTAGAATCTTAACATAAGAAGTTTTATCTGCTAAAAGACAATAAAAAGCCCAGTCTTTCCTTAACCAAATTAAAAATATTATTGATAGAGAAAAGATTTTTATATGAGATCACTGCTGCCTTAAATTATGTCCACCTACTGTTAGTGTCATATTGTTTAGACCTGGTTTAGTCCTGGTTTAGTCCTGGTTTTAGTCCTGGTTTTAGTCCTGGTTTAGTCCTGGTTTTAGTCCTGGTTTTAGTCCTGGTTTAGTCCTGGTTTTAGTCCTGGTTTAGTCCTGGTTTAGTCCTGGTTTAGTCCTGGTTTAGACCTGGTTTAGTCCTGGTTTTAGTCCTGGTTTTAGTCCTGGTTTAGACCTGGTTTAGTCCTGGTTTAGACCTGGTTTAGTCCTGGTTTTAGTCCTGGTTTAGACCTGGTTTAGTCCTGGTTTAGACCTGGTTTAGTCCTGGTTTAGACCTGGTTTAGTCCTAGTTTAGTCCTGATTTATTCCTGGTTTAGACCTGATTTAGTCCTGGCTTAGACCTGGTTTAGTCCTGGTTTTAGTCCTGGTTTAGTCCTGGTTTAGACCTGGTTTTAGTCCTGGTTTAGCCCAAAATTTTAAAACAGGAAAATACTGCCATGTAATCCATTTATTTCAAAAAGGAACTTTAATCTAATTACCACTCATTGAAACAGTAACTGTAACTGAATACAGTTACTCATAATTTGTACTCTGATTACGTAACTCCGGTAAATGTAATCTGTTACTCCCCAACACTGACTATAGAAGACATCAGAATATGAATATTGAAGCACAATATATAGATGCAGTAAAAAAGACATAGTTAAAACACTACGCTGCAAACTTTTTCTAAATGAGCCTCTTGGTGAAGTCTCCTGAAATGGTTTTCACTTCACAGATGTGCCTTCACATCTGGGTCAAGGTGCAAACCAAGATTCAAAGCAAAGCCCACTCTACTTCCTGTGTACTTTATCTTCAGTCTTTTATGTTTTAAATATTATGTATCTGAAGTATTTCACCACATTTCACAAATAATAATAATAACACGGTTTTGACTTGTATCTGAACTAGAAGTGCAGAGCTCTGATCTTTTGAACACTTAAGAGTGTCAGAAGTGAGTGGTTTTACTGTTGACAGGAAACAGCTGATGCGATTGCACTGACAACTTTTAGGTCTGTGGTCTGCAGACAGATCCTGCAGCAGTCTTTGAAATCGGAGATTTAATCTCATAAGATTCTGCTCGTGTCTGTGGTGTGCACTTTTTGTCGCACGTTAAAAAAAACATTCAAGACTGAAAAATCCTGTGGTGTGTGGCAGAGTTTAGAATGCATAGAAACAGGGTCAACAATAATATAGTCATAGAGAAATGTTTGTAATAGTAGAATGAAGTGTTTTACCAAAGAACACAATGGAAATGATGGTGCTGGGATTGAACCACAAACCTTGACGAGACTGTCACTGATATTAAAAATGTTTTTATTGAAAGTTATGAAGATTTAAATATGATTACTTTATTTTTCGGACTATAAGTCGCTCCAGAGTTTCAGTCGCACCAGCCAAAAAATGTGTAATGAAGAAGAAAAAAAAACAAGTCACACTTTAGTCGCTCTGTTTAGGGAGAAATTAATTTTTTTAAAATCAAAGACCAGGAACTGACATTTCATCAAGTTCTAGTAAAAACAATAGAACAGAGAACAACAGACTGTTAACGTCACATATGAACAGTTCTTCAGATAAACTATAACATAAACAACAGAACAGAACAAGTTTATCAAACTCTCCATCTCACTCCAAATCACTAAATCCATTCAATTCTTCATCCTCGGTGTCACTTCTGAGCAACTCCACGACCTCCGGAGGTAAACAGAGCGCTGCTTCCTCTTCTGTGTCGCTGTCATCAGACTCAGCATCAGTTCCAGTTAGAATTATTCTGGTCTTTCTGAATCCCGACAGGATAGTTTCGGTTTCACTGAAGTCCAGGCGTTGAAGTTGAAGGGTTATTTATTTGTTATTTAAGAGTTATTTTGGATTTTGTTTGTTTGCTTGTTTGTTTACTACATTCCACACGTGTACATTCATAGTTTTGTCATGAATTGAATGTCTGCATTGCAAATATTCATTGTAAAAAAAAAATAATAATAATGAAAACATGTGTCCAAACTTTTGACTGGTAGTATATATAAAACACACTAGTTAATGGTGAAAAAAAAACATGCAAAACTGACCAGAAGACAGATCATTTGTGTTCATTACAAATACAAACTTTATTCTAGTAACCTGACATTAGAATACTCTTACAAAACACGGACAGCTCGCAGCAGTAAAGCAGTCTGACTGAAGCCACTTTCTGTCAGGGGCCAGCAGGGGGCGAGCTTCGGAGGTGAGACTCCAGACAGAGTTCCAGTTCTAGGTCAGCACCTTACATTTCCATTAGCAGCATTTGCGTGGAGAGGCCTGTCTAGACACTGGCCCACTTACCTACAGCATGCAAGACACAGGCACCTATGTACTGGTACTAAAGGTTCATGATGGAACTTTTGTGGTGGGGGTTTGTACCTGGTTGTCTCAGTGTTTTTGCTTTGCCGTGGAATATACATTTATATAAAGGTCTTACAGTACACAAAAATGGTGTTACCTCATCAGAAACAGACCTGGAGTTGTGTTTTGTTTTATTCACACATGTTTGAGTAACCGTGATTTATTTATTATTAATCTGTCTAAATCTCCAAAGATTAAAATGCTCTTTTCCACCTTGTGATGTCACCCAGCAGTAGTCTTCAAGTGAACAGCTACCTTTTTTATAGTGCTTTTTAAAAATGATCCCTGTGGGGAAGTTCTCCTCTGTATTTCCACGATCTCCATGATCTTCTTACTAGGCCTGGTCAGGATTTAACATATGGTGCATGTTTTGAGTTGATGGAGGAAATTTCATTTCTCTCCAGCAATTAGGTCAGGAATCAGAATATACTAGACGGTTTGAACCCCGGAAGTGTAAGTCCATACACCTGCCAATCAGCGAAGAGCCATACATTCTGGGTTGGCAGTGATTCCCGAAATCGAGGATTTAAAGCTGGAACAAAGAGAATGTTTGGTGAATTTTATCAAGGGGAAAGACATTATTGCCCTTCTTCCTACGGGATTTGGGAAAAGCTTAATATACCAGTTAGCTCCATTAGCGAGGCATTACATACATCACGATCAAATAGCAGCAATTGGTTAAATAAAAAGTACCCACCTGTCGTTGAGTGAACAAATTCTAATGCTGCGAGGTCAGACGGTTTCGATGAAGTGAAACCGTCTGATGAATCAGGCTAGGAAACCAGAGTGCCAAGAGGAAACCCACTCAGACGACCCAGGGATCGAACCCAGAACCTTCTTTGCTGTGAGGCTTGAGTGCTAGCCACCGCGCTGCCTACTTTTATAGCAGAGCACTTCCTGTATTACCACATAACATCACAAGGTGGAGCAGAGTGCTTTCCTGAGAGCAGAGTCTACAGAAGCTGGGAGGGCTCATAACAAACGCAAACGCCGCAACAAATACAAATGCAACAACACACCAAAAAAAGCTACAATGGAAGTGATCGCGGGACTCTATTTTAATGCACACACCTTTAGAGTGCTTACCTGTCGTATGCATTGCATAAATATACACACCTTTACACATATATATACACACACATATACACACAAACATATATATGCATGCATACATGTACACACACGTACATACATACACATGCGCATCAAAGATATCCAGTGCATATATTCAGTATCAATGTATATACACAGAACATAAACATACATGCAGAAATATATTTTCATTTATGGTTGTACTAAGTAATAATAATGTTAAAGTAGGCACAAAGTTTATCGTTTATGATCGTACAAAATAAACAATAATGAGAATAAAAAGATTAAGGAGTTTTTGTTTTTGTTTATGGTCATACAAACTAATAATTGTAATGAAGAAGGCACAAAGTTTATCATTTATGATCGTACAAAATAAGCAGTAATGAGAATGAAAAATGTAAGGATTTTTTGTTTTCATTTATGGTCGTACAAATCAATAATCGTAATGAAAAAATGCACAAAAGTTGATCGTTTATGATCGTACAAATATATGACAATGTGACTGTGACTATGAAGGCCAGTAGACACCATTTGACAGAAATATGCTTAGAGAATGGTATCCCAGTGGTATGCCAAGAGAAGAACATGGTGTAAATATTGCTTTTATGAGTCAATGTTAAACTGAAAGATGTACGTGGAGGATAAATGACTTAAATTCTCTTACAGCTATGTCCATTTATAGTCTATGTTCAGTCCTGTGTTGTTGTGTTGTAGTTTCTTCCACAAACTGCCACATAATTCATTCCAAACTACGCTAAATGTTCGTGACAATTAGAAAACCGCGAAAAGCCGTCAAACGCACTTCCAGTTCTAACAAATCAAAAGTCAGATCTCCTCTTATCTGCGTCTGCGTTCTCACGTGATGGACCTGTTTGTTTGGAGGTGTCAGAAGGGCGTGCATCAGCAGCTCTTTAAGATAGACGCAAAGAGGAAACAGACTTTTCCTCCGTCAGAGTCATGTCTTCCTGTCTGATAAGTGTCTTTTGGCTTTCTGTCCGCAAGTAGCACCTTCTCTGCGGGCTCTGCGGTGTGCGAGCTTTCACTGGCGAATACAATGTTAGCAACCATCACGCTAATGACTCAAGGAGGAAGTGAGTTAAATATTAATAGTGCGCATTTTCCACATTAGAGATCCTGATGCTCGCATGAATCATCTTGGTTACTTCAGAGCTGTTTAAAAGGAGCATGTGCTGACTTACATGCACTGGTGGAAGATAACAAAGTACATTAGTAAAAGCACAAATTTGAGGTGTCTGTACTTTACTTAAAGGCACATTGTGTAACCAGGCCAAGTTACAGGTCAGATCTGTGGAGAGGCAACCCTGCTCAAAGTCAGAATGCTTGTATTTCTAGGTATTTTTGAACTACAAAACCAACTGTAATTGAGTAAATGTAAAGTGAAGCTATACAAATTTGAAAAAACTGAGGCACTCAAAAAGCCTTTAAAACTAAAGATAAAGATAAAGTTAAACTCACGCTAATGTGTTTCGACACTTCGGCCTTCATCAGGGCAAACTCGAGATGGACATCACAGTGCACGTTTAAAGTACTAGGTGTGCACTATGTTCACAGTGGCCCACAGTCTCCTGGTGCATGATGGGACATGTAGGCTGAACAGATTTTAGTTAAAAGCCTTTTAAGATAAGATATAATACAAGATATAAATAGTACAAATCCCAACAACCAATACATAGAAAGATACACAGTACAAAAATATATAGAGTGCAAAAATGTAAAAGTGCTACAGATACAACATGTGTAATTTGTATAATATATTAGAGGACTAGTCGGAACTAGTGTTCCATTCTGTCGACAGATCAACCACTTCAATCACCTGCCTGTGAGGGACATCGAACATTAGAGGTGGAAAATGTCCTGAAAAATTTTTATTAACTAGAGGTAACTTTACTTTGCTTAATTCCTACTCAAGTAAAAGTAACCATCTAAAAATCTAAAGCAAAAGTTGTTTTAATCAACTTTTAGGTTTGCACTTCATTTGCACAAGGCAACTGAGCTTAACACTTATTAACACTGAGCTCTTCCTTCTTTTTATAGAACTTTATAAAACTTAGAACTTTAACTGTATAACAAATTACAAATAAAAATAATTAACAATTTAACAAATTCTGAATTATATGGTCCAACTCACTATCTTAATTCATAAGCCGGTTTCACTTTGTGGAAACTGTCTGACCTTGCATCATTAGGATTCGTTCACTCGATGGTAGGCGGGTACTTTTTTATTTAACCAATCGCTGCTATTTGGTTGTGATGAATGTAATGCGCCAAATTCCATAGGAAGAAGGGCAACGACGTCTTTCCAGTTGAAAATATTCACCAAACATTCACTTGGTTCCGGCTTTAAATCCTCGATCTCAGAATGTCTGCCTTCGTCTACAGCCATCTCGACGCTTTGTTTACTGTTGTGTTGTACCACAAAAGGAACTCAGACAGGTGCTTGAGTTTGACGTCATGACTTCACAGCTAATTGGCCGGTGCGCGGTCTACAACTTCCGGGGGTTCTTGCAAACCGTCTAGTGTATTCCAATTCCTAGTCGCTTAGAGAGAAATGAAATTTAGCGGAGGCACTTGGTGGCACCAGCCTGGCTACCAACTCACAACACTACAATAAAAAAGATAGAAAATTAAACCAAAATCCTTTCATTTCTGGCAGATTGTTTTTTGTTTTTTTTTGTTTTTTTTTGGCATTTCATTTTTTTTCTCTATCAGTCTGATTTTACTCAGTAACAAGGGTGGATTCCAATTTAATGAAGTAAAATACTTGGGTCAAAATGTACTAGAGTAAAAGTAAAATGACCTATTTCAAAAACTACTTAAATTACTCATAAAAACTATTCAATTACCGTAACATGAGTAAATGTAATTTGTCATTTTCCACCCTTGGTTTTATTACATTCCCAGTGTCCTTAAATACACCAGAATTCATCATCCGCATGTTTCCAAATGTCTTCCAGTAAGCGTGAATAGGGCCTACTGCATGTATTATACTTTATTTAAATAATAAATAATCAAATAATTTCCCTTGTGGAACCATAAAGTTTGTCTAACTCCCCCACAATTGCAATCCAAACTCCCCAACCTCACCGCAAATGTTACATGAACCGTCAACATTAACCTGGCGTACTTCATTCCTCGGTTATTGACTCCATGAATAATCCACCTAGAAAATCCTTGAAACCCCCAAAACACTCGGTATCAATATTTCCAACCAAACCCATACGCCACATATAAACCTCCCAGGACCATTCCCATTGTTCCTCAAACTTCTCGGTCATGAACCACCTAACCTTGACGATCGCCGTGGAGACAGATGTGGGAAACTGTCCAGTGCCTTCTTCTAGAGCTTGGGAGTTCTTCAAGGGAGGAGGGATGAGGAGGGGGGTAGCTAGCGGGAGGACATGCATTATCCCACTGACCGGGGAAAGTGGGGGCGCGAGTGGCCGGCTGAAGTTTATGGAGATTTATGGCGCCCTATCCTGCGCTGTAATTGCCTCTTGCTTGGCGGGATATCCTTACGCCGCGAAGGGGGGGCACTAAGGCTGGGAAAGGGGGGAAAGGAGAGAGCGAGGTGGAGGTCCTTAACACTGTTTGGGGAAAAGGGTGGACTTTAAACTGAAAAAAATGATGAATAAATAAATACAAATATGGAAGATGTCTCCTTTAAAGGTTGTATGTTACGCAAAATTGACTCTTGTGAGCTTTAGGCCGTGTTATACAGTAATGGTAATATAAAACCTCATCAAAAACATACCTGGAGTTGTGTTTTGTTTCAGTCACACAAGTCTGAGTAATCCTTTATTTTGGTCTGTCTGCATTTTCAAAGCTCAGAATAGTCTCTTCCACCTTGTGATGTCATGAAGCAGTAGTTTTCAAGCCATTGATCAATGGATGGGAAAACAACAAGTTCAAATGCTGGATCAGGGAGGCAACTGAAATCAGGAAATGAGGCACAGACAGCCACCTCTCCGGTAGGGCTGGGTATCATTAAGAAGTTGCCGATACGATGCATACCTCGATACATAGGCCACGATACGATACATATCTCGATACAGTGAGCTTTCGATTCAATACGATATATTTCAAATTGATTCGATACAGTTCAATAAAAATAAAGGCTAAATCATGTCTGTGATGCTAAAAGTCTTTGTTAAACCGCTTTTTGTGCAAAGTTCATATGAAACACAAACATTTTAATCATCAAAACAGTGAAAATGTCAAATGTGTTGCATAAAAAAGTTTCCTTCCTCTAAACAAGCACCAGAACTGTAGCTCTGTAACAAAATAATTTAGTGAAATATACCGTATCGATACAGCAGCCCACAATATCGATACTGTATCATCACATTAAGCGATACGATATATCGATATTTCAATATTTTTGCACACCCCTACTGTCCGGGCCCATATTTGATGGATATGTTATAATGTTTCCTCATCAAAAACATATCTGGAGTTTGGTTTTTAGACTCCATACACCTTCACTAGAATCATGTGGATCATTTCAGCCCTGATGACAGAGCGTTCCTCCTTTCACACACCTGGGACACACTCCTCCAGAGAACACCGGGTGATGGGAGGCGTGGTCAGTTTAAACAAGCCAGGTAAATCAGGTTGACCACGTCTACAAGAAAAAACAATATATGTTATTAGGTTCTTTTTTCAGACCAAAAGTTTGTTTCCATACCTGACAGTTTCGCCTGCTCACTAGAGCTCTTCCTCAGAGTGGTCAAAAAGAACCTAATAACATAAATTATCGGAAGACCAAATGAACCTCATTGGACTAAGAAGAAACAATAGCTGATATACAACACACCGCCATCAAAACCGGTGACAGTTTTGACGATGGCTTGCAGTCAGCAGCCGAAACATGTCAACATGGTAAATACACTTTACTGTATTGTCTTTAAAAAGAACCCAAGAAGTTGCAGTAGTTTTCAAGTTAACAGCTGCTTTTTACTTTTAGTTCAGTAGAGATTTATGGAGTTTAAAAACACAGTGGAGCACTTCCTGTATCACCACATGAGAGAAGAACTCGACCTAAATTTGCAGCGTTTGTGTGTTAAACAAGTCTGAATTCTGATGAAGAAACAACATTATAACACAGATCAGAAAATAGTGCAATATGGGCATTTTAAACCAATGCTTATTATTTACCCTACAAATCATTTTATGTTGAAGGATCAATGTTAACCATGTTATACTGATACTGTCATCAAATGCATTCCTGGAGACATGCTTTGCTTGATTCATGCTGGTTTCATTAATCCACAAAAAAAAAAAAAAGCTCTATTCAAATTTTGCCTGAACTGTTATGTCACAGATAAATTGGAATTCTAACTAAATTTTTGGACTCATTCTGTGGTCGAACTGCGTTTGTAACTATTGATCTGCTCTAGTAGCCTAGCATTCATTGCTCTCATCTGGGGCCAGGGCTCTCCAGAAAAAGAGATTCCAAATCCAAAAAGAGATTCCAAATAGTCCCTCAACATCTGATGATTTACGCGATTCAAGGTTTCAAACATTATTCTATCAACACAGACATTCACATCGACAGTCTGGTGTAATAATAGTTTTGCTTCAGGTGTTTTGTGAAGTGGGTAAGACTGTTGTTAGTGGCAGGCTAACTATGGCCATTGACATGCACTAGCCTAGCACCAGCGACCTCTGCAAATACAAGGACTGGATGGAATATTTTAAAAAGTGTCTCCACACGTCTCCAACACTCTGGCTCACTAGGAAATGAGGTTCTATGTCCAAAATTCCAGACTTTAAAAGCCATACTGACAAATGATTTTGTGTCTGAAATGTTTTCTGTAATATGACAATTTTAACTGTTCAAATTTAATTTTTACTAAAAATAAAATAACTTGAAAGAACCCAAACATATCTGGAGTTTTGTTTTTAGATTCCATACACCTTCACTAGAATAATTTGGATCATTTCAGCCCTGGAATACCCAATCTCTACTGAACTAAAAGTAGAAGGAGCTGTTAACTTAACTCATGACATCACAAGGTGGAACAGAGCATTTTGAGTTTAGAAGATGTAGACACATAGTAAAGAATTACTCAGACATGCGTGAATGAAACCAAACACAACTCTAGGTATGTTTTTGAGCTTTTTAACATCGCTTAAAGCTCACAAGAGTCAATTTTTGCGTAATATTGGACCTTTAACAAAAAAAAATCAAAAGTGGAGATTTGGGTTAAAGTAGGAGTGAAAGTTCTTTGCAGGTGGGCCCAGGGAGCTCGCATTGTTTACCCAGGCCCGTTACGGTGGAGCACAGAGCAAAGAACCAGATGACAAACAAAGAGAGAGGGAGGAAGAAGAGGAGGAGGAGGGAAGGAGGGGGACAGACAGCTGCTTGACCAG
Source organism: Boleophthalmus pectinirostris (assembly GCF_026225935.1). Lineage (NCBI taxonomy): Eukaryota > Metazoa > Chordata > Actinopteri > Gobiiformes > Gobiidae > Boleophthalmus > Boleophthalmus pectinirostris. The sequence continues at coordinate 38,289,328 of NW_026571133.1, forward strand.
TGCAGACCAAAGACTTCAACTTGGCCCTGGGAGGGGACGAGCCGCGGTGGTCTCTGGTTTACAGGGCCTGCAGGGATATCTGACATTGTTCCAGGCTGCGACAGTAAAGAAGTGACTGAAAAAGAGGAATTCCATGCATTTCTTGTAAACTTTTGAACACACTGTGGATAAAGAACTGTTGGTAGAGCTTAAGAGGCCTTGGAAGACTCATATTACGCTGTTTTCTGAGCTGTGTGTTCATGTTTACTTATCAAAAATAGACCGGAGTCAGTGGTGTAAGTGGGGATTTTTTTAAGTGGGGGTACGTGATTTGTGAAGTCATCCATCTTCAAAAGCCATATACTTGACATAAAAAAAATTAAAAATAAATAAAAATCACTTTGAGTACAAACATAAAGGTGCCAGCCCAGTAAAAATCAGTAATATTTGATGTTTGTTTACTCAGAATGATGCGAAAACATGTTAACATTAACGCCATTTATAACCACCTACAGAACAACATAAATCATAGGCTACAACACGTGAACCAGCACTGAACCAGGACTAAAACAGGTCTAAAACAGGACTCAAACAAGACCAAACCAGGTCTAAACCAGGACTAAACCAGGTTTAAACCAGGACTGAACAAGGACTGAACCAGGATTAAACCAGGACTAATCTTTGACTTGACAGAGAAAAGGAGAACTTCAAGTCCTCAGAGCACAGACCTCTGTGCCAGTTCTTTCACTTGTGGTCACCCGACAATCTACGCAGGTCTTTAGACCTGGTTTTGACCTGGTTTAGACCTGGTTTAGACCTGGTTTAGACCTGGTTTAGACCTGGTTTAGAAATGGTTTAGTCCTGATTTAGACCTGGTTTAGACCTGGTTTAGTCCTGGTTTAGTCCTGGTTTAGACCTGGTTTAGACCTGGTTTAGACCTGGTTTAGACCTGGTTCCTGGTTTAGTTTTTTAGACCTGGTTTAGACCTGGTTTAGACCTGGTTTAGACCTGGTTTTAGACCTGGTTTAGACCTGGTTTAGACCTGGTTTTAGACCTGGTTCCTGGTTTAGAACCTGGTTTAGACCTGGTTTAGACCTGGTTTAGTCCTGGTTTTAGACCTGGTTTAGACCTGGTTTAGCCTGGTTTAGTCCTGGTTTAGTGTTTAGACCTGGTTTAGGTTTAGACCTGGTTTAGACCTGGTTTAGACCTGGTTTCAGTCCTGGTTTAGACCTGGTTTAGACCTGGTTTAGACCTGGTTCCTGGTTTAGACCTGGTTTAGACCTGGTTTAGACCTGGTTTCCTGGTTTAGACCTGGTTTAGACCTGGTTTAGACCTGGTTTAGACCTGGTTTAGACACCTGGTTTAGACCTGGTTTAGCCTGGTTTAGTGGTTTAGACCTGGTTTAGACCTGGTTCAGTCCTGGTTTAGACCTGGTTTAGACCTGGTTTAGACCTGGTTTAGACCTGGTTTAGACCTGGTTTAGGGTTTAGACCTGGTTTAGACCTGGTTTAGTTTAGACCTGGTTTAGACCTGGTTCAGTCCTGGTTTAGACCTGGTTTCCTGGTTTAGACCTGGTTTAGACCTGGTTTAGACCTGGTTTTAGACCTGGTTTAGACCTGGTTTAGTCCTGGTTTAGACCTGGTTTAGACCTGGTTTTAGACCTGGTTTAGACCTGGTTTAGACCTGGTTTAGACCTGGTTTAGACCTGGTTTAGTGGTTTAGAGACCTGGTTTAGACCTGGTTTAGACCTGGTTTAGACCTGGTTTAGACCCCTGCATGGTTTAGGCAGGGTTTAGTCAGACCTAGTGCAGATGTCCTGAGCCAATGCAGGTTGTTTTCACCATTGCTGATGACTCCGGTTTCACATTTAAATTGTAGCTATTTTATATTTGATATTTTTTTTAATATCTCATGTTGGGAGAAGTGAGTGAACGGCAAACCCCCGCATCCCACGCCCTCTACACCCCTGCCTGGAGTTGGGTTTTGTTTCATTCACACATGTTTAACACACAAGTCCTGCATATTTAGGCTGAGTTCTTCTCTCAAACAGTAAACACTCTGTTTCACCTTGTGAGGTCATATGATAGTACAGGAAGTGCTCCACTCCTTTACACCTTCACTAGAATCGCTTGGATAATTCCAGCTCTGGAATTGCTATTCTCTACTGAACAAAAGGTTAAAAGTTCACTTGAAAACTACTGCTTCATGACATCATAAGGTGGAACAGAGCATTTTGAGCATTGGAGATGTAGACATTTCAATAACCCTGGATTACTCAAACATGCGTGAAAGAAATGAAACACAACTCCAGGTTTGTTTTTGAAGAGGTTAGGGCATTTTAACACGACTTAAACCTCACAAGAGTCAATTTTGTGTAATATAGGAACTTAAAGGATTCATAGTTTTGCACGTAATAATTTAGTGGAATGCCAAGAATTTACAAAGCAAAGAGTGACTAATTTGAGGAAGCTAAAACATAAAACTTTGAGTAATTTCATGCTATTTTTTATTACATTCCACATGCGTTCATTCGTAGTTTAATGTCTTCAGTGAGAATCTACAATGTAAACAATTGCATAACACGAACAAAGCCACATCCAAACTTTTGACAGCAGTATGTAAGAATTATTTTAAACATAACATTGTGCAAAAGAAGTGACAAAATCATGGAGACTTTCACTTCCCCATAGACAACGCCACTAATACACTATACTGGTGGTAGTGCACGAGTCATGAAGCATTCAGTCAAACGCTGAATGTCAGATGACGCATCAGGAGTGAGTGAGATCTCTTCTGACAGCACACACACACACACACACACACACACACAACACACACATATACAGAGAACAGGGTTGTACTGATATCGGTGCCCTGATAAATTCATGTGCAAAATCAATGGTGGAAGGCGCTCACCTGGCTCCACCTGTCAGCTCCATGATCAGAACGTGGAGATACGGGACACGAAGGAAGCCAGGGATTGATTGAGAGATTTCTCTGTGGTTGTATGCGCCAGTGTTAGGAAATGTTGTCCTATATTACACAAAACTACGGAAGCCGAGAGGGGTCGCAACAAACGCAAACGCCGCAACAAATACAAATGCGACAACACGACAAAAAGCCACAACACACCAAAAAAAGCCACAACGGAAATGACCGCGGGACTCTATTTTAATGCAAACGCCTCAACAAATACAAATGCCACAACACAAATACAAATGTTGCAACACATTAAAAAGCCACAACACAACAAAGCCACAACACACCAAAAGAAGCCACAACACACCAAAAAAAGCCACAACGGAAATGACCGCGGGACTCTATTTTAATGCAAACGCCGCAACAAATACAAACGCCACAACACAAACGCAAATGCCGCAACACATTAAAAAGCCGCAACACATCAAAAAGCCACAACAGAAGTGACCACGGGACTCTATTGTCCGACGGACCAATCAAGCTGCAAGTGAAGAAGAACTACAACATGAAAAGTAAAGGAACAGAGCAGTTGGAAACATAAGTAAAAGTAATTTATTGTTTTATCATTATTCGTTTCACGTTCAGTTCTTCACTTCCCGCGGTCACTTCTATTGTGGCTTTTTAATGTGTTGCGGCATTTGCGTTTGTGTTGTGGCGTTTGTATTTGTTGCGACGTTTGCATTAAAATAGAGTCCCGGCTCTTTTTCGACACTTGTGCAGCTTTAAGCCATGTTATAATGTTGTTACCTCATCAAAAACATACCTGGAGTTGTGTTTACCGTATTTTCCGGGCTATTAGGCGCTCTGGATTATAAGACGCACTGTCATTAAATGGTCTGTTTTCAAACTTTTTTCACAAATAAACTGCACCAGACTTTAAACGAAACACAACAGTTTTACAGTAACACTTACAGTTCTTTAGTTACTTTTATCTGTGGAAAGGGAAACCTGCTCTATAAGAAGACGATGACTGTTGGGCAAGTTACTTCAAAACTGTAATGTGTTATTTATGACTTGTTACTGTCATTCCAAAGTAATTTGTTACATTACAATATTACTGCATTTAAAATGTAAGACGTTACACGACTACTGCAGCACTTTAAGTTACTCTCACTAAAATAAGTGTCGCTGATCGGCAAATAACAAGCAGCGACCAAAGATGCTGAACACATCTTGTCCTTGAAAGATAAAAACAAACTGCAGAACATTGTTAAAACCTGCTCAAAAATCACCGGGGTCAAACTGAGGGAGCTGCACTCTTTGTGGGAGGAGCAAGTGCTGAGCGAAGCCAAGTGTCTCCTGGCTCAGCCCCTCCATCCTCTGGCTCCTGATTTTACCCTGATGCCTTCAGGATGTCGGTTTTATGCTTCGGTATAAAAGACTAATTCTTTTGTGCCCTCTGCTATTAAATTGCTAAATTCTAAGGGTACAGTTTTCTGAATGTTGTGCACTGTAATTTGTAGATTATTATTGAGTTTCACTGGTGGACTGTAATGGACTGACACACTGTATGTGTTTGTGTGTGTGTGTGTGTGTGTGCGCGTGTGTGTGTGAAAAGTGAGAACTGCTCTGAGATGCTGCTAATGAATTGCCCTATGGGATCAATAAAGTTTTCTGAATCTGAATCACACAACACAACCAGGTCTGTTTGCGATGAGGAAACAACATTATAACACAGATCAGAATATAGAGTAATATGAGCCTGTTATAAAAGAGAATTATAACAGTAAATGTAAGATATCACGGATGTTACGTTCTAAAAATAACCTGCAATAGGAGAAATCCGTGAAGTAGTCAGCTTATTATTATTATTAACTTATTATATCTGTTTTAAGGCTAAACCCCTCACCACACACTTTATACACTTTTCTCTGACAGGACAGTCACAACCCTTTTTGCGTCCTTCTTAAAACTTACTGCTGCTGTCGTCCTCATGTTATTTTCCTCCTTCTTTATGTAACGAACCGAAGATTCATTTATTGCGTAAAGGCCCTACAGCGTAACTTCTACCTTCTTTCAGCATGTCCAAAAGTCCAACATTTGTGTGATGGTTTGCATCTTCCTCTGCCTTTTGGGTGCGACCGCAGGAGTCTTTGTCGGCGCAGAAAGTTTCGGCACCATTGTGGGTTTTGTCGGGGAGAAAACTCGCAAACACACAGCACTTCAGAATCACACTGTTAGAGATCCAACATTTATATAAATTTGTCAGGAGGAGATTGATTGACAATGGTCTACAGTTTCTTAGTCAATCAGGACGCAGGGGGAGGAGCACAATGCACGATCATACGCTTTAAAAAAATTAAAAAAGCATACAAAATTGCACACAAAAACCCCCCGCAAAATTGCAAGGCCACGAAAGGTGAACCGCGGGACAACTGTAAAACAAAAAGCCTATTGTACAGTGTGGACAGAACAACAATGCCGAACTTTCAGTATAAGTAGATTCATTATGGTTTAAGTTCAAGATTCCAGTGCAAATAAAATGATTTAATAAAAGATTTTCAGCCTGTGCTAGCAGAATGAAAACAACATTCACTGCTGGCGTCAACATAGATGCTTCATACAGTGACAGCTTTTCACCGCAGAATTCATCAGAACTGGTCGGGTGAAGATTTTCTGCTTTATTGCTCTGGACAGATTCAAGAGAGAGGAACATCCATTCTCTGCATTTGACCATTCCTTCAACCAGTGCTGCTGTCAGGGGCAATGAGCTACTGCCGTCCAGCGCTCAGGGACCCATCTCCAGATCTGGAGCTTGGCTCGGTCAGAACTGCCAGTGAATAATGTCCACCTACTGAATTTGAATTTATTTGTTTGGAGGATAAACCCCTTGAGATGGCGTTTTCGAAGGGGTCCTCATAGTTACAACAGCAAAAGACAGATACAGTGCACATAGTAGGCTACATACATTCAAATAAACATCAAAACAACAAAATCAACACAATCACACACACACACACACACACTTGACTGTTAGGCTACGTTCAGACTGCAGGGCTTAACGCTCAATTCCAATTTTTTTGTGAAATCCGATGTTTTTGCGAGGTCGTTCACATTTCCAATTAAATGTGAATTGTACGTGATCTCCATTGTGAACATTAAACGCCCCAAAAGTGTCCCACATGCGCACTAGAGGACACGACGACACAGCGAGCGTGCTCTTGTGTTTACGGAAGTTGTCCAAACATGGACGCGAGCATTGAGCACCTGGAGATTTTAAAGTTCCTCTCGTACTGGAGCCAGAACATGAACAACTTACTTGGGTAACACTTTATAATAACTACACCTTACTTAGCCTTAATAAAGCATGAATAAAGACTTAATTAATAATGAACAAAGATTTAATTAATAATGATTCACTCTTAGTAAATACTTAATAAAGCATAATTAGTCTTCACTTTAGAAAAGCTCTCAAAAAGACTTAACTAACAGATAACAGCTGCCTGAATGATCATTGCATTGCATTATTAGTAAATCATTCTCTCATAGTTTACTAATGATTAATAAATGCTCAAATGGTTAGTCCATGAGTAATTAAGTATGAAATAATTATGAGTAACTATTTACAGCACAGGCAAATTAAGTGTCAGTGCTAATTAAGGTAGTAATTAAGTAGTTACTAAGCATGAATCATTATTAATTAAGTCTTTGTTCATGCTTTATTAAGGCTAAATAAGGTCTAGTTATAATAAAGTGTTACCCTTACTTGTTATAAGGAGGAGACTGAGAAGGAGAACGACGAGGTTTTTGGCCGTGGCGTTTTGTGGGGCAGTGGTGATGTGCTTCGCTTTAGTGACGCAGAGTTCATTAACAATTTTCGCCTACTTCAGCGCAGAATAATGACGTTTGTGTCTTGTTGATAACGTGTAGGTCGAGATGAATGCGCTTTGGCCGTTCAGACTGAAATCACATGTCAAAAGATCAGATATGTATCGGTTTTAGGAGCACATATCAAAGTGGCCTGGGTCACATTTGAAAAAATCTGATCTTTGTCGTTCAGACTGTCATTAAAAGATCAGATACAGGTCACATAGAAGCCAAAAAATCAGATTTGGGTCACTTCAGGCTGCAGTCTGAACGCAGCCTTAGACACATAATAAATCAAATCTGAACAAAAAACTAAGACAGAGTTCAAATATAATCACAAAATACGACAAGATGAACAACAAAATTCAACAAAATGATCAAAAACAATTACATGGGTTTTGTAAATATTGAACCAGAGCATTTTTAAATAACTGGACAGAAGATAATGTGTGTAATCGATGAGGGAAGATCATTCCAATCAGAGGGAGCTTTATATTTTAACGAGTGTTTTCCTATTTGTTTTGTTTTTTGGGGGTTTTTTTGGCTCTTGGGACAACAAAACATATCTGATCTTCATGATGTAAACTGTAAGAGAATCTTTTGTCAGTTTTGCATAGCATCTGCTCTGGACATGGACTTTAAAGTGCCTGTGACACTTAACCCCTCATTTTACTAAAACAGTTAAGATTTAAGATTGAAGATTTGTTCAAAAATATTCACTCTTTTCTAAATTTGGCAATTTTTGGGGTTTTAACTTTGACTTCCTAGTTGGAAATCTTTAGCCAGGCTGACGCTACCTAGTGTCTCCACTCAATTTCATTTCTGTCCAGTGAGTAGGTCAGGAATCAAAATAAATAGATGGTTCACAAAAACCCCGGAAGTGTAAGTTTGGGCACCAGCCAATCAGCAAAAATGATATATTTAGTGATGTCAACGATTCAGGAGATCGAGGATTTAAAATGAATTGATGAATTTCATCAAGTTGAAAGACGTCATTGTCCTTCTTCCTATTGGATTTGGGAAATGCTTAATATACCAGTTAGCCCTGTTAGTGGTGCATTACATACTTAACGATCAAATAGCTTCGACTGGTTAAATTTAAAAAAGTACCCACCTACTGTCGAGCAAACGAAATCTAATGCTGCAAATTCAGATGGTTTGTACAAAGTGAAACGAAGTAAAACCGGCTGATGAATCAGGCTAGGAAATCGTGATATCATTCTAGGGCAGGCATGTCCAAACTATGGCCCAGGGGCCAAATGCGGCCCTCAGACAAATTTTTCTTGGCCCTCAGGCTTCCAGGAAAATTGGTCCAAATTATCGTGCATCAACGAAAAATTTACTTTTTATTGCAAGTTTTTTGAAAATCTACCTTGATAAAGCCAGTATTTAATATTTAGTGTGTAGTTTTGAAGATCTTAGCGTGAATAAAGACTGATGGCTCATTTTAACGTGTTAAACATGCACATATTTCAATTATTCACTGTTATGAGCACCAGTCTAAGGCCCTGGATCGTCCCTCTGCTTCGTCTGTGTTTAGACATGTGGCCCTTGATGAAAAAAGTTTGGACACCCCTGTTCTAGGGAATTCCATAACCCTAACCTAACAATTTCAGACATAAGAAAACAACTCTATTTTGTTGAATAATTTTAAAGTATGAGGGGGGAAAAAAGTGGATAAATTGTGGATACTTTTGGATAGACTTCATCCTAGTGTGAAGTCATAAGTGTGTTTTAGTGTGTTTTAACTTTTGATTTCCGTAGTTCCAGTCCAACATATCTGTGACCAAACCTCCTTATCAAAGCAAAAAATAAATAAATAAAATAAAAAGTTGTGGTGTCCTTAGGCAAGACACTTCATCCACATTGTGTAGTATGAATGTGGTGTGAGCGTGAGTGGTGGTCAGAGGGGTGATGTTGCAGATGGGCTGCGTCAGTAGTCATATGCACTTTAACTCGGACTTTGCACAGCTCTCTCGGTTTTCAGTCCCTTCCAGATTCTTGAAGAGCATTATGAAAATATGAAACATCTTCTTAAAATATCTGGCCTATTTTTACCCCCGGCCGCTCAGACTCTTGGTGGAGTCTAGCGCCGGGTTGCTGGACTGCTGGCTTGGACAGCTCATGTTTATTTCAGAGGGACACATCTTCTGCGGAGGGACTATGGAATCAGATGGCACCGGGGATGAGCATAAGGGAACTAATGACTGTGACAGGCTGCCCGCTCCCACCATCAATATTACATGCACACGAGACTGCTTTAAAGATCCGATATGACACAAAATTTACACTTTAAGCCATATTATAATCACTGTTGGGCAAGTTACTTTAAAACTGTAATGCGTTATTTATTACTTATTACTGTCATTTCAAAGTAATTCGTTACATTACAATATTACTGCATTTAAAATGTAAGGCATTACATTACTATTGCATTACTTTAAGTTACTCTCACCAAAATAACTGCGAAAAAGCTGAACTTTTGAGCCGTATATGGACTGAACCAGGACTAAACAAGGTCTAAACCAGGACTAAACCAGAGCTGAACCAGGACTAAACCAGGACTATAACAGGACTAACCTCAGACTGATTCCAGGACTGAAGAGGAGGACTAAACCAGAACTGAACTAGGACTAAAACAGGACTCACTGTCAGGATGGGGCTCGAAGGAGACCGCAGGAGAAAGGACCGGCTTTGCTCCGCACCTCATGGAGGTAAGAGCTGCTGTCGCCCGATCGCGCTTTATGGACCCTGCTGCTCGGGCTCACGGTCCTGATTTCAGCAACTATTTGCGGGTACAAGACTCGGTGCAAAACTCTGCTACAGCGCGTAACTTCTACCTTCCTTCAACGTGTCCAGAAGTCCAACTTTTTGTGCGATGGTTTGCATCGTCCTCTGTCTTTTGGGTGTGAGCGCAGGAGACTTTGTCGGTGCAGAACATTTTGTCGACGTTGTGGATTTTGTCGGAGAGAAAACTTGCAGACATACAGCACTTCAGAAGCACACTGCTAGAGATTGAACATTTATTTAAATTTGGCAGCTGAACATATTCTGTACTGTAGAGGAGACAGGAGTCCCTCAGCCGATCAGGACACAGCGGGAGGAACGCAATACGTGTTCATACACTAAAAACAAAAGGCATGCAAAATTGCACAAAAAAAAAATTCTAAAAATCAGCGAAACAGCGAGACCGCGAAAAGTGAATCGCGTTAGAGCGAGGGACGACTGTAAGCCAGGTCTAAACCAGAAGTGACCCAGGTCTAAACCAGGTCTAAACAGCGTAGAGTTCTGGGTCGGTTCTTTTCACCCGCGGTTAACTGAAGGTCTATCCGGCCCCGTCTCCGGCGTTTCACCGCTGCTGATTTCACGGTGATTTTAGCGAATTTCTATGAAGAAAAACCCACCACTTCAATCCAGGTTAAAAAAGCATTGTAACGCGCGTTACTCACATTTGTACTGAGTAAAATATTACAATTTTTCCCCCTGTAATGCCTTACATTACTGCGTTACAGCAAAAATCAACGCATTACTGTAATACATTACTTTTATAATACATTACTCCCAACACTGATTATAATGTTGGTACCTCCTCAAAAACCTGCCCGTTGTGCTTTGTTTCTTTCACACATGTTTGAGTAACTCTTTTTATTAGTCTACATCTTCAAAACTCGATGTCAAGAAGCAGTAGTTTTCAAGTGAACAGCTACCTTCTTCAATTCCACTGATGAAATGATCCAAATGTGAAGGTGTGTGGGGTTTACAGTCACAGTGGAGCACTTCCTGTATTACCACATGACATCACAAAATGGAACAGAGTGTTTTTAGTTTGAGAAAAGAATTTGTGAGGTTTGTACGTTAGCAGTGTTGAGAAGTAATTCAATATATGTACTGAGAACATTATGTACTCCGAAATACATTACAGTTTTTGGTCACGTAGGCTTCAAGCTGCACATAATCACACAGGCCAGGTTACAGGTCAGATCTGTGGAAAGGCAAACCCGCTCTATAAGAAGATTTGATTTTACATGAAACACATGACGATCATTGTTGGGCAAGTTACTTCAAAACTGTGATGTGTTATTTATGACTTGTTACTGTCATTTCAAAGTAATTTGTTACATTACAATATTACTGCATTTAAAATGTAAGGGATTACATGACTACTGCAGTACTTTTAAGTCAGGGGTGTTAAACTCATTTTGGTCCGGGGGCCGTATCCAACCGACTTTGATCCCAAAGGGGCCGGATCAGAAAACTCATGTCATATAAACCCCAAAAATAACAATAAGTTCAAATATTTGTGGAGAGAAACACAAACCTATTACAGAAATCTTTTTTAATTAATGAACTCTTTCTTTTACAAAATATTATAATATTATGAACAACCTGAAACTTTAAGAAAAATACAATTTCAACACAATGTTTTAACATGAACTTGTTTAAAATTAACTTGTAGAAATAGGAATAAGTACATTTTTGTTGTAAAATCCTGCACTCGGCTCCACTCTTCTCATGTTGGACATTTTTCTGATGAGGGTGTCACTGTCAACAGTCAAAACGATCGTCCTTTAAGAGCGTTTGGAAAGAGACAAGTCTTCATTTGTGCTGCTCTGGTGGGAGGGGCCACGTACAGAGACGCTGGAGACGCTGCTGTGATAAACACCACAGAAAATTAACAATATTTTAATAAAAAATAGAATTTAAATATTTTAGTAGAAAATCAGCCAAGGGCCAGATTAAAGGTCTTGGAGGGCTGGATCTGGCCCCCGGGCCGCATGTTTGACACCTGTGTTTTAAGTTACTCTCACCAAAATAATATGTCACTGAACTTCTGCACCGTATATGGACTGAACTAGGACTAAACCAGAACTGAACCAGGACTAAACCAGATCTAAACCAGGACTAAACCAGGACTAAACCAGAACTAAATCGGGACTAAACCAGGACTAATCCAGGACTAAACCAGAGCTGAACCAGGACTAAACCAGATCTAAACCAGGACTAAACCAGAGCTGAACCAGAACTAAACCAGATCTAAATCAGGCCTAAACCAGGACTAAACCAGAGCTGAACCAGGACTAAACCAGAGCTGAACCAGGACTAAACCAGATCTAAACCAGGATAAACCAGACTAAACCTAAACCAGATCTAAACAGGCCTAAACCAGGACTAAACCAGAGCTGAACCAGGACTAAACCAGAGCTAAAGACTAAACCAGATAAACCAGACTAAACCAGACTAAACCAGATCTAAACCAGACTAAACCAGAGCTGAACCAGGACTAAACCAGATCTAAACCAGGACTAAACCAGAGCTGAACCAGGACTAAACCAGACTAAACCAGAGCTGAACCAGGACTAAACCAGATCTAAACCAGGCCTAAACCCGGACTAAACCAGAGCTGAACCAGGTCTAAACCACGATCAAACCAGGACTAAACCAGACTCTAAACCAGGACTAATAAACTGGACTAGGACTAGGAATAGAGATCAACCAGGACTAATCTTGGACTAGGACTTGGAATCTAGGACCGCCCCTGAGAGAACCCCGACTCTGAGTCCAGCTGCGATTCGCCCTATGGAGCGTGGAGCTCTGCGTCGGCCCTTTCGCCCGCGGTCACCCGATGGTCTACACGGGCGCACCTCTGGGCCCTTCCTGACATTCGGAACAGTACAATGGCGTTGCACCGCTGCTGATACCACGGTAATTTTAGCGAATTTGTATGAAGAAAAGCGAAAAACCCAACACTTCAATCCAACTTACAAAAGCATTAAAGTAATTTGTTACTTTTATAATGCATTACTCCCAACACTGCTGACGATTGAACGATAAGTTACTATACAGCATTTTTGGGAAAGCAATTTCATTATAAATTACACATAAATATGTAAATGAATAATGTAATCTTAGTGAAAACATGTGAAATTTGACCAAACACACCATTCAATTCTACTCTTCAGATAGACACACAATGTCAACAAGAGTCATGCTTTATTGTCTACGGTGGACATCAGGCCCTAAATCCAAGCGTTCTAGTGATGTAGAAGATAACATCTCAAAAACATACGAACTGCTGCATATTCTTGTCCAAACTAATCAAACTGGAAGCTTGGCCTAAGTCTTTAATCCCATAGAGATACATGTACTGTGCTCTTATGCAAATACACAGTTGTTTTCATCCACCAATATCGCTAATAGCTCTGACTTTTTGTAATAATCATCTTTTTCCACTACCCACCTGTCCATTAGGCCTGCTGCAGAATGCAACACGGCCAACATTACGCAATTAACCTCTGCCTTTCCGCCATTACTGCGCTGAAAAACTCCAGCAGGTACCTGGCAACCGGCTACAATTAAGAAACGAATGGGTCTGAGGGAGTCATTTTGTGCTTTCAGATAGAGGAGTTTTCTGTGGGCAGTAGCTTAGATCATCAGCGCTGGACTATTATATAAATGAGCGAGCGCTGCCGGGACATGCTGTTTATTATACGTGGTTAGAAGGGATTGGGGTTGAGGTAAACAGAAATTAGTGGGAGAATGGGAGGTCAGGTTTGTGGAGTTTGACCTGCGTAAATCAAAGTAGCGGTATTTGCGAGGTGGTAGGGAGGGAGAGGGGGAGAATGTAAATACAAGTGTTGGAGATGTAAGCAGGTGAGGTAAGGATCTGCGCTTAAAGGGGAAGTGTGTGTGAGTGTGTGTGTGTGTGCATACTAGTGTATATACACACACGGACAGTTTACAACAAACTAACCTAAGTTATAGTGCATATACTCAATAAAAATAAAAAAAAAGACATCCTAAAGTCACAGAATGTAACTTTTGTGCCAAAATAAAATAAAATAATGTTTTTTTATGCAGCGCTTTTCCACGTTCAAGGCACTCAAAGCTCTTTACAACGAGGAACCACTCACCCATTCATACAGCAGTGTACGCAGACACTAAGGATGAAGTGGATTAAGTGTCTTGCCCAAGGACACAACAACAGCATTCATCTGAGGGAGCTGGAATCACACCGCTAACCTGTGGGTCAGTGGATCTGAATGCTCAGCCAATGATGTTTTATGTCGAGAGCGGGATTCGAACCGCCAACCTTCGGATCAGTGGATAAATGCTCTCACTGTCTGCCTCCCTAATACTAATACTAATACTAATACTAATACTAATACTAATACTAATACTAATACTACACTGCAAAAAACTAAAACTAGTGAAGTTAAGGTGACTTGAATTAAGAAAGTTTTATCCTGATTTGAGTAACTTTCACTTGACAATATGTGTGAAAAAGTCTAGTCATCCAGGTAGAATCCATGGCAAAGGAGTAATTCAATTTGTCAATTGGACAAAAGTTTATTTGGTCAAATATGTTTTGCAGCATATTTGATGAGCTGCAAAACATATTCGACCAAATAAATTCGACCAAATAAATGTGTTTGACAAAATAAACCTTTGTCCAGATGGCAAATTGAATTTCTCCTTTGCCTTTCACTTGACAAGTAAAATAGCTTTCAAGAGCCTGTGGAGCACATTAACACCAACTACTGAATTTATCTGCCAGTGAAATAAGACTGTTTGTGCTTAAAATATGAAAATACATCAAGCTGCTCTTAAAATAAGAAAAACAACTTTTGGCACATAAAATAATAAACAAAATCGAATGTTGCTTAAAATAAGAAACAAACTTCTTCCATTGGCAGATGACATTACTTGTCAAGTTGAATCTATTCAAATAAAGTAAATTGTTAATAACCTAAAAATCTTGTTTTTTTCAGTGTAATACTATTAATAATAATGTTCATTTGTTTTGTTTTGTTCATTTTGGTTTTGTTTATTGCACTGACAAACATACATCTTTAAGCTGCTTTCAGTCCACGGCCTCAAAAACCCACTGGATGCCTTTGAATTTCAGTTCAGCTGCCCCCAGCGCATGTCCTGGACCCCATGGACCAGGGGTCTCCAACCTGTAGCTCAGGAGCTACCAGTAGCTCTCCACCCCCTTCCAAGTAGCTCACCAAGGGATTTCAGAATTACACATATTGTCCTGAACAAAGCATTGATTTTTACCAACCTTTAATACTGACTAATAAACGGACATTGGTTTATGTTTTATTGGCATCTAACTGTACCCAAATGCTCGTCCTCTTTCTTATAATCATCTCAATTTCTTGTGGCTGCTAAAATTAGTAGCTCGCTGCCATTTTTGTTTTGTAATAGTAGCTCACCGGAGGAAAAAGGTTGGAGACACCTGCTGTGGACGAACGCTGGCCTGAGATTGCCTTGTTTTCCGACGCCTGAAGGCGCTGCAAAAACGCTGGACGCCGTACACGCTCGTCCACATACACTTTGCACATAAACTGGCCCCCTTGATGCACCGCTCTAAATGCAGCTTTCCCATGAACTCCCTTTTGCATCTCCGCAAACCTGACTATTATTTGGCCTGGAGGAGGGCCTTATTCGACTATAATATTCCACCAAATAGTACAGCATGAATTGTGGTCTACTTGAAATAACTCTAGGATATGGACCGCTTTATGTACTCTCCATTTAAACACATTAAGTATGCCCTTTATATTACATGTCATTACTGCAATATTCCTCCTGTACTGGCGGTGTATTTTTCAGAAGTACTCGCTCAGCACTGTCCTCAGCTGCCCTATACTTTTAACATTACGCGGAAAACATTACAAAGCGCCGCATTCACGCTGTATGTCCTTATGTCACATCTGAAACATTTTAACAATATTATCTTCGCTACACTGAATTGCTTCCATTTTATTCCATCTCCGCGTTCAAATCTGGCAACCCTGAAACCTCAATATATTATATGACTCACTTGTCAAACAAACCATGAACGAGGGGCCCCTTATAGCCCTTTCATATACAGTAGAAGTAAGCCTGCGTTGCCAGATCTGATGACTAACTGCAGCGGCTCCACTTTGCCTGTCCCGAATGCTGGAGAATGGCTGGGGAATGCTGGGAACTGAACCCCCACCCCCACCCTCACCCCACCCTCCCCTCGCTCCTCGTGTCGGTAATGAAGACCAGACAGGGGGATATCGGACTATAGGGCTGCTGGGAGAATTGACATGTGTTTTGATGGATGTGTGCATGTGTTTCCCTGCAAGTTAAAGCCCCGGGAATCAGACTAGCAACTCTTATCGGCATTCCTCGCAGGAGCGGTAAGCCACAAAAGACGGACGGGGCGTACGCAGTTTCGCGGAGGACTCGGGAGTCAGCGAAAATGCGTCGAGTTGGGTTTGGTTTGACTGACGGCGTGGAATTCTGCGGAAGTGTCCAAATAATTTCCCCTTGTGGATCAATAAAGTTAAATACGTGCTATGGAGCTGCTTGTTTCTATGGAGATGTCATTGCTCTGT
Organism: Boleophthalmus pectinirostris; assembly: GCF_026225935.1. Taxonomy (NCBI): domain Eukaryota; kingdom Metazoa; phylum Chordata; class Actinopteri; order Gobiiformes; family Gobiidae; genus Boleophthalmus; species Boleophthalmus pectinirostris. Next base: position 38,305,467 of record NW_026571133.1, read on the forward strand.
CTGGAATGTTCCACAGTATGACATTAAACAGCTCTACCTTACGTTTATTCAATCACGCATGGTTTTATAGCTTAAAAATACCTAGAAAAACAGACATTCTGACTGTGAGTGGGGACGCCTCTCCAGAGATCTGACCTCTAACTTGGTTTGGTTTGGTCTCCATGAAGATAGAAAGGTTTATTATTATTTATACTGTGAAACATCCCAGACAAAGGAATAACATCTCCATGAAGAAGAGCATTTGCCGAAGCCTCCACCATGTACAATGCACCTGCAAGTTAAAATCTATGTCTACTCTATGTTATAATAACTGGAAAAAAAACAACAACATAATAATAATAATAATATAAATTACATTCTGGGTCATACATGTTGGTTAAAAATGAACATCAAACTTTGGACCTTATTGTAGAAAATATTAACACTTTTAAAAGGACTCGCACCAGCCAAAAAATGTGTAATGAAGAAGAAAAAAACAAGTAAGTAAGTTGCACTTTTTTGGAGGAAACTTATTTTATAAAATCAGAGACCAGGAACCGACATTTCATCTTGACAGTCAAGTTCTAGTAATAACAATAGAACAGAGAACAACAGACTGTTAACGTCACATATGAACAGTTCTTCAGATAAACTATAACATAAACAACAGAACAGAACAAGTTTACCAAACTCTCCATCTCACTCCAAATCACTAAATCCATTGAGTTCTTCATCCTCGGTGTCACTTCAGTGCAACTCCGTGACCTCCGGAGGTAAACAGAGCGCCGCTTCCTCTTCTGTGCAGCTGTCGTCAGACTCAGCATCAGTTCCAGTTAGAATATTCCGGTCTTTCTGAATCCCAACAGGATGGTTTCAGTTGTCACTGAAGTTCAGGCTTTGTTGATCCATCCAGTGACTTCAGGAAAGTTGCATGGTGCAGCCTCTTGGTTGTCATATGTTTCTTGCTCAGTCCAAACTTTCTTTCTGCTGCTCGGTTAACGTTTTCGGCTGCATATTCTGCTACTTGCAGCTTGTAATCTGCAAAATATAATTTTATTTTTGGGGGCATTTATGTTCAGTCTTCTCAATCGTCTTAAGTTTGTTTGATTTTTTACATTTTCAGTGGTACAGAAGTAATGGTTGGTGCTGCTGATATCGCGGTGATTTTAGCGAATTTCTATGAAGAAAAATGAAAAATCCACCATTTCAATCCAGGTTCAAAAGCATTGAAACACGCATTACTGACATTTGTACAGAGTAAAATATTCCCTTTTTTTCCCCCCTGCAATGCCGTAACATTACTGTGTTACAGCAAAAAGCAACACAGTACAGTAATTCATTACTTTTATAACGTGTTACTCCCAATCCTGCTTAACTCCAGGTCTGTTCTTGTGGGAGTAACAACATTCTAACATGGTCAAAATCTCACAGGAGCCAATTTCACTTAATACAGGACCTTTAAACAAGTTCACTATAAATACATTTATGTTATGAGGTTATTAAAGGGTTATCTCGATCTTTTAACGCAGCCTCACTCATTGAAATGCATTAAACATACACGTACTCACGTAGCTCTGATACTTCGGTTAAAACTACAGTATATGTCGTTCCGTCTGCAGCCTGTGTACCCAGAGGAGGTGTTTTTTGGGAGTATTTCCAAATATGTAGAGTATTTTGTAACCTCCATGTGAGAGTGTGTCATGCAGTGTGTTGTGAAAGATTTGAAACTTTGTCAAAGGTTACAAAGGACTAATACAGTTTATTTGGCCATTATGATGCAACCGACGTGCAAAGATGAAAATAAACTCACAAGATAAATGCAAGTAAATGATGCTTTAAAAAGGCAATAGCAGTACTAATAAACAAGTGTTAAGTTTCTAAACACACAAATCCTGCATATTTAGACTGAGTACTTCTCTCATACTGAAACTGATGTCATGTGGTAATACAGGAAGTGCTCCACTGTGTTTTTAAACTCCATCCAGCCCTGGAATTTCCCATCTTTATTGAACTAAAGGTAAAAGGTAGCTGTTAACTTGAAAACTATGACATCACAAGGTGGAAAAGAGCATTTTCACATGTGTGAATGAAAACACAAACACTCTAGGTATGTTTTTGAAAATGTAAAACATTATAACTTCCTTTAAGCTCACAAGAGTCAATTTTGTTTAATATACACTACAAAAAAATAAATCTAGCCAAAGATGACTTTTTATCATGATTTGAATCCGTTTTACTTGGCAAGTAAAATGATCTGCCAGTGGAATAAGACATTTGCAAATTGTGCGATTTATTAGGACAAACCGTGCAACATCTTAAATGTTGGACATCTTGCAGATGGACATCTTAAACAGGGCCACACCCTATTTAAGATGTCCACCTGAGCTCTCATTTTGTTTGCCTGATGAAAGCCAAGTGTCGAAACGTTACACGGCTTGTCCTAATAAATAAATTTGCATGTAAGACGATGTGCAGGATTTTTCTCTCTGTTCTTGGGCTGCTCCCTCTCCTCCAACGCAGCCGTCTTAAGTAATTGATGTGTGAAGTTCTCATTCTTTTCTACTTAAAATACGAAAATACTAGCCTGATTCATCAGACGGTTTCACTTCATGGAAACCATCGGACCTCACAGCATTAGGATTTGTTCACTCAACGGTAGGCGGGTACTTTTTAATTTAACCAATCACTGCTATTTGTATGTAATGTGCCAAATCCTGTAGGAAGAAGGGCAATAACGTCTTTCCCCTTGATAAAATTCACCAAATGATGACCTAAATAGGTTATGTTTTAGCAATTACTTCCCTATAGAAGTAAAATACCCCATTTTTAAAGCTGCACTGTGTAACTTTTACCGTGGAGGGTTGCTGCTTGTCTCCATGGAGATGTTGTTATTGTCTGGAATGTCCCGGTGTGGCATTAACCATATCCATCTTGCATTTTATCAGTAACATGGGTTTTTGTTTGACCTAAAATCTTACATTCTTACTGTGAGTGGGCTCGCCTCTCCGCAGATCTGACTTGTAACTTGGCCATGTGGTGTCTCCATAGAGGTAAATAAGTGTAATTCAATACTATGGAACATTCCGGGTCACATCTCCATTGAAGAGAAACTCATGACGGACGCTTACGAAAAAGAAAATACATCATGTGGTTCAAAATGTAATTGGAGTAATTTTTTTCCAATTTATTTTTATTTTTTATTTATACTTTTTTTATTGACTAAACTACACTATTGCAGGTAAATAACTGTAATGCCATACTGTGGAACATTCCGGGCCACATGTGCATAGAGAGAAGCTGGTGACGGACTCTCTACTAGTTTTTTTTTTTTAATTTATTTTAATTTTCTATTTTATTTTTAATTTTTATTTACTAAACTGCACTATTACATGTCCTGAAACGCCTCCACAGATCTGACCCGTAACTCAGCCTGGTGACGTCATCCGCTTGTCTCCATGGAGATAAACTGCTCAATAGTTTACTTAAAATAAATCTCAAATCATTTCAAAAACAACCACTCATTCTTATCAAAAAAAAACATCTCGTCTTATCCATGGACAAATTTAATCTGTTTTTTTCTACTTACTTGGTTTCCTTTTGTGCAAGAAATAAATGAAATACAACAATGTACAAGGCCCCAATGCTTTGAGTACCTCGTGTTTTGTATATATTCTAAAAGTAACATAAGAAAATTGCAGTACCATTAAAATCCAAACATGTCGAGTACTTCCACTTCTATTCCAATTGTATTTTTTTCCTGGAATCGGACGCATTATCGTTTTTCATGAAATAGTCCATTTATTTCTGTGCCCTGTGCCAATCCTGTCAGTTGAAAGGCTCCGAATGACGCAGAATTGTCAAGCGTATTTTCCGCAGGCTTTGCACACGGCCCTAATGTAGCGTCGCCTGTAGTTTAAAGGTCCTGTGTTATATTCAGCACCATTTTAAAGAGCCCGTATTATGCTATTTTCTGATCTATGTTATTATGTTTTTTCCTCCTCGCAAACAGACCTGGAGTTGTGTTTTGTTTCATTGGCGCCCTGCATGCTTAGGCTGAGGCTATGTTTATATCATGACGGTCTGAACAGAAGGCACAAAAGTGGCGTCGCGTCTTCATTTTTTATTCCGTATTTAGAAGCATTTTCAGGAGGAAATCTGTGTGCATAATGTGACGCAAAAGTGTGTGGAATTGGATTGAGTATGCATGCCATCTGGCTCACCTGCGACGAACTGGTGAATCCAGAATTTGACAGAGGTGATTGCGGCTCCTTTTCTGTTCACTTAGACTACGTTCAGACTGCAGCATGAAGTGACCCCAAATCTGATTTTTTGGCCCCTATGTGACCTGTATCTGATCTTTTAATGACAGTCTGAACGACACAGATCAGATTTTTTCAAATGCGACCCAGGACACTTGGATATGTGCTCCTGAAACCAATACATATCTGATCTTTTGACATGTGACTTCAGTGTGAACGGCCAAAGCGCATTCATCCGACCTACACGTTATCAACAAGACACAAATGTCACTATTCTGCGCTGAAGTAGGTGAAAATTGTTAATGAACTCCGTGTCACTCACCACTCTTGGCTACGTCTCCACATCCACATGTTCCTTTCAACGGACTGCCCCACAAAACGCCATGACCAAAAACCTTGTTCTTTTCCTTCTCAGTCTCCTCCTCACAACAAATAAGCTGTACATGTTCTGGCTCCGGTACGAGAGGAACTTTAAAATCTCCAGGTGCTCAATGCTCGCGTCCATGTTTGGACAACCTCTGTAAACACAGAGCACGCTCACTGCGGTTGACGTCGTCGTGTCCTCCAAAACGCAGGACACTTTTGGGCCGTTTACTGTTCACACTGAAGATCACATACAAGTCGCATTTACTTGGAAATGTGAACGACCTCGAAAAAACATCGGATTTCACAAAAAATCTGAATTGAGCATTAAGCCCTGTAGTCTGAATGTAGCCTCTGCATTTTCTGTACATTTGTTGGGAGCCTCCTGTAAGTTTAGAGCTGTAGAGCAGGTTGAAGGTCTGACGCATGGAAATGATCCAACATGTTTGCTTCTGTGTCACGTACACGATGTGAGATCTGATCAGAGTTTTGCGTCTTGGGCAGTGTAGACGGAAACGCTACGATGTTTTCAACTTTTCCACTCTGGAGGTTGGTTTCAGATTTTTGTCATTTTTAAGCCCCAAAAACACCATCACCATCTAAACAAAAAGGCACTTTCGATCAAATATTTTGTCCTTTTTACCCGCAAGCGTTCTCGTGTTAACAGGCCCTAAAAGTATTCATTTAACATTTTTCTTCAAGTATTTCAACAAATTTTGATAAAGTGTCTTTCAAATGTTAAATGAGGTGATACTGATTCAGAATTATATAGATTTTGGTGAACAGAGTCAATACACATCAGTTTCTTACAAAACTGACAAAATCTAAGAAAAATGAGAAAATGTCCCAGTTTTCTTCATCTCCATGTCATTGTAGCGTTTTGATCTGACCAGAGTTTTGCATCTTGGGCAGTGTAGATGGAAACGCTACGACGTTTTCAACTTTTCCACTCTGGAGGGTGGTTTCAGATTTTTGCATTTTTAAGCCCTAAAAACATTGTCACCGTCTAAACAGAAGGTACATCTGATCAAATATTTTGTCATTTTTACCTGCAAGTATTCTCATGTAAACAGGCCCATAGTAAAGTAAAAAGTATGCAATTCAAAATGTACTTATTTAAAAAATGTTGGAATCTGTATTTACTTATTTTAATACTTTTACTTTATCACCATAAAGCACTTCCGATAAAATATTTTGTCATTTTTACCCACAAGTGTAAACAGGCCCTGAGTTCTTCTCTCAAAAAGAAAACACTCTTCAACACACTGTTCCACCTTGTGATGTCATATGGAAATACAAGAAGTGCTCCACTGTGTTTTTAACTCCATACACCTTCAGTAGAATCATTTGGATAATTTCAGCACTGCAATTTCTAATCTCTACTGAAATAAAAGTAAAAGGTAAGATTTAACATGAAAAATATTGCTTCGTGACATCACAAGGTAGAACAGAGCATTTTGAGCTTTGGAGATGCAGAAAATGCAAAAAAAAAAAAAGTTAGAGTTACTCAAAGCATGTGTGAAAGAAACAAGGTATATTTTTGAGGAGGTAACAACATTCTAAGAAGAGTAAATTTTGCGCAACATAGGTCCTTTAAATAAATAAGCTACAATCACAACTGAACCTGTGTTGCCAGTGCCCAAACCTGCAGATAGAGACACATCCAAGTGTTTGTCATTCTCAGTATGTGGACAGGCCTCATGTGAAAGCTCAGAACCTCCAGAATTCTCTCCCCGAGCTGCACAGGCTGCACTAGAACTGACTCATGACTCTCAGGGAAACTCCTAGCAACCTCCTCCAACATTTTCTATACTCAGTTTAGTCGTAACAAAATGAATATCCAGATATTAAAGGTGCTCTATGACACAAAATGGACTCTTGTGAGCTTTAAGCCATGTTTGAATGTTGTTACTCCATCTACATCTCCAACACTCGAAATGCTCTCTTCAACCATAGAGGTCATGTCGTGGAAGTTTTCAAGTTAACAGCTACCTTTACTTTAGTTCATTAAAGATTTTACGATTTAGTCGACCTTTACACTTTGAAAACCATGTTCAAAGTAAACAATAATCTCTTGTCAAAATCATTACACAATATGTTCAAAATCCAAAATAGTCGATATGAGCTCAGAGGTACGGCCACGTTTATCAAAAAGAAAATCAGAACAAACATTATGAAATTTTGTGTATCCATTAAAGTGGTGGGCCTCTGGAACAACTGTACAGAAAACCTAAAATTGTGCACCACTCTTCCATTTTATAAAGAAGTTTAAATGTTTCACTCTGAGCAGATACATGAATTATGATACTTAGTTTGTGCTGTAGTACTTTGTTGTACTGTTACTGATTTGATTGTTTCTTCTTGTTGTATTTATGAAGATGAACTGGTGTCAAGACGCTCTGATAAAGGAATAAAGGGTAAACACAAAGATCAAGCTTCAGCCTACACATTTTTGGTCTGTGTATGTTAAATATGTGAAATATGTCTGTGAAATAAAGTCAGAATATACCTGTAACCCAAATAAATCAATAATAAAAAAAAAAAAGACAATTCCAGGCTTGAAATCATCCTCATTATTCAAAAGTGAAGGTGAATGGAGTAAAACACAGAAGCACATCCTGTATTACCACATGACATCACAATTTTTTCACTTTTTTTTTTTTTTTTTGGGTGAGAAAATAACTCTAAAGACCCTAAATATGCAGGGTTTGTGTGTTAAACATGTGTGAATGAAACAAAACACAACTCCAGTTATGTTTGTGATGAGGAACCGACATAATCAGAAAACAGCTTAAGATTGGTCCTTTAATGAAAATAAGGGCGCGTACAGTCACACTCACTCGAGATGAATTGAATCATGCCCTTGCACAGTATGTTTGTGAGCACTTTGTGATCTCCACAATCAGCCATGAGTACTGTACAGCGGTTCAAACCTAAAAGGCCACTAGCACACTGAGTACTGAACATTTTTAATCAACACAGTAGTTGCAATCACAGGGTTTGAGTGCTAAAATGATCTGAATGGATCTGCTTCAACTGAATGAACGAGCTTACAGTATCATGAAGGACTCTATTCACCCAGCTCATGGACTTTTTACAGCTCTCACATCAGGCAGAAGACCGCGCCACCTACAGGCCAGGACCACCAGACTCCGGAAAAGCTTTTACGCTGTCATTTACTCCTAATACACACTAATGCAACTTCTACAAAACAGTAAGAAAGACTTTAGAAAATGAAAAACGAGTTGGAGTATTTAAAAACTACACTTGACAGAGGTGGGATCAAATCACTGTTTTGCAAGTCTCAAGTAAGTCTCAAGTCTCTGACCTCAAGTCCGAGTTAAGTCCCACGTCAAACTCAGGCAAGTCCAAGATGAGTCCCAAGTCACTGGCCCATAAGTCCAAGTCAAGTCCAAGTTGAGTCCCGATTCACTGGCCCATAAGTTCAAGTCAAGTCCAAGTTGATTCCCGAGTCTCTGGCCAATAAGTCCAAGTCAAGTCCAAGTTGTTTGCTTTGAGCTTCAAGTTATTTCAGGCCTTTAAACCAAAAAAAGTACCAAATAAAGCTTAGATTTTTGCAATTTATATGAATTTTAAGCAAAATTGTACTTATGGTATATTTATATATGAGTATTCAACAGTTGTAGAAATGTTTTTTGTTGTTTTCCTTTTTAAATGTGTTGACAAGATCTTAGTGTGAATCATTACGGTCAGAATAGAAAGAATTCAGATTTAAAAGTTAAAAGTGTTCATTAAGAGTTATTTTATAGTCTGCACTGAAATGGAAGGATCATGTTCTTTGTAGTTCCCTCTGTTGTACTGTATTGTAGTGTATATTACTGTATAGTACTGTATATTACTGTATTGTAGTGTATATTACTGTATATTACTGTATTGCAGTGTATATTACTGTAGTACATTTGAGGATACTATATTACAGTACTTCAGTTCCATCCAAAGTAACAAATCGAGAAGTGGGAGGAACATGTTTTAGTTTTTATCAACTGTAAAGAGAAAAGTATTTTCTAAAAACACAGATTTTTTTAGGAGACGCATCAAGTCTTCAGGTCACAGGCCTCAAGTTTTAGTCAAGTCCCAAGTCATTGACCTTCAAGTCCAAGCTGAGTCCCAAATCTTAGACCGTTTTATCAAGTCAAGTAAAAATAGTGACTCAAGTCTGACTCGAGTCCAAGTCTCCACCTCTGACACTTGACATATAATATTTGAAACTATACTGTATTGTACTGTTTTTGTGCTTTGTTTCTGTGTATTTTTTACACTTACTGATGAATATACAAAACATGATCATATCTGAAAGCTCAGTACGTAAATCCGATTTGCAGTGTGTACGACTGCATTGTCTCTTTCACCTGGAACCCCAAAGATGTCCCATGTTTTGAGAGTTTAAGCTTGGTAAACAGCAGCAGAAGAAAACAGGAAGCGGGCCAGCTGATGGGGCTTTCTTTGTCTCCTGATCTTTGGCCCACAGACGGAAATAGGGCCGCGGAGAGGGTGACTTGTGCCACAGAGAAACCAAACGCTCAGCGAGGAGCAAAAATAGAGCCACCGGGCCACACTATTGTTCTGTAAAGAGGGGCACAGGCCTCTAACATACAAAACAACAAGGGAGCATTTTCTATTTGCGTCATTTTACAACACAGGGATAAAACTGAATTCACAATGTAATAAAATCCATGTGATGTAACTGTACAATTTTTAAGGTCTTATATTACGCAAAATCGACACTTTTAGTTGCTGTTACATAATCTAAAAAATATACCTGGAGTTGTGTTTTGTTTCATTCACAAATGTTTGTCACTTTTTTTTTTTTTTTTTTTTAGTCTGTCTTCAATTCCAAAGCTAGAAATGGGCAATTCCAGGTCTGAAATGATCCAAATGATTCTAGTGAAGGTGTTTGGAGTTTAAAAACACAGTGGAGCACTTCCTGTATTGCCACGTGACATCACAAGGCGGCGTGGATGAAACAAAATGTAACTCCGGGTTTGTTTTCGATGAGGAAACAACATGATAAGAGGACTAAAAGCTCACAAGAGTCAATTTTGTAAGATGGGACTTTTAAATGCTGGTGTTGTGTCCTTAGGCAAGGCACTTCCCCCACCTTGCCTAGAACGAATGTGGCGTGTGAGTGAGTGTTTGGCAGTTAGAGTAAGACTAAGTAAGTAAGAGAGACGTTATTTATAGAACCTCTTTCACATTTTTAAAAAATCACAACAACCCACCAAAAGCTCGTCTAGAGGAGTCAAAGGAGCAGACTGGCAGCCTGACGCCTTTTAGTTTGCCCCAAGGCAGATGTGGCTACTGACATGCCTTTGATTTATATAGAGCTTTTCAACATACTAATAGCTCCGGTAACATAACTACACTTTAATTAGCCTCATTAAAGCAATTAAGACTGATTCAGGCTTAGTCGCTACTTCATTCAGGGGTCAGGGTAAACAATGTGTAGTTTCTAAGCTTTTATTATTCTGTTTCTACTACTTGAAAGATGCTGCAGAAATTCACTGCACTGAAAAAGCTCAAAATGGTTTGTTCCACCTTCAGATGTCATGAACTGGCAGTTTTCAAGTTCACAGCTACATTTTTACCTTAAAGCAGACATGTCAGATTCAGATCTGGGGGGCAAATTTGTTCGCGATATGATTATGTTTGGTCTGTGAGATCATATCAGTTATGTATTATGGTCAATTATGGTTACAGATAGACTATATAAATGATTCTGGATTCAGTGTTTAAGCAAAACTATTATTAAACATTTATTTTAATAAGATAAGGTTTAAAATTACTTATCTCGAAAGAACAGAAAACATACAGATGTTGTTGAAATGTTTCAATCAATATTTAGTTTGGCCCACGACTTAGTCCCAGTTTTTAATTTTGACCCTCTGTGAATTTGAGTTTGACACCCCTGCCTTACAGGGACAGTCCAGAATTTTGGACATAGGGCCTCATTTCCTAGTGATCCAGAGTGTTGGAGACGAGTGGAGACACTTTTTAAAATTTTCCATCCAGTCCTTGTATTTGCAGAGGTCACTGGTGCTAGGCTAGTGCATGTCAATGGCCATAGTTAGCCTGCCACTAAAAACAGCCTTACCCACTCCACAAAACACCTGAAGAAAAACTGTTATTACACCAGACTGTCCATGTAAATGTCTGTGTTGATAGAATAATTTTAGAAGTAAAACCAACCTTGCATTTGAAGGATTTATGTCTGAGCAGCAGCAGCGAGTTGTACTTCCTGATAGAAAGTTTGGCACTGGTGGATTGATATCACCTCACGCAGGAGTGTCAAACTCAAATTCACAGAGGGCCAAAATTAAAAACTGGGACTAAGTCATGGGCCAAACTAAATATTTATTGAAAAATTTCAACATCTGCATGTTTTCTCTTCTTTCAAGATATGTAATGTTAAACCTTTTCTTACTAAAATAAATCTTTAATAATAGTTTTGCTTAAACACTGAATCCAGAACAAGCAAAATATAAAATGATAACAACATTTTAAATAAATAATGTCTCTATAGCCTAACTGTAGCCAGTGGGCAGCTCTAATACATATTTGATATGATCTCTCAAATAAATGAGCATGAGTTTGACATGTCTGACCTAGCACCTATCTTATCAGCAAAGTAAAACTCCGCTGCTACTGAGTAAATAGTCCCTCAACATGCAGGCGATGCAGGGTTACTTTTATTTCAAGTTTTTATTTTATCAACACAGACATTTACATCGACAGTCTGGTGTAATAACAGATTTGCTTCGGGTGTTTTGTGGAGTGGGTAAGACTGTTTTTAGTGGCAGGATAACTATGGCCATTGACATGCACTAGCCTAGCACCAGCGACCTCTGCAAATACAAGGACTGGATGGACTATTTAATAAAGTGTCTCCACACGTCTCCAACACTGTGGCTCACTAGGAAATGAGATCCTATGTCCAAAATTCCGGACTGTCCTTTTAAGTTCAGTAGAGATGGGCAATTCCAAGGCCGAAATTATCCATATGATTCTATATAAAAGGTGGAAGTTTAAAAGCACAGTGGAGCATTTCCTGTGTTACCACAAGTTGGAACAGAGGGTTTTCTATTTGAGAGAAAATCACAGCCTAAATATGCAGGATTTTGTGTTAAATGTATGAATAAAACAAAACACAACTCAAGGTATGTTTTAATGAGGAAACAACATTATAACATAGATCAGAAAGTAGCCTAATATGGACTCTTTAATGCTGTACTCTGGAACATTCTGGAACTGTCTTTAACTTGTCTTAACAACAAAAAGAAACAGACCAAATCTTTAACTTTAAATTTGTTTCAACACAACTTTGTATGTTGTGTATAGCGCTGTATTGACAGACAGGCGCTTGTTGGTGTACATTAAATATTGACCGTGTAGTGCCACAGCTGAAGTGAGAGTGCTGTCTCCGTCTCTCCGTTCGCCCTCGTGCCATTGCGCAACACGTTTTTATTTACTCATGTTTCCTCTCAGCGCCTTCCTTTCGACATCCTGTGCCACGTGAGAGCCACACCACACCGCAGATTCGTGCCCTCGACTTTACATTAGCGCGCAGGAAGTGTACCAAACGTGCGTGGTAATGACTTTTTCAGATGGTGAGTTCATGACATTTCCAAAGGGTGATTCATGGTTTTCGAAACGTCTAAGTAAAAAATGGGTGTTTGAACTTTGCCGTGTTTGTTACAGTGCACATTGTGTAAGACTTTGATTTCAAATTTGATAAACTTGACCTACGTGTCCCGAGATACAAGATAAACATCAAATCAAATCGTGCTTTTCCTGATTGTGACGCTGATTTATTCTTAATTACAAAAACATGGTAGCCAAGTTGTTTATGCTATAATTTGATGTTTTCAGAAAGCAGAAAGAGCCTGATATGAGCCTCTGATTTGGGTTGCCAGTTTCAGTGCTGAAATCTAGTTAGTTTAAAGGTCCCAAGTTACACAAAATGGACTTTGTGACTCTTTTGAGCTTTAAACTGTGTTATAATGCTTCCTCATCAAAAACTTTAGACCGATTCTTCAGCCAGTTTCACTTCGTGGAAACCGTCTGCCCTCGCAGCATTAGGATTCATTCACTTGACTGTAGGTGGGGACGTTTTTTATGTAACCATTCGCTGCTATTTGGTCATGACGTATGTAATGCACCAAATCTCGTAGGAAGAAGGGCAATAACGTCTGTCTCCTTGATAAAATTCACCAAACATTCTCTTTGTTTTTCCGATCTCGGGAATCCTTGCCAACACAGAATGTCTGGCTTCGTCTTCATCCATCTCAACTGCTTTGTTTACTGTTGTGCTGTACCACAAAAGGGACCCAGTGTGAGTTTGAGTTGAGTTTGATGTTATGGCTTCACACCTCACAGCACGGTCTTCAACTTCCTTGCAAACCGTGCAGGGGTGTCAAACTCATTTTGGTTTGGGGCCGTATCCAACCTACTTTGATCCCAAAGGGGCTGGATCAGAAAACTCATGTCATATAAACCCCAAAAATAGCAATAAGGTCAAATATTTGTGCAGAGAAACAGAAATTTCTTACAGAATTCTTTTTTACCTGATGAACTCTTTCTTTTACAAAATATTATAATATTATGAACAACCTGAAACTTTAAGAAAAATGCAATTTCCACACACTGTTTTAACATTAACTTGCATGCAAATAGGAATAAGTCCATTTTTCTAATTTTTGACATTTTGTTGATGAGGGTGTCATGGTCAACAGTCAAAATAATAGTCCTTTAAAAGAGGCAAGTTTGGAAAGAGGCGAGTCTTCATTTGTGCTGCTCTGGTGGGAGGGGCCACGCACAAAGGCGCTGGAGACGCTGCTGTGCTAAGCGGCGCAGAAAATTACCAATATTTTAATAGAAAATATAATTAAAATATTTTAGTAGAAAATCAGCTGAGGTCTTAAAGGTCTTGGAGGGCCGGATCCGGACCCCGGGCCATATGTTTGACACCCCTGGTCTAGTGTATTCTGATTCCTGACCTAGTCGCTAGAGAGAAATGAAATTGAGTGGAGGCACTAGGTGGCGCCAGCCTGGCCACAAAAACAGACCTGGAGTTGTTTTTTATTTCATCCACACATGTTTGAGTAACCCTTTATTATTATTGTCTGTTTACATCTCCAAAGCTTAAAATGCTCTGTTCCACCTTGTGACATCATGGAGAGGTTTTTTAATTTTCAAGTTAACAGTTATCACAGTGGAGCACTTCCTGTATTACAGCCTGACATCACAAAGTGGAAACAAAACACAATTCCAGGTATGTTTTTGAGAAGGAAACAGCGTTATAGCCTAGATCAGAAAACGGTGCATATGGGTCTTGTAAAGAGTTTAAATGTAAAAAACACTCTGAGCTTCCACATGAGGCGAGGCTTATCCATTACTGAGAAAAAAATCTTCTATGCATGTTTCTGACTTTTTTTTTCACCATACTATAAGCCAATAATATGTAATGCAAGATTTCCACAATTAAAAGTCAAATTCCATAGAAAGCAGTCTTTTATTCACCTCCATTTTAAACTGTAGACTCCGAAAGTACATTTTGATTCATTTTCCTATAGACCTTTTTGAAAATTTCAAATATTAAGAGTTCAAAGGCATCATGGAGGCTAAGCAGCTACGTGACAACTAATTTTAAGGGATCATATGACACTATTGTCTGATCTATGTTATAATGTTTCCTCATCACAAACAGACCTGGAGTTGTGTTTTGTTTCATTTACACGTTTAACACGCAAATTCTGCACATTCAGGCTGAGTTCTTCTCTTAAACAGAAAACACTCTGGTCCATTTTGTGATATGGTAACACCAGATGTGCTCCTGTGTGTTTTTAAACTCCATACACCTTCACCGGACTCATTTAGATGATTTCAGCCTTGGAGTCGCCAATCTCTACTGAACTAAAGTTAAAATGTAACTGTCAACTTGAAAACTTCTGCTTCATGACATCACAAGGTGGAACAGAGCATTTTAAACTTTGGAGATATAGACAAAGAAATAATGCAGGATTCCTCAAACATGTGTGAATGAAACAAAACAACTCCAGGTATGCTTCTGATGAGGTAACGACATTATAACATGGCTTAAACCTCTCAAAAATCAGTTTTGCAAAATACAGGCCCTTTCAAACACAAGATTCTGCAAAATGCTTTGATAACTTAACAGTTTATACAGATTTTAAATAAAATTAAAGATCTCGTGCTTATTAGTTACCACTTGAGCAAGTTTTCAAACATTTTATCTAAAACTGAATGTAGATGCGGGGGGTTGACCGGTCACTGTTGAGCTATCTGTCTTTTTGATGATGAGAATACAGGACTAAGTTGAGGGCAAAATAAAAATGAATGTGGCTTTGTTAGTTGATTCTGGAGTAAACAGAAGTGTATTTTGGGATAAACATGTGACTGGGGAGTGACCGCTCACTGAAAGCTCTGACCCCAGGACAGCGCTGTGGCCTGGGCTGTTTAGATGTTCTCTGGTAGAACAATGGCCCCAGCTATCCATCATCAAGGTCTGAAGGGTCTGAGATGGCTTCTGTCAGGGGTGCTTCCAGGCACTGGTGAACTGTGCTAATGGTCAAAGCGACTAGGGGGGCACACAAGTTTAATAATAATAATAATAATAATAATAATTATTATTATTATTATTATTATTATTTCTTCCTTAGACTTCCTATATTACACCAAATTGACTCTTGTGAGCTTTAAGCCATGTTTTAATGTTGTTACTGCATCAAAAGCTCACCTGAAGTTGTATTTTGTTTCATTCAAATGCTTGAGTAACCCTGTGTTATTAGTCTGTGTATATCTCCAAAGCTTAAAATGCCCTATTCCACCTTGTGATGTCATGAGGCAGGTAGTATTTAAATTAACAGCTACCTCTTACCTTTTGTTTAGTAGAGATTGACAAATCCAGGTCTGAAATCACCCAAATCGGGGATACTCATAGCGCGGCTTGCGTGCCACATGCGGCTCGCCAAGTTTTAATTGGTGGCTCACAAGCTTATATCAAAAAATAGTCACAACACAGCCAATATATTTTTTCAAATGTGCTAGATAAACATATAGTGAACACTGCAACACAAACATCTGCATCACACTAAGTACAAATCAAGGCTTCATTAATGGTGTTTCCTAAAGGGGGCACCGTGACACCAGCAACCAGTGACATGCGGGTTCATGTATAAACGACTCAGACCTGACTGACGCTTTCAACTACCCCACCCGCAACTCCGACCGCATAAAAAATATATATTTGAAAATGCTGTACCCGACCCACTGCCTGACCCGCATTTTAAAAAATGAGTGCATGCTCTTGATTAACATCATCTAAATAAAGTGACCAACATCAATAAAGTCTCCAACACGATATACAAACAGAAGAGACACATACACAAAACAGACTCACCATGAGCAGCACATCCCTCTGTCACAGAAAAAACACTCATATTCCACTGAGTCATGTCCTTTAGTCCGACAGACCTGACACATCAGGACAGGTTTACAGTTTAAGCAAATGAGTCATGTGGTTTTAAGTTTTGTTTCTGTAAAATGTAAACAAATGTGCGCAAAGCTGCATTAAACACATTATAATGTCAAACGGTTTATGGTTTATATGTTATAAAGTTGAGTTTATTTATGCAGATTAGTAATAGTAATGATAATGATGATACTTTTTAATCTAAAAACGTTAATGATTAATCAAATGTATAAGAATGAATATGAATTTATATGTAGAAATGCACATTTGCAAAGGTGACTTGGTATGTTGGCGTATGTTTGGCTCTCCTCTTCATTTTGTTCTTCCAATGTGGCTCTTGTGGAAAAAAAAAGTATCAGTGACCCAAATGATTCTTGTGAAGGTGTATGGATTTTAAAAACACAGTGGAGCATGACATCACAAGGTAGACCAGAGTGGTTTCACCCTGAGAAGAACTCAGTCTAAGTATGTGCAGTTTGTGTGTCATGTGTGAATGAGACAAAACACAACTCCAGGTATTTTTCTGATGTGAAAACAGTTATATCATAGATCAAAAAATAGGTACAGTGTGTAACTTTCTGACTGTGCAAGAGTCCAAGTAAATCTCCTCCTATTATCTTATCTTTCTCTTGTTAGTCTCTATTACTGTCAGTTTTATTTAGCAATGTGGGGCACAAGTGTCTTGCCTAGGGACACAACAGAAGAGTGGAATTCCAGTGCGTAATTGGACATGCCTGCAGACCTGAAATAGTTGTGCAATATCCTGAGTTTTATTGGTGAGTCCTGCTTATGTCTGTGGCTGCCCCGCATACTGTCGGACCGAGGAGCATCTGAGTAAAGTTTGTGAAAGGTGGACTGGTCAAACTGATGTATTTCTTGTTTATTTTGGTTTAAACTCGAGGAGAGGAGCAGGCGTGGAGGTCACAGGATCACAAGGTCAAGCGAAGAAGAATACAGATACTTTTGAGGAAACAGTAGCTTTAACCACACTACTGCTGCACATGAACATTAAGGCTACGTTCAGACTGCAGCCTGAAGTGACCCAAATCCGATTTTTTGGCCCCTATGTGACCTGTATCTGATCTTTTAATGACAGTCTGAATGACACAGATCAATTATTTCAAATGCGACCCAGGCCCCTTCGATATGTGGTCCTGAAACCGATAAATATCTGATCTTTTGACATGCGACTTCAGTCTGAACGGTCAAAGCGCATTCATCCGACCTACACGTTATCAACAAGCCACAAACGTCACTATTCTGCTCTGAAGTAGGTGAAAATTGTTAATGAACTCTGTGTCACTGAAGCGAAGCACATCACCACTCACCACTCTTGGCTACGTCTCCACATCCACACGTTCCTTTCAACGGACGTCACTGCCGCTGTCCCACAAAACACCACGGCCAAAAACCTCGTCCTTCTCCTTCTCAATCTCCTTAAAACAAGTAAGTTGTTCATGTTCTGGCTCCGGTACGAGAGGAACTTTAAAATCTCCAGGTGCTCAATGCTCGCGTCCATGTTTGGACAACTTCCATAAACACAGAGCACGCTCGTTGCGGTTGATGTCTTCGTGTCCTCCAGTGCGCATGCGGGACACTTTTGGGCCGTTTACTGTTCACACTGGAGATCACATACAAGTCACATTTAATTGGAAATGTGAACGACCTCGCAAAAACATCGGATTTCACAAAAAAATCGGAATTGAGCGTTAAGCCCTGCAGTCTGAACGTAGTCTTAGTTTAACCTCGTAAATCGACTTTTTTGGAGCTTTCTATGTTCTAACGTTGATTCCTCATCAAAAACATGGCTCTATGCACTCATGTTAGAGCAATCAGACCACATAACAATACACTACAACTTCACAATCCTGGTGCGATGTACAGTAGTTTCATTAGTGGGATGCATGCTCTGAAGGGAGAGTGACTTAGCGCTGAGAGCAAAGGGACACTGAAAAAATGGTTCAAGCTCAAATTGCAGACACAATAACAAGACTTATTTAAGACTCTCGGTCAAACATGTTAAAGTCTTCCAAGGGTTCGCTTGTGGCCGATGTTAGACCTGCATGTTTTAATCAGGCCGAGGAAACATGACTTTGTTATCACCTCACCCCTGAGAATTTCCTCTCCAAAACTTTGGGAGGGAAAATTCAAATGTAGCAGGACACAGGACATTTACACGAGCGTCTACAGTACGGAGCAGGAGGATTATGGGAGCTGATCTGGAGGTAAGACTTTTCAAAGATTTTATTCACTTTCTCTGGCCTTGAACATAGTCAATAGTCATTGTAAACACATTTGTTTTGTTTTACTTCAAATCTGGGTTAATATAAGGCTTGTTGTTGACAGTTTTACTAAGACTTGAATCTGTCACTTCTACAGCAAAAAGTGGAGTGTTAAAATTGACTCTCACAGGAGTTTATATGAGTCCAATCTGTTCTAGAGTTAATTTAACATTTTTGGAAATGTTAATTAAGTAACACTGGACCAAAGTTCCTGTTTAACCCCAAAATCCAGAGTTATATTCACGTTTTGAAAGTAAACAGATAACACTTTGTAGGGTTATCCTGATTTAATTAAACAACACACAGAGGCGTTTTATTTTATTTTTACTTTATTTAAGATAATTTAAGATTAAATTATGTACAAAACTGGTTCAAACTGGTCTTCTCTCACAAGAGGTTGAAGTGGTGATTGGAAGGAGCCAAATTAACACTAAGAGAAGTTGAATTAACACTAAGAGAAGTTGAATTAACACTAAGAGAAGTTGAATTAACACTAGAGGAAGTTGAAGTAACCTCAACCACATCAACTCTGGCAAATAACCCCAACTTGAACCCCCATTTAACTTTCAAATAGTTCAAATAACACTTTTGGTGTTAAAAACAACTCTGAAATATTTTACCCTAAAATTTTAACCCTCCAGTTTTTACTGTGTAGAGTCTTCGATAAACAAAGAGTGACATTCAGAGCACTGCTGTAGCTGTGGGTTCATGAATGTTATAGTTGATGTTAGTCATTTTTGCACCATTCTGAACGTGACGGTTATCAGTTAATATAAAAATCTGTGTCTTTCAGAAAAAAGGAAGAAGTTTGAGAACCAACAAAACACAGACCACAGATGAACAAAGTAATAAACCAACTAAAATGATTTTAACACAATTATATTTTCAACATAAACTTCCTCATGAACAGTTCTCATGTGTTTCTACAGGGTGATGGCAGGAGAAGGACTTTGTATCAGATGCTCTACTTGTTACTGTGTTTTGAGGAAGAAAAGCACATAGAGCACAGGTGTCAAACATACGGCCCGGGGGCCAGATCCGGCCCTCCAAGACCTTTAATCTGGCCCTCGGCTGATTTTCTACTAAAATATTTTAATTATATTTTCTATTAAAATATTGGTAATTTTCTGCACCGCTTATCATAGCAGTGTCTCTGTACGTGGCCCCTCCCACCAGAGCAGCACAAATGAAGACTTGTCTCTTTCCAAACGCTCTTAAAGGACGATCGTTTTGACTGTTGACCGTGACACCCTCATCAGAAAAATGTCCAACATGAGAAAAGTGGAGCCGAGTGCAGGATTTTCCAAGAAAAACTGACTTATTCCTATTTGCAAACAAGTTCATGTTAAAACATTGTGTTGAAATTGCATTTTTCTTTAAGTTTCAGGTTGTTCATGATATTATAATATTTTGTAAAAGAAAGAGTTCATCAATTAAAAAAGATTTCTGTAATAGATTTGCGTTTCTCTGCACAAATATTTGAACTTATTGTTATTTTTGGGGTTTATATGCCAGGAGTTTTCTGATCCGGCCCCTTTGGGATCAAAATAGGTTGGATACGGCCCCCGGACCAAAATGAGTTTGACACCCCTGACATAGAGAGTATTGTCTGTGCATGTACAATACTAATGTTCACTGTGATTTTGTTCAGGTCCATTATCGTATTAGAGAACAATAGGTGCTTCAACTATATTTAAACATGTACAGTGTAAAGTAAATCATCATAATGTGATCATGTGTTATTCTTGTGTCCACAGGCAGAGACCAAGGCTTACAGCTATTTAGTTCTCCGCTCCAAACAGACTGTGTCACTGTACTTCTGCTGTGAGTATTTGATTCGGTTTAAGACAATACAGAACTGTGGAAAACTAAAAACTGCTTTTGTATGATTTTACTTAAATTTTTTTTGAAACTGTTACTTTAACATGCAACATCACGTATCCTTAAAGGTTTTTAATAATAAAACCATAAAGGCAAATTTTCATGATAAGGTAACATAAGGTAAATATGTATATTCACCATGATAACATTTATGTTCATGTTCTGAAGAAATTATGTGCAGAGGGAATCAAATCACTTTTGAAACCTAAACATAATTTTATTGCATACAACCATTTTTCATATTTTTTACGCTAACCCACAACCTTTTTTTTTTTTTTTTTTTTCAGTGGAGGCAGACTCAGGGCTGCCGAAACGAAACTAAAACAAATCACACATTTTTGATTTCACGAATACAATCTCAAAACAATAAAAAGCAACATGGTGATCTAAATCTGTTATGTATTAGCAGTTAAAACCCCATAGAAGTAAACTACCCCCTCCTT
The DNA here is from genome assembly GCF_026225935.1 of Boleophthalmus pectinirostris. Lineage (NCBI taxonomy): Eukaryota > Metazoa > Chordata > Actinopteri > Gobiiformes > Gobiidae > Boleophthalmus > Boleophthalmus pectinirostris. The sequence goes on from NW_026571133.1 coordinate 38,326,183, forward strand.
AAATACTATAAGACATTGTTTTGTTTTGTTTATTTTACTCTTTCTGATAATTACATCATTATCAGCCTCAAAAACCAGCGCCCTTTCCCCTAATTACATCACAGTCACGGCTGCTCCAGCAGTTGTGTTGTCTATTGCCTCTCCCCTTTATACACAGAAAACTAAAAACTGACCTTCATGGCGTTGGCAGACTAAATGATTCTGATATTTTTATATTCCTATGGTGCCCCCATACTGGAGACAATCATAGATTTAAAGAGTATTACTCTTCTGCTAACACATAACATCATTAGATCACCATGTTACATTTTATTGTTTTGAAAATGCCATATTCAACTATCTTTCAGTCACCAAAGTTTCGGTTTAGTTTTTAAGCCGGCATTTCGAAACTACTGCACATCACATCAGGTTTGTTAAGTTGTAGTGCATTGTTTTGTATATTTATGAAACAAAATTGCCATGTGGGAGCATGGATCATAAGGAAGGAAGGTTCAAATAAAGCTTGGAAGAGATCACTAAATTACTCAAGCATGCATGGATGACATATAAAACCACTTAAGGTATGTTTTTGATAAGGAAACAACTATATAAGATGGTAGAAAGCTCCAAAAAGGACTTTAAAGGTGCACTGTGTTACTTTGATGAAGGATCTGTCAAATGCTTTTCTCCATGGAGATGATATTGCTTTGTCTGGAATGTTCCTTCAGTATAGATTAAACTGATCTACCACAAGGGCCATAAGCAGGTTACAGCACTACATTACATTACATTACATTACATTACAGGTCAGATCTGTGGACAGTCAGCACTATTCACAGTAGGAATTAATGTAGTTTTAAAGGTGTGTTGTGTACCTTTTCTAGTGTCTTTTCAAGTGTCTGTCAAATACTTTTCTCCGTGGAGATGTTATTGCTTTGTCCAGAATGTTTCACAGTATGGCATTAAACCAGACCAAGTTACAAGTCAGATCTGTGTAGAGGCGTCCCCGCTCACAGTCAGAATTCTGTCTTTCTTTGTATTTTTTAGCTTTAAAACCACCTGTAATTGACAGAGGTGGGGACTTGCAAGTGGTGACTTGGACTCGAGTCAGACTTGAGTCACTATTTTTAGGACTTGAGACTTGACTTGATAAAATGGACTAAGACTTGGGTCTTGACTTGAAGGTCAATGACTTGGGACTTGACTTGGACTTGAGGCCTGTGATTTGAGAAGACTTGATGCTTTTCCTAAAAAATATATGTTTTTTTAGAAAATACTTTTCTCTTTACAGTCGATAAATGCATTTTAAAGAACAAACTGGAACATGTCCCTCCCACTTTTTTTGTTACTTTGGATATAACTGAAGTACTGTGATACTCAAATGCACTACAGTATACAGTATCATACAGCAGAATACAGTTATAGTACAAAACATTATAGTTATGGTACAAAATAACTGTTATTTAGCACTTTTAAATCTGAATTCTTTCTATTCTGACCATAATGATTGACCACTAAGATCTTGTCAAGACATTTAAAAAGGAAAAAATAGCATTTTACAACTCTATTTACAATATAAATACTCATATATAAATATACTATGTTTTTTTAAGTACAATTTAGTTTAAAAGTCATAAATAGCAAAAACCAAAGCTATATTTGGTACTTTGGTTTAAAGACTTGAAATGACTTGATGCTCAAACCAGACGACTTGGACTTATGGACCAGTGACTTGGACTTGAGTCGGACTTGAGGTGAAAGACTTGCAAAACAACAACTTGGTCCCACTTCTGGTAATTGAATAAATGTAAGGTAGAGTTATTTAATGGCATACTGTGGAACATTTCACACAAAACAATAACATCCTGACGAAGAAAAGCTTCTGACGGACTCTCCACTAGAAAAGTTCCACAATGCACCTTTAAGCACACCACAACACAAAGAGTAACACGAATTTGCGTATTTGTATTTCATTTCGCTGAACGCTTTAAGCCTTTCCCCATTTATTTCGGCTCACCATATAATATTAATACGCCATAAACAACAACAAAACACAGACTCACCGTCCTAACCCTGAGGTGTAGAACTTCACCGTGCACCACACATCTCGCTTGTTTTCTTGTGGGCGCCTGGCAGGACACGGCTGGTCAGAACAAAGGCTAGAGTTGCCGATGGGAAACAAAAGCAGTATTATCAGGACGAGAAGGAGCTCACTGTGCAGGTCCCACGTGGCTCCAGTTCGCCCGCTCTCAGTGGGAGAAGGAGAAGTCCGTCTGCTGTCCTGAGTCTGGAGGAGGCTGTTGTTAGAGCTGCTGCTTGGTGTGAAGAGGAGAAAAATAGCATGGGGTGTGAAGATGGGGATTTTTTTGGGGGGGTTCATTCAAGGCCAAGACCGGATCATAAAGCAGGTCTATGTTGTGTTGTTGTTTTTAGGCAGGGTGAAAACTAGTTTAAAGTCGCAACATGTCACTTTTTTATCAAAAAATAGACACAAATAAAAGTTTTGCTTGTTGCACTGAACTCTTCTTACCCAGAGTGGTCTTGCACCTCCAGAAATATCTTACATAGCCTTTTTGGAAGGTTGTCTCCATGTAAATACTGTTTCTCTGGCCATAATATTCCACAGTATAGCATTAAACATACATCAACTTCAGTTTCATTTCTCTCCAGCGACGAGGTCAGGAATCAGAGTACACTAGACGGTTTACGAAAACCCCGGAAGTGTGAGTTTGTGCACCAGCCAATCAGCGAAGAGCCACACATTCTGCTGAGATCGAGGATTTAAAGCCAGAAAAAGACAATGTTTGGTGAATTTTATCAAGAGGCAAGACTTTATTGCCCTTCTTCCTACGGGATTTAGGAAAATCTTAATATACGAGTTAGCCCCGTCAGCGGCACATTACATACATCACGACCAAATAACGGCGACTGGTTAAATAAAAAAGTTCCCATCTACCATTGAGCGAAATGAATTTTAATGCTGCGAGGTCAGACGGTTTCCACGAAGTGAAACCGGCTGATTAGTCAGGCTATTAAACAGGTCTATCTCCATGGAGAATTTTTTGAAGTATGGTTTTATTTCTATCTATTTCTATTTCATTCAACTACTAACTCAGAATGACCAGGAATGACCTTTTAGTCAAAATGTGTCTTAAAACCAACATAAAAGACTTGACTTGACTTGAGAACATAATACATAATATACCGTAATTTCTGGACTATTGAGCACACCTGTATATAAGCCACATCAACTAAATTTTAACTACATTGTAAACTTGTACATATATAGGCCACACCTGAATATAAGCCGCAGGTGTCCACGTCTTCTTCTTTTATCGCCTCTGAAAGCTTTTGTCGTCTTTTTGCACTGAGTCGGTTCGTCACGCTGCCATTGCCAAAGTCTCACCATCGACTCACTTGATGCTGAGTTCACATGCAGCAGCTCTGTTTCCTTCTTCAACAGCCACATCAGTCGCCATTAACTTAAAAGCTGCATCATCTGCATTTCTCTGTGTATTTTCCATGAGGAGGGTGTGTGTATGAAGCGCAACATAACTGTTCAAAACACAATCAAACCAGCATCTTCCTCGGCGCATCACCCCCGTCTCTCCCCGCGAGCTACTGCACATGTCTCCTACAGAAAGAGCTTCTGTCCTGTCTGTATCATGTCAGTGTCTTGGAGGATTTCAGCAGATTTCAAACTCTCTCGGGGGCGGGGCTAGTTCTAGCGCTCGCCTCCTCACCCACACCCTCTCCAGAGACCACATCACTCCTGTCCTTAGGCAACTCCACTGGTTCCCTGCACAATACCACATCCAATACATGTCTGCACTGTCCCACCCGCCGCCTCAGATCAGCCCGACACCAACCTCCTCACTCCCCTCATCGGGACAAAGTACCGGACCTTGGGGGACCGAGTCTTCGCCGCCGCTGCCCCCTCCCTCTGGAACTCACTCCCGCAATCCATCAGGAGCTCGGACTCACTGCAGCACTTCAAATCACATCTAAAAACTCACCTGTTCAAACTGGCATTCCCTCCACGATTCCCCGTTTTCTACAGCGTTACTTGTGTTATAAAGCGTCTTTGAGTGTCCTAAAAAGTGCTATATAAGTACGATGTATTATTGATTATTATTATTATTATTATTGATTATTAATCAGGTATCAGTGAATGTAAGGCTACTGAAGTTTGAAGTTTGAGTCTTCTCGTCATTTACGCACACGGGTAAGACGTATCCCTCTCACTAATGTTCATTTAGCATCATAACTTATTTTATCACACGCCGATAAACTGTTTTGTGAGCTGATAACTTCTCTAGCAAACACTGCACCTTCCTGTTAACCCTTGATCCATGCGTAACCTCACAGACAGCGGTGTTTTCTGCACTCAGGCTTCACGTATCCGCTGTGTTACCAAACCATAGCCCGTATATACGAATGAGCAAACAAAGAATCCGTCCATATATTAGCCGCATTGTTGTATAAGCCGCAGGGATCAAAATGTGAGAAAAAAGTAGCAGCTTATTGTCCTGAAATTACGGTAATTTTTTTTTAGAAAATATTTGTAAGAATCCGTATATTTTATTTGGAGGTGCAGCTGAGGAAAGCCAAGCTGCCGGACGGAGCATTCTGCGCTCTCCAGGACTCTGGGGCGAGCAGGTCAGATCGCAGCTGACCCGTCGCTCTGGACATGGACTATCTGAGTCACTCCACTCAGGCGGGGGGTTCCGGTCCATTCAAACCACAGCACACAACACCAGAAGAACAGTCTCTTCTTTCTTCACTAAAACTCTGTCCATATTGTGAACTGACCATAGACTCTATAAAAAGTGGACTAAGCGAGTGTGATGTGATGTCACCCATAGCGTTCGGCGCCACTCAAATGAAGCTCGCGATGCCAGTGGTAACAGAAGCACATTTGGAGCCAGGCTATATATTATGAATAGAATTTTTTGGACGGACAAAATAGCAAAAAAAAACAAAAAAAAAAACCAAACCACCAGGATCATGTAGAGCAGGTTAATATGAACATTTTAAGACCAAAATGACTGCACTGTTCTGGCTGTTTCGAAGATACATTAAATGCAGAGAACAGCTACCTTTATGTAATACAATATATATTACGGGTCCGCAAGCTCCTTTGAAAATGTATTGTTTTAACTTGAATTCTTCGCATATGGCAAATAGAGTTAGTGACCTCAACCAAACTTAACATGGAAAGTCCTGTAGATGTTAAATTTGAATGTATAAAACTACTACTTTACAGAAATGTGCGTTCTGATTATAGACTGTCTGTATAAATGTGCATAGCTAAAGTGCAAGCCACCACGTTTCATTTAGGAAGTTCACATGGAGGCTCTTCCAGCTCCTACTGACCCCGGATCCCATTGACGGACACTGGAATATTGTGGCTCCTCTCTGTAACTGCTGCTGTGAGCCTCGTCGATTGGTCTTAAAATGTTCGTATTAACCTTAACCTGCTCTACATGATTCCGTTTTTCTTCCCAATATGTTGCTCATAAAAAAATAAAAAATAAAAAAAAACATTAAATCCTACTCATAACAGAGGCCTGCTCCAAACGCTAAGGCTACACACTAAGGCTACATTCACACTGCAGCCTGAAGTGACCCAAATCCGATTTTTTGGCCTCTATGTGACCTGTATCTGATTTTTTAATGACAGTCTGAATGACACAGATCTGATTTTTTTTAAATGTGACCCAGGCCACTTGGATATGTGCTCCTGAAACCGATACATATCTGATCTTTTGACATGTGACTTCAGTGTCAAAGCGCATTCATCCCACCTACACATTATCAACAAGTCACAAACGTCACTGTTCTGTGCTGAAGTAGACGAAAATTGTTAATGAACTCCGTGTCACTGAAGCGAAGCACATCACCACTCACCACTCTTGGCTACGTCTCCACATCCACACGTTCCTTTCAACAGATGTTGCTGCCGCTGTCCCACAAAACACCACGGCCAAAAACCTCGTCCTTCACCTTCTCAATCTCCTCCTTAAAACAAGTAAGTTGTACATGTTCGGGCTGCGGTAAAAGAGGAACTTTAAAATGGCCAGGTGCTCAATGCTCGCGTCCATGTTTGGACAACTTCCGCAAACACAGAGCACGCTCACTGTGTCCTCCAGTGTGCATGCAGGACACTTTTGGGCTGTTTTATGTTCACACTGGAGATCACATACAAGTCGCATTTAATTGGAAATGTGAACGACCTCGCAAAAACATCGGATTTCACAAAAAAATCTGAATTGAGCGTGAAGCCCTGCAGTCTGAACGTAGCCTTAGTCCACTTCTCTATACAGTCTGTGGTTTTGATTCATCAACTCTGAACTTTAGGCACTGGAGCTGTCAGAGGTGAGGCAGAAGATTTGTGGCGCCACCTAGTGCCTCCGCTCAATTTCATTTCTCTCCAACAACTAGGTCAGGAATCGGAACACACTAGACGGTTCGCAAAAACCCCTGAAGTGCGAGTTCGAGCACCAGCCAATCAGCCAACCAAGAGCCATACATTCTGTGTTGGCAGCGATTCCCAAGATCGAGGATTTAAAGCCAGAATAAGAGATTGTTTGTTGAATTTTATCAAGGGGAAAGATGTTATTGCCCTTCTTCCTATGGGATTTGAGAAAAACATAATATACCAGTTAGCCCCGTTAGCAGCGCATTACATATTTCATATATTTTGTGTGTTAAACATGTGTGAATGAAATAAAACTCAATTCCAGGTTTGTTTTTGACGATTAAACATTATAACAGACATCAGAAAATAGTGTAATGTAAGTCCTTTTAAAATCAAACCATTAGTTCATGTTAAAGAAAGAAAGAAGGAAAGAAAGAAAGAATCTCTCCTTCTAAATTGGTTAAAAAGCATCACTCAGCTCACCAAGCCTCCAAATCATCTCAGCACTAATGACACATAATGACCAAACAGAGGGGCCATTGTGGAGATGAGCGAACCCTCATTTACTGTAATGTCATCATTTAGTGAGTGCAAGAGCCCTGACAGTTGTGTAAACAGGACTCCTGCCAACAGCTCGGAGACGGGTGCTGCCAGGGAGCCCGCTCCACTGGCTCTGGGGCTCTGGAGCTCTGGGGCTCTGGAGCTCTGGCCTCACTCCGGGATTGTTGTTTGGGGCTGCTGTGCCAAGCGTCAGAATCCATTTGAATCAACCAAACCAAAGGAGATTTCATTAAGGGTCATACACTGTAGTTACTGTCTGCTGCGTCCTTCACTTACTTCAGTTAGGCTCCATCACCTGTTTATTCCCACAAGGATATTTTGAATGAGAAACCATCCAGCCAACTTACATGCCAGATCTGCGGACAGGTGACCTCACAGACCCTTTATACTAGTTTATTTATTTTAGTGCATTTGTTTATTTATCAGAAACAATGCACATAAAAACACTGACCTACACAAAGAGGCAATGTTTCTGCCAGATTAAAACAAAATCCCTCATTTCCACCTTCAGTCCCTGGACAGGCTGATGTTATAAAGGATTGTGCGTGGAACACATTAAAGCATATGAATGAATTCTTGTGGCTTTAATGAACTTTTAAAACCAACATGCCTTTGGTCACTTTGAGGTGAGTATTTCACATTTTCTATATTTGGGAAATTTGAACATTTATAAACTGTTAGAGAGGAATGAAAAAATAGAAAAGGATGTCATTACTCCTGAATGCGTGTTTGCTGTGAACACAGTTTGATCACAGAATGAGTCACTTGATGGTTTATGAGCTTAAAATCTGATGGAGAATTCCGGAGTTTTATCTATGACGCAACAGAACTGGCAAAATGGAAACGAAGCATTTTTGAGAGAAGGCAACATTGACTAACTGGATTAATAAAACAAATTTGAATGAAACTAAATAAATCTCCAGGTATTGGGGTGTAACGATATCCAAGTCTCACGATATCATCACGGAATGAACCTCACAGTATGATATTTATTGCGATATCATGGGGAAGCTCACGATATGGTGATATGACGATATTATACATAATAATAAGACTGACATTATAAAATGCTTTGACCAGTCACTTGGTACAACATTTACTGTCATATTCATATCAATATAATTTCAGCTTGAAAAGGCTTTGAAGTTGAAGTACAACTAAATGTTTTAGTACGACTTTGGTAAACTACAACGCTGCACCACTTAATGGACTCTCTGAGCAATACCATAGTCAGGAGCCTCGTAAACATAAGTGCACCAAGCTGCATTAACACATTATTACTCAATGTATATTTGAGACCTCCTCATAGGAAAAAACAAAACAAAAAACTTCGGTTCCAGTTTAGCCACTAACCTTTTAAACCCAACGGCGTATCATACTCTATATATTCTGCAGTGTCAGCGCTGTTGTAAATGGTTCACGTATAGTTTTTTTGTCTTGATTTGACTTGACTTGACTTGACTTGATTTTCTGAACACATTCTTGAAAAATCTTCGGCGAGTCGTCTTATCAAGTGACCTTTCATGTTGCTAGTATTTCCTGAGGTGAACCGCACGGTGCACTGTCAGTGTCTGCACACTGTCTGTTGTTTGTCCGTCACCTTTTCTCCTTTCTCGTTTTACGTCATGACAAACCCAAAATGCTTCTAGTCCTCAGCCTTAAAAGTCGCTGGTGTGTCCACAACAGGTGCACAGGCCTATGATGCTGCCACATAGGATTATGGTCCATGTAGTTTACTGTTCTATGCGCCCCAGGAGCGGACTGAAAATTCTTATTTTTGCCTAAAGACACACAGTTTATTACCGTGACAAGACCATGATGATACTGAGGCAATTTTGCTATGATGATATTATGATATCACCAGTATCGTTACACCCCTACCAGGTATGCAATTTGATGAAGGGACATTAGTATAACAAGCTTAAAACCTCAAAAAGTCACATTTGCAAAATATTTGCCTTAAAACAAATAATAATAAAACAGACTCTCAAACTGCAGAGGGCCCCACGTACCACACCTCAGTTTGGAAACACTGTCTTAATCTTCCAATTACATTAATACATACATTTTTTACCCTTGACTCACTTTTTGAACCACGACTTTGTACTGCGGGATAATCATTCCCAGGCAAAGTCAGTGGAAAGACAACATGCTACACAAACGCACTGCACACGGACGGCTATCCCTATATGACCAGTACTCTACTCCCCTCTTACGTAACCTGAAGTCTGAGTGAGTGCGCCTGGTGTTTTTACAGTATGGCGATCCTTTCTGGGGGGAAGCGTGCTCATATGAAGCTAATACAAGGCCTTTCCTCTCTCAAAGCTCGCCGAGTGGATGACAACAGCAGATAAGGTTAAGTCAACACGGGCCTGGGTGGTCAGCTGACTCAAAGCCGATAGTCATCTTTAAATAGGCCGTATCGCTGTTTACATCTGCGGCCATGTTAGAATCAGAGCAGTGGGGAGTTGACTTTACTTTGTGCGACTAAAGAGGCTGCTGTAAATGGGGGCTATTACGGACACTTTTAAAGGGTTTAAAGGGCCCGTATGACGCTATTTTCGGATCTATTTTATAATGTTGTTTTCTTATCGCAAACAGACCTGGAGTTGTGTTTTGTTTCATTTATGTTTAACACACAAGTCCCGCATATTTAGGCTGTGTTTTTTTCTCTCAAACTGAAAATTCTTGTGGTACAGGAAGTGCTCCACTGTGTTTTTAAACTTCATACACCTTCACTAGAATCATTTGGATCATTTCAGCCCTTGCCGATCTCTACTGAACTAAACTTAAAAGATAGCTGTTAACTTGAAAACTACCACTTCATGACATCACAAAATGGAACAGAGCATTTTTGGGGTTTGGCGATGTAGGCAGACCAGTAATAAAAGATGAAGCAAACATTTGTGAATGAAACAAAACACAGCTCTAAGGATGTTTTTGATGAGGGAAGGACATTCTAACATGGCTTAAAGCTCACAAGTGTCAGTTTTGAGTAATACAGGACCTTTAATCGCCTGTTTAACTGTAAGCCTCACTGAACTTCATTTGACTGGAGCTGTCACCCTCTCTTAGTCCACTTCTTTATACAGGCTCTAGTACTGGCAGAACCCCAAATCATGCACAATAAGTAACATCCTCCAGCTAAGGTGGTCCTGACCAGGTCTCAAGATCTGAAGATGGGCCTGACAGGTTGATGGGTCAAATGCAGAGGGCCGTTAAAAGGTACTAGTATAGTATTAAAAAACATATATTATGGTAACACGTTTTGACAGCTTGTGTGGACCAACATTTGAATAGTTGTTGTACGACTTTTTTTAAAAGATTCTATATTACACTGTTTCCCACTGCGCAAAGAAACATTGAGTCTTTTTAGGGCCATTTTTGTACGTCCAATTTTGGTCCACTGAAGGTGCAGACTGTGACACCAGATGACGTCTTTTTTTCTTCTGAACATCCAGTATTGATGTTCCCAGGACCTCTGGATAAGGGCTAATTCTAGTCCAAATGAGGTCGCTGTCAACATCTTTTCTACATTAATCATGATAATAATCCATCATTTTTATATACTGCTTTTCGGGATACTTAAAAAAGCTTATCATTATTCATTCAATCCACACTTGGCGGTGTTGAAATACTACTGTACCCACAGCTGCACTGGGGCAGACTGACTGAAGCAAGGCTGCCAATCTGAGCCATCAAACCCCTGACCTCCAAATTCACTCACACACACCACTTTCACACTAGGCATTATGGGTGAAGTGCCTTGCCTAAGGACACAACAACAGTTTTTTCGACTGGCAGGCGCTAGTCACCTGCTGTGGCACCTGATTTTCCCAGTGGTCTCCCATCCAAGTATTAACCAGGCCCGGACTTGCTTAGTTTCTGAGATCTGACAAGTCGACCATGGCCATGTTAAATTTAAACTCATTTCACTTTTATTCTACTGTTCTCAGGCTCTGTGCAGAACTGCAATGCCATTTCAGAAGGTGGCATAATGTTCCAGTTAATTTTGTCTCAGCAGCAGGAAACTGGAAAGGCTTACAAAGGTGTAAAGCACTTCCAGTTCAATCTGCGACTGAGCCATGCAAAGCCACAGGAAAATGGCAGGATACAGTTAACAAGTTCTCCACCTTCAAACTTCAAACGTCAAACTTCAAATTCACCAACTTTTCCCTGACTAACACGCAGATTTTCCATGACCATTAATAATGTCATTTTCCTGTGCCTGTCTTAAACATCCCCATGACTTTCCCATGATTTAAACATCCCCATGACTTCCAAAAAACTCACCTAGTTCAAATGATTAAACTGCAGATTGACGTCCAAGTTTGGTTATATTTAGGCTTCCAAATAATAGACAGAATAAACACGTAATTTTTTAGTGCAGAACTTTGTGCAATAGGACCTTTCATTACGTTTAATATCTGTCTTTAGATCTGTTTCACCAATGCTTTTACCTTCATTCCGTTCCTTTACTGTACCGTCCTTCAGATCGTACACAGCCTCTCATGGTACAGTGCACAAAAGGTCAAGTGTGCTGCCCCCTGTGTGCGAGGAGGTCAGCGCGCGCACACGCACACACTCACGCCCTGTACTCCGCTCTGCTCGCCGTCAGCTAACACACGCTAAAATAAGCAGCTGTCTCCCGATCCAGCGCTATAAAAGTTTCACCTCACCATCAGAATGTCTGCTCTGTGTGGCATGGCAAATATTTGAATTTTCAGCCTATTCCCAGAACATACTCTCATGCAGTGGACATCTGGCAACCGGCCCGACATCCGAAGTTTTTTTTCATATGGGAAAATTTAGAACTGTTCGTCTGATTCAGGCTCCAGGTACGGCAAGGGGCATCGGATTGGGTTGTGTACAATTTAAAGAGACAAAACTGACTCTTGTGAGCTTTAAGCAGTGTTGGGAAGGTTACTTTTAAAATGTATTTCCCCTACAGATTACAGATTACATACCCCAAAATGTAGTTTGTAACGTAATCCATTAAATTACTTAAAGTGAGTAACGTAATCTGAATACTTTGGATTACTTGATTTACTGTAGAGAAGCAAAGATGAGGAAATCTTCACATAAGAAGTTTTGTCTGCTAAAAGAAAATAAAAAGCCCAGACTTTAGTTAACTGTATTAAAAATATTATTGATAGAAGAGGAGGAGACACGGTCCGCACAGCTTGGTTTATACCTGGTTTAGACCTGGTTTAGACCTGGTTTAGTCCTGGTTTAGACTTGGTTTAGACCTGGTTTAGTCCTGGTTTATACCTGTTAAATCCTGTTTTAGACCTGGTTTTAAACCTGGTTTTAGACCTGGTTTAGACTTGGTTTAGACTTGGTTTAGACCTGGTTTAGACCTGGTTTGGACCTGGTTTAGACCTGGTTTAGACCTGGTTTAGTCCTGGTTTAGACTTGGTTTGGACCTGATTTAGACCTGGTTTTAGTCCTGGTTTAGTCCTGGTTTAGTCCTGGTTTAGACCTGGTATAGACCTGGTTTAGTCCTGGTTTAGACCTGGTATAGACCTGGTTTAGTCCAGGTTTAGTGCAGGTTTAGTCCTAGTTTAGTCCTGGTTTAGCCCAAAATGTGAAAACAGAGAATACCGCAGTGTAATCGATTTATTTTAACAAAGTAACTGTAATCCAATTACCACTCACTGAAACAGTAACTGTAACTGAATACAGTTACTCATAATTTGTACTCTACGTACGTAACTCCGGTACATGTAATCTGTTACTCCCCAACACTGGCTTTAAGTCATGTTAAAATGCTGTTAACATCAAAAACAGGTCTGGAGTTGTGTTTTGTCTGAGTAATCCTGTATTATTAGTCTGTTTACATCTCCAAAGCTCAAAATGCTCTGCTCCACCTTATGATGTCATGAAGCTATAGTTTTGAGGTTAACTTACATATATTATATTCGAAACTCCCTACACTCTTTTCTTCATGTCATGATTTTTTCCTCACTTACATTATTGTTTAATCTGTTGGTCTCAGACAGAAAATACCTTAAAAAAATCAACTGAGACTCTTTTTAAGCAATCCTTCAAAGTTATTGATTAAAAAAATCATTAACACATTATTGAAACATATAGAATAGATACAACCTGTTGACATTTGACAATATGATTTTTTATTCTGAGATGTGCCTGCTCCATAGAATTCTCCACAATATTGCTCTATTCCTTTAAGAGGCTTCATCCATTTAAGATCAGAGCAGATGACTAGAACATCTCACTCATCTGTACATTCTGATCTGACCATTCCCTTTAAACGTTCTACGTTCAGTAGAAAAAAATGAACTCAGCTCCACTGGTGACGTCATGAATCACACCCACCGATTTTTGCACTGCGTACGGACTGAACCAGGACTGATCCAGGTCCCGCTCTGGTCTCAGACCTGAATCAGTCCTGGTTCAGTCCATACACGGTGCAAAAGTCCGGCATCACAGTCACGGAAGTCACGTAAATGGGAAACGGCCGTTATCCGTTTTTTCCATTCTTCATTTAAACACAAAATCGAAAACTGAAAAAACGAATCATTATCCGTTTTTTCATTTTGGTTTTGGATACTAATAATGAAGAAAACAGTTGTTTTTTCATTTTCTTATTTTTGGTTTTATATTGAAAAACGAATGAACGAATGATACACGGATACACTGCTAATGATAACATGTTCCTAGAATGTAAGAATGTATCTTTAATATATTTTGTTCCTGCCCAAGGACTGCAGATGGAAAGGAACTTGTATCTAAATGTGGCACAAAGCATCTTTTCTCTCTGGAGTTTAATGCTTTCTGTGCAGTCCTTGTTTTAAATAAATGAATAATAAACAGCTACACTTTTTTTTACCTAAAGAGATTGTCAATTGCAGGGCTGAAATTATCCAAATGATTCTTGTAAATTCTAGTAAGTGTTTTCAGTTTGAGAGAAAAACTCGAAATAAATCTGCAGGGTTTGTGTGTGAAATGAAACACAAATTATTACTTTCTATCATGCTTTTGTATAGTTAGTTACAGACTGGTTTAGGTTATTATATGATTTAAAGAAATGCATTGAAGTTAAGTGCCTTGCTCGAGAACACAAAACCGCATTCAGCTAAAATAATAATTCATTGTGGCCATGCGATCGCTGGGAGAAACATGACATGACATTTTGCGATGCTGGCTCACGTGCGCGTTCACAGCTTGTTGAGAAGCGCTGTGCAGAGGTAGAAGAGGAGTGAGGAGGGGAGACAGCGCATGGGAAAAGACCAGAGGCAAAGCGGGGACTGTGAGAAAAAGACTGTTAGAATCTCCTCTCAGAGCTCACAGAACCAGTGTGGTTTTAGTCTGTGCTCCGCTGGGACTGCAGGGGTATCAGAGGTTACACAAGTGAAGAGAGAAGAGAAAATGTAGGCCACGAAAACGCAATCTGCAAAGTGTAAAATAGCTCTGAATGATTTGGTTAAAGTAGACGTATAACGCAACCTCGACTTTTCAGAGCTGTAGTTGTTTCCCTTTCTCATTTACTCATTGTGGAACTTTTCTCGTCAAGGGTCCTTCAAATGTTTTTCTCCATGGAGATGTTATTACTTTGTCTTTCTTATCTTCATGACAACCAAAGAAGATCAAGTCATAGGTCAGATCTGTGAAGAGGCGACCCTCCTCTCAGAATGCCGGTTTTCTAGGTATTTTTAAGCGATAAAACCACCTACAGCTGAACAAATGCAATACTGAGCTGTTTAATGTCATATTCTGGGGTATTTCAGGCAGAGCAATGACATATTTATGGAAACAGGGAGGCAACAGACCTTCCACCAGGAAAGTTGCGCAGTGCACCTTTAAGCAATCTTTAATCGCTTATTTTCAAGATGCCATTTTGCAGATCAATCCCCATTTTCACCTCCTGCACTGCTCCGTGTTTACTTTGTTCTCCAACTTTATTTTCTTGGTGATACGCGTAGGATTCAGCAGCATCGCATCTAGTCCCACATCCAGTGTCCTCTGGAACCTAGAGAGAAATCTGAAGAACATCCAGTGTCCTCTAGAACCCAGAGACAAATCTGAAGAACATCCAGTGTCCTCAAGAACCTAGAGAGAAATCTGAAGAACATCCAGTGTCCTCTAGAACCCAGAGACAAATCTGAAGAACATCCAGTGTCCTCAAGAACCCAGAGAGAAATCTGAAGAACATCCAGTGTCCTCTAGAACCCAGAGACAAATCTGAAGAACATCCAGTGTCCTCAAGAACCTAGAGAGAAATCTGAAGAACATCCAGTGTCCTCAAGAACCTAGAGAGAAATCTGAAGAACATCCAGTGTCCTCTAGAACCCAGAGAGAAATCTGAAGAACATCCAGTGTCCTCTAGAACCCAGAGACAAATCTGAAGAGAATCCAGTGTCCTCTAGAACCTAGAGAGAAATCTGAAGAGCATCCAGTGTCCTCTAGAACCTGAACATCTGAAGAACATCCAGTGTCCTCAGAGAACCCAGAGAGAAATCTGAAGAACATCCAGAGAGAAATCTGAAGAACATCCAGTGTCCTCTAGAACCCAGAGAGAAATCTGAAGAACAAGAACATCCAGTGTCCTCAAGAACCTAGAAGAAATCTGAAGAACATCCAGTGTCCTCAGAACCCAGAGAGAAATCTGAAGAACATCCAGTGTCCTCTAGAACCCAGAGACAAATCTGAAGAACATCCAGTGTCCTCAGAACCTAGAGACTGAACATCCAGTGTCCTCAGAACCCAGAGACAATCTGAAGAACATCCAGTGTCCTCAAGAACCTAGAGAGAAATCTGAAGAACATCCAGTGTCCTCTAGAACCCAGAGAAAATCTGAAGAACATCCAGTGTCCTCAAGAACAGATCTGAAGAACATCCAGTGTCCTCAAGAACCTAGAGAGAAATCTGAAACATCCAGTGTCCTCAGAGAAGAAATCTGAAGAACATCCAGTGTCCTCAAACTAGAGAGAAATCTGAAGAACATCCAGTGTCCTCAAGAACCTAGAGAGAAATCTGAAGAACATCCAGTGTCCTCAAGAACCTAGAGAGAAATCTGAAGAGCATCCAGTGGACTCTAGCTGCACGATGGACATGTCTGAAGAACATCTAAGGTCCACAGTCTACAAGCTATAGAAACAAGTCTGAGGAACATCTAAAGACCTCTAGATGTGAAAGAGAGAAATCTGTAGAAACAGGGTACTTTAGCTACAATTGGGACAAGTCTGAGGAACATTCATATGTCCTCTACCTGCTATTGGGGCAAGTCTGAAGAACATCCAAAGTCCTCTAGAAGCAACAGAGAGAAATCAGAAGAACATCTAGGGTCCTTCAGCTACTAATGGAACAAGTCTGAGGAACATCCAAGGTCCTCTACCTGCTACTGTGACAAGTCTGACCAACATCTGAGATGGTCTACCTGCTATAGAAACAAGTCTGAGGAACATCCGAAGACCTCTAGAAGCAATAGAGACAAACCTGTAGAATATCTAGGATACTTTAGCTACTATTGGGACAAATCTGAGGAACATCCAAGGACACAGTCATTTTAGTACTTGCTAGTGTGATATGTAGCTATTCATTGGAGGTGCCATCTCTTTGTTGTGATGATGTTTGCGATGACGTCAGATCCCATTGTTCACTGCAGTTTTCTAACTCAGAAGTCAGTGCACTTTTTTCTTTTAAACAAAAATTGCGATTTAAAATGTGAAAATTGCTACATAATGATTTGGGCAACACAGATTATAACCATATAACAGGCTCAAGCACAAAATGTCTTCTATAAACACTTCCATGAGAGTATTTTTCCAGTATTTGTGTGATTTGCTAATTGCAACCATTCAAACTGCAATTTCAATTTGGCTGTGACGAACCAGACTGCCCGAAGTTCTATTGTCTATTGTCTATCTATCTATAAAGTTCTATAGTTAGACTTGTTTCCATATTGTATTATTGTTGAGCTATGGAGCTGCTCTTCCCTCGTGGGTCAATAAAATTCTATTTTTGACAGAAAGCACAAAAGGATTGTGATCACTTTTAGGATGCACAGTTTTATATTTATGTTTAAAATTTGACGGCAAGAATTAGTCGAGTCTTTAAGTTAGCTAGACAAAACACTACCAGACAAAAGTTTGGACACACCCTCTCATCCACTGTTTATTTATTTGTTGCATTAATTTAGTTTTTATGTTTCACTACTTCCTACAATTTAGATACATGCAAAAATACATTAAATACATCGAGTAGGGATGTAACAATAACTGAAATATCGTGATATCGTATCGTCAAAGTTCTCACAATAATATCCATCACAATATATCGAATTACAAGTCTTGTTGTTTAAATTAAGAGTTATGTTGCAGTAATAGCTAAAAAAAAAAAAAACTACAGAGGGAACTACATAGACCATGATCCTTTGCTCCATTTCAATCTAGACTACATGAAGAAATAACAGTTCTAAGCACTTTTAAGTCTTAGTTCTTTGGATTAACTCTTGTCAAGGCATTTTAAAAAGAAAAAGTATCATATTCGCAGTTTTGAGTCCAAAAAATATTGCAATAAATATCGTATCATGAGATGTATGTTGTGAAAATATCATACCGAGAAATTTGGATATTGTTACATCCCTATCATATCGTGAGCTTTCCTACGATATCGCAATAAATATTGTACTGTGAGGTTCATACCGTGACGATATCGTATCGTGAGACTTGGATATTGTTACACCCTTAATATCAAGTAATATTTATCTAACTGTAAAAAACTAGAAAGTAGTAAAAATAAAGAAAAAAAGTATAATAATAACACTGGTTGAGAGGGTGTGCCCAAACTTTGACTATTAGTGTAGACCTTATCAGATGTACCCATAATACAAAATAGATAGGGTTTTATTGACATGGTTTATTATTGACACGTGCTGTGGCTTGAAGGGAGATGGGTGTCATTTGTAGAGACACGGGTGGCACTTCCTTTGAAACGGTTTAAACCAACCGTAAGATGTACAGTCATTTGTGTAGTTTGTTTTGAGTCAAGACATTCACCAAAGCCTGACTAGATGCTTATCAAACTTCAAATCAATTCAGACATTTACAGACTGGTGTGTTACAGTTTACCCTCTAAAGCATTCTATAGAAAAATATAATGACTCTAAATGTCAACTTCTTTTAGATGCAGTTTTTTATGTGCATAAATGTGTTGCTGTGAAGGAAGGAGGCAGGAGCTCTGTCGCTTATAGGTCCTCTGTCATTTCGTCTTGGTGGACCATTTAGAAATAGAGCAGATGTCTGGTAAAAACACCTCGTCCTCCTCCTCTTCTGGTAGTACTTCAACATCTCGTTTCAAAGATGGTGGTGTTGCTGAAGAACTGGTGCGTTCAATGGAAGAACCAACCACTGTCTTCTCACAAGCCTTTATCTCATCTATTTGGACCTCATTTCTGGGAGAGTCCACATTCTGGACAGCTCCAGTTCTATAGCCTTCACTTCTTTTTGGTTTCTGCGCTTCCTGTTCTTCTTCCTTTCCTCCCTGGAAATTACGAGACCCTCAGATACAGCGTTGAGTTTAGGCTCAGGCATCTCAGTATCAGAGTTCTCAGTGTTGACCTGCAAAGTCAGGGGTTCTGAAGTGATGGCTGATGGGACTCTGGTTCTGGTTGGTCTGGAGCTTTGACCAGTTCATCACAAACTAGTGTCTCCTCAGTGCGCACAGGTTCTATGTGTGTTCACTTTCACAATCACTGTCTTTGAGGTCCAAAACTTCACAGGGGAAATCTGTCACACACTCTTCACTCTGAATCTCCCCGACCTCTGTCACCGCTACCTCAGCTTCTTCTATCATGACTGCTGTGCGGCCCTTAGGCTCACACAGAGCACATGGTCACATGGTTCTGGTTGGTCCAATCATTACAAGACTTTTGAACTGGAGGTCTAAGTTGTCTGTCTCCACCTGGAGTGGCTCAGTCTGCATGTAGAATGTTCACAGGCCTTGGTAATTGTTGCTAGAACAAGATCCAAAGGACAATTTAAATAGAATAATATAATATAAAATATGTATAATATAATATTAAAATAAAATTAAAGTAAATAAAATAAATAAAAATAAAAATAATTCTTTACTATGAATTGTATTATCTGTTGTTGATGGCCTCTGCTCTAAATTTCCTTCGGAACCAATCTAAAGAAACTAGTAAACACCTGTCACACATAAAAGTCTAAAGTTTTGGGGGTTTTTTTACATACATTTGTTGCTGTGGAAGAAGACGAGTACATGTTGTCTGTTGACTGCTAACAAATAGCATGTAGTCAAGTTCACTATATACTTTTGTGGGAAGTCTGGGGGGATTTGCTAAACTATATATTTTTGGAAAGGTTATTGTGTATGGAGTCAGAAAATCAATGTTTGCATTTGCTTAGATGTCTATATGAATTTTTTATTTTTTTTTTAATGGCCGCCAAAAAACTCTTTTTGACATATCCCAGCCTCTGAATATTCAGAATTTTCAGCCCATTCTAGAAAGCCTGCAGTGTGTGTCTTTGTAATCACTCACACACTTATATATTAAATGTTTTAGTGAGTGGTTTAAAAAATCTGTATTTTTTTTTAAGAAAAGCTGGAGCATGAAATGTGAACTTTTCATTACAAACATATTGCACGAAAACAACCACACGGGGGTAATATTATCTACTCATGTACTGAAGGATTAATATGGTAATGTTGTGTAACTAGCACCATTGGATTCCTTGACCCTTACAATGTGGATTTAGCAGTAAAAATCTACATTTCAGTTTATTCAGAAGTCAAGATACTATAATTTTTATATTTACGGTGCCAATTTTTTAAACTTCAGCATGGCCGCCATATAGACATCTGGGCAAATGCAAACATTGATTTTCTGACTCCATATACTATAACCTTTCCAAAAATATATAGTTTAGCAAATCCCCCAAAAATTCCCACTATGATTCGATGCAGACAGCACACAGCAGACTTATTTTGACCTCAAGAGCTATCTGTACTGAGGCAAGATATACCCAAATACATGTAAAACTAAAAGTAAAAAAAACAGTTACAGGCTTTTTAAGTTACAATAGTGTCAAGTTAACAGCAGCCGTGGCGCCGCTGACTCTACAGGCATTGTTTACCCGGCTCTCCTGCATATTATATTTGTCTAGAGAAATCACACAGGGACCAAGCACCCAAAGCGACAAGAACCCAAAACAAAAAACACTGTGTGGGTCCACCTTTTCACATTCCCATTTCCACAACACAAAACATCCTCCGAGCATCAGAGGAGGCGAGGGCCGGTCACCACAACAAGATTACAAACACTTTCACGATTTCTTACCATTTCAAAGACTTTCTGAACATACCGCTATCAAAGCAGACTCACAAGGCAAAAGCAGAAGTTAGACGGAGGACAGTAAAGAAGAAAGGAGGAAGATAAAGGAGAAAGTATCTACAAAAGATTGACAAAAGACCGGAGATGGTCTGGGTCACAGTGGGGTGTAGGAGGGCTCTTATACATGGATAGAAATTGGATAAGAAGGTGGTTGTTGTTTTTACTTTGAAACTATAGTCGCGGTATATGTTTGATGTACTTTTATTATTAGAGTATTTTTATATCAGTGTAGTAGTAGTTGTAGTGGTAGAGGTGGTCATAGTCAGTCGTAGTAGTCATAGTCGTAGTTGTAGCAGTCGTAGTCGTAGTAGTCATAATTGTAGTAGTCATAGTTGTAGTAGTTGTAGTTGTAGTAGTCATCCTAGTAGTAGTTGTACTAGTTGTAGTCGTAGTAGTAGCAGTAATCGTAGTAATCATAGTCAGAGAAGTAGTAGTAGTTGTAGTCCTAGTAGTCCTAGTAGCCATATTCATATTAGTCATAGCAGCAGTAGTAGTAGTAGTAGTAGTCGTAGTAGTCATAATTGTAGTAGTCATAGTTGTAGTAGTTGTAGTTGTAGTAGTAGAAGTAGTAGTCGTCCTAGTAGTAGTTGTACTAGTTGTAGCCGTAGTAGTAGCAGTAATCGTAGTAATCATAGTCATAGAAGTAGTAGTAGTCGTAGTCCTAGTAGTCATAGCAGCAGTAGTAGTAGTAGTAGTTGTAGTAGTAGCCGTAGTCATAGTAATCGTAGTAGTCATAGTAATAAAAGTAGTAGTAGTAGTTGTAGCAGTAGTCGTAGTAGTAACCATAGTAGTAATAGTTGTAGTAGAAGTTGTAGAAGAGGTAGTCGTAGTAGTCATAGTCATAGAAGTAGTAGTAGTCATAGTCATAGTAGTCGTAGTACTAGTAGTCATAGCAGTAGTAATCCTAGTAGTAATTGTAGTAGTAGTAATAGTTGTAGTAGTAGTCATAGTTGTAGTAGTAGTAGTAGTAGTAGTAGTAGTCATAGTTGTTGTAGTAGTAGTAGTAGTATTCATAGTTGTTGTAGTAGTAGTAGTAGTATTCATAGTTGTTGTAGTAGTAGTAGTAGTATTCATAGTTGTTGTAGTAGTAGTAGTAGTATTCATAGTTGTAGTAGTAGTAGTAGTAGTATTCATAGTAGTTGTAGTAGTAGTAGTAGTAGTAGTAGTAGTCATAGTTGTAGTCGTAGTTGTAGTAGTAGTCACTGTAGTTGTAGTAGTTATAGTAATAATAGTAGTAGTTGTAGTAGTCGTTCTTGTAGTAGTAGTCATAGTCATAGTAGTTGGAGTAGTAGCCATAGTTATCATCGTAGTAGTTCTAGTATTAGTAGTAATCATAGTAGTCATAGCCGTAGTAGTAGTAGTAGTAGTAGTAGTAGTAGTAGTAGTAGTAGTAGTAGTAGTAGTAGTAGTAGTAGTAGTAGTAGTAGTAGTCATCGTAGTAGTTGTCATTGGGGTTTGTGAAGCTCCAAATCTAACTTGGCAACACAAACAAAACTGTTGTTGGGGTGTTGGCTGTCTGGGTTACACTTTTAAACACATTAAAGTTGTATGATGTAACCTTTTGGCGAGAGGTCTGTCACGTATTTCTCAGAGATATGTTTGCTATGTGTGGAATGCTTTACGGTATGGTTTTAATAACACTATTCTGTTCACAGTCCACATTTTTTGGGGCAAAATGCTGAAATGTGAACTCCCAAACCAACACAAGAGTCACATTTCAGAACAGGGTTAGCAGTTTTTACACACAATAAAACCACGTAACTTCATAAACTGCAGCCTTTGCGATGTGCTAATTGCGTCCGATTCTGTGCCGGTTAATGTGGCGGTCCTACTTTGTATCTTTGCCCTCCTTCTCCCCCTCCTCCCCTCCCCGTCAGCCCAGCGCGGGGTGACTTTGAGCGGGAGATGTAGCGTAGGTGCCAGTTAGCGATGCGTTGGATGACAGGGCCCTGCCTCTGTCCTCGTCCATCACGCAGACTAATGGACGGGAGCGGGGGGCGCGGACAGCTCCGGACCATCCATCTGAGCCCCAATTATGCACAGAGCCAAACAGAGCTGCCCCACGCCGGATAGTCCTACTGGGGATCGTCAGGACCAGGGGGAGGTACAGACTCACTGGAGATGGGAGAGGCTTCTTTTAATACGTATTTGCTCTTGATGTCACAGTGCGCAGATTCATATGTTAGATGCCCTTCCTCAAACAATCAGCCGAAACCAAAGTGCAGCTGGGAGGACTTGTTAAGAGCAGTGATCAACTCCAGCGCAGCGCTCGGGGACTCACAGGCATGAAAATCCCTCATCTTTCAGTGAAATTCACCATTTTTTAGCCAAAACAGGTGACCTAGGTGAATCATGTAGTTTTAGGGGGGCGGGAGATCTTAGGTTGAGCACATTTGGACTCAGTCTTGTCTCAGACTCGTTGAGTGTGATCATATTTCATTACGGCCGCTGTTGTCACAGTTGATAGCTGAGGTCAATTATCATCAAGTTAATGTAAATTGTGCACTGTCCCATAAATAAATTAAAAATAAAATAAACTTGTATCAGTGTGTGGAGGTTCGCGGGGTGTATCTCTGCAGCCTTGTAACAAACAGGCTGGTTTGTTACCCCAAACCACACTTAGCACCTTCACCCTTCACTAGAGCACTTTAAAACACTGCACTTTTTGCACTTGCACTTTTGTAATCATTGAAAAAAAACAAAAGTAAACCGTGGACCACAACTCCCTGTCTGTGTCTGGATTTGTTTTTACCTGGCTCACTGAACCCCAAGCCGCTCACGGTCAACCTACGTTACATTTGGATCCCACTTCTGACACCAAATGTAACGTCTTGTCTCAGTCTTGACCCTCAGAGGTCTTGGTCTTGTCTCGGTCTTGACCCTCAGAGGTCCCGGTCTTGTCTCGGTCTTGTCTCGGTCTTGACCCTCAGAGGTCCCGGTCTCGTCTCGGTCTTGTCTCAGTCTTGACCCTCAGAGGTCTTGGTCTTGTCTCGGTCTTGTCTCGGTCTTGACCCTCAGAGGTCCCGGTCTCGTCTCGGTCTCATCTCGGTCTTGTCTCGGTCTTGACCCTCAGAGGTCCCGGTCTCGTCTCGGTCTCATCTCGGTCTTGTCTCGTCTTGACCCTCAGAGGTCCCGGTCTCGTCTCAGTCTTGTCTCAGTCTTGACCCTCAGAGGTCTTGGTCTTGTCTCGGTCTTGTCTCGGTCTTGACCCTCAGAGGTCCCGGTCTCGTCTCGGTCTCATCTTGGTCTTGTCTCGTCTTGACCCTCAGAGGTCTTCGTCTCGGTCTTCATCTCGGTCTTGTCTCGGTCTTGACCCTCAGAGGTCCCGGTCTTGTCTCGGTCTTGTCTCGGTCTTGACCCTCAGAGGTCTTGGTTGTCTCAGTCTTGTCTCACTTGACCCTCAGAGGTCTTGGTCTTGTCTCGTCTTGTCTCGTCTTGTCTCGGTCTCGGTCTTGACCCTCAGAGGTCCCGGTCTCGTCTCGGTCTTGTCTCGGTCTTGTCTCGGTCTTGACCCTCAGAGGTCTTGGTCTTGTCTCGGTCTTGTCTCGGTCTTGTCTCGGTCTCGTCTCGGTCTTGTCTCGGTCTTGACCCTCAGTCTCTTGGTCTTGTCTCAGACCCTCAGAGGTCTTGGTCTTGTCTCGGTCTTGGTCTTGTCGGTCTCTGACCCTCAGAGTCCCGGTCTCGTCTCGTCTCATCCGTCTTGTCTCGGTCTTGACCCTCAGAGGTCCCGGTCTGGTCTGTCTTGTCTCGGTCTTGTCTCGTCTTCTTGTCTCAGTCTTGACCCTCAGAGTCTCGTGTCTCAGTCTTGTCTGTCTTGACCCTCAGAGTCTTGTCTTGTCTCTTGTCTTGTCTCGGTCTCGTCTCGGTCTTGTCTCGACCCTCGTCTCAGTCTGTCTCAGAGGTCTTGTCTCGTCTCGGTCTTGTCTCGGTCTTGTCTCGGTCTTGACCCTCAGAGGTCCCGGTCTCGTCTCGGTCTCATCTCGTCTTGTCTCGGTCTTGACCCTCAGAGGTCCCGGTCTTGTCTCGGTCTTGTCTCGGTCTTGACCCTCAGAGTCGGTCTGTCTCAGTCTGACCCTCATCTTGGTCTTGTCTCGGTCTTGTCTTGACCTCAGTCTCGGTGTCTCGTCTTGTCTCAGTCTTGACCCTCAGAGGTCTTGGTCTTGTCTCGGTCTTGTCTCGGTCTTGTCTCGGTCTTGTCTCGGTCTTGTCTCGGTCTTGTCTCGGTCTTGACCCTCAGAGGTCTTGGTCTTGTCTCGGGACCCTGTGGTCTCAGACAGGTTTTGGTCTTAATTAGTGCTGCTGTCTTGACTAAAACACTAGCGCATATACCCCCCCAACACACACCTGAGGCCCTCGCGCACCCTTCTCACCTTTTTCACCCCTGACCTGTTTTCATGTCTGACTCAGCTCCAGATCTTTGGTCAGGACTGACGTGGCTCACACCAGGTTCATGTGTGTCACTGAGTTGAGTTCTTTATCCATCTGGAACGGCTCTCGCTGAAATCGGGAAAAGGTGGAACTTCATGACGACAATTTGAATCTGATTGGTCAAATGTTCATGACAGAACAAGCGAAAAAAATCGAACTGTAGTTACATCTAGAAACTTTATTGATCCCAAAGTAAATTGAAAGTTCAGCAGCAACACCAATGAAACAAACATAGAAAATAGAGTATATTTAAAGTTAGCAGTCCATCCTCTTCTTCCAGAGTGTGTCCGTGGAGCAGGACAAGGACAGACTCTTCCAGAAGGTTCTCTCCTGTCCGGTGATGGAGATGTAAAACAAAAGCACAGACGTCTTCAGTGCCCACAACTGCACAAAGCGCTTACCTCCTGCATGTTTTTCACAAACACAACAGTCTGAATGTTTGCCAGAGTCTGAAGTATGTTTGTTGCCATCGTAACAGACGCACTTCATTCTTTAGTGAAATTCTTGAACGCAAAACAATTCTTAATCACTCAGTACAAAATTCCACAAATGTCTGCACACTTATGTGTCTGCGTACACTAAAAATGTCCTTGCGCCTTGAAATTTTTGCCTCACATATCTGGGCCTTTTACTGTTTACTTTGACAAAAATGCATTTAATTATCGAACAGAAACCATTTACAAACAAGTTATTTCTATTTTCTCAGTACTGTTTGAAATATACTCATTGAATTTGATTGAGTTTGATTTGGTTGTAAACAGCATTATTGTTAAACCTTGACACCGTGCTAGCGCCATACTGTGCAATTAACAGGATAGTGCTAATAAGAGCAAAGGCGATGCAGAATACAGAGAGTGGCATTCAAAAGCAGTTTACAAAGCGGTGCTAATTAGCCTCTGGAGCCATGCCAGAGCTATACGTCCAAACAGTAAACAGCCTGTGGGCATGCAGCCAATCACAGGGAGCCAGAATGAAAGATGAAGACAATATAGTCATCGTTTATTCTGTTTTCTATTGGATAATTGCTTTGAAAACCAAAAATGTAAACAAATATAACCCTTGCACTACGTAAAACGGTTTATGCGGTGAATACATTATGACATTGCATCTGATATGAACATTGTTTCAGGTCTATGGACACAGATAAGTCATGTTTGTGATATTAAGAAAAACCCTTAAAGGTTGTATAAAAGGTTTTCCAAGGAAAGAGAAATGCAGCGATTGTTTGTCCTTTTTCAAATATGGCGCTTCTCTCCTCTTCCCCTTCTCTTCTTCTTTCAGCGACGTCAAAAACAGACTTTCTTTTGCGGCGAACTGGTCGTGAATTTTTGTCCGCCGTTACAGCAAACTTTGTGCAAACTGAGAGGAAGCTACAGTTTAAAAAAGACGCTAAGAACCGCTGTGTTGGTTGAGTAAACAGAATCAGTGCGTGAGAGGCGAATGTAAACGTAAGTCAGTGACACTAGAAACATAGGGAGTTTGAATGACAACCCAAAAGCCAATAGATAAAGAGGTAGCCTTGTTATCTGTTGGCTGATGTTTATCTGCCCCCACCACGTCCACAGTTGATAGATTTTCATTCTTTTTTTTTTTTGTCATCATAATTACAAGGCTGCTGCATTTTTATAATTCTATTTTGAACTTTCATTCGACAATTTGAAAAAAAATAATTTTAAAATCCTCCATACAACCTAAGTTAGATCTCAGGCTAATAAGTTTGAGGCCTCGTTTACACATACACAGGTATTTACATTTTTTCGCTCTGAAAATGAATCTTTCTA
The DNA here is from genome assembly GCF_026225935.1 of Boleophthalmus pectinirostris. Taxonomy (NCBI): domain Eukaryota; kingdom Metazoa; phylum Chordata; class Actinopteri; order Gobiiformes; family Gobiidae; genus Boleophthalmus; species Boleophthalmus pectinirostris. The sequence continues at coordinate 38,352,731 of NW_026571133.1, forward strand.
AAAACTCCGGCTAGAGTGGAGATTCTGGAAAAGTATGGTTTCGCGTTTGCGTGTAACGTGAGATAAATGGAGTTTTAGGAGCTGATGAGCCAAAAGTTTGACCAGTGTTTACCATTTTGCTATGACGATGACCGTAGAAGCATTCAGAGCAGCAGTGGCACAACACTTCATGTGTTTGCATTTGCACACACAGCTGATGGATCATATCTATGACCAGAGACCAATGAGGGCTCGGAGGTCAGCAGTTTTGCAACTTCTTTAACAGATCTGCGGAGAGGCGAGCCTCCTCAATAATGCACATTTTTCAAGGTATTCTTGAGTAATACTTACAACTGTAATGAAAAAAATGCTACAGGTTTGAATCTAATCCAGGTGTCGCCCAGAGGCTTGGTGTAGTTATAACAGCGCTCAATGGTGTATTTATGCAGATTGATGTACACAAAAACTTTTTTGAAAGATGCTATGTGCATGATGTTATTTTGGAAAATGAAGGGAGGGAAATATTTGTTTCTCAACATACCTGGCTATGTGTAAATGTAGTTGCAGTGGTGATACTTAAACTTAATTAAACCCAAGTAAATGCGTTTTCATTTCATTTTTTTAAAGCACTGAAAATAGTAGAAAACACGTGTCCTTTCTGTGAGTGTGCTTGCATCTCCACAAACCTGACTCTTATTTAGCCTAGAGGAAGGCCTCCTCTTGCTTGTTTCCATGGAAACTTTGGCTGTAATATTCCACAATCTGACATAAAACATATCTATTCCCATAGATAATTTCCCCAATGTTTTTTTCTCCATGGATTCATACAGGTGATGTGCCACATGGTGTTACATTGGTACAAGCTGCAGTACTCACAGAGGTATGGAACTCCACATGTACACTTAGAGTGACATTTACAGTCGAACAGTTATGTAACATACTGAAGGAATTTATCATACTTTTTTACAGTCCAGTAGATAGACTATTAGTCCTAAACTTTCAACACACATGGATATCTTCAACAGTCGGATGAGTTTGAACAAAACGACTTGTACTTTTGTTCAAACTCAGCGTGGTAAACACAGAGCCCATGCAGCGTTAGGTTGTCTCTCCATTCAAAAATAAAGCCTTTTATAATGCAAGTATGAGTGTTACACAAGACATGAATGGGAGATAGTGCCTCAGTAGACGGACTGTTTGTCCACTGATCTGAAGGTTGGCAGTTCAAATCCCGCTCTCGACATAAACATTGGTTGAGCGTCACAGGTTGGCGAGGCTATTCCAACTCCCACAGATGAATGCTGCGGTTGTGTCCTTGGGCACTGCAGCTCGTTTGTTGACCAATACTGAGAGACAAGAACGCACCACACCTGTGCAGTGTAACCTGCACTGGCTCCCCTTCTCGTGTCGGGTGAGATTTAAAATATTATTGATTGTGTTCAAATGTTTACACTTTATGGGTCGAGTCTTTCTGAGGGAGTTACTGCAGCCCTGTATTCTGCCCAGAGCCCTGAGATCAGCTGACCAGCTCCTCTTGGTTGTGCCCAAAATGGCTCAAAACGAGAGGTGACAGAGGCTTTTCTGTGGAACAGCCTTCCTCTTCCTGCCAGATCCTCTCAGTCTGTAATGCAGTTTAAGATTACTGTAGACTGAAAACTCACCTCTTCTCCATGGCATTTAATACTAACTAGTCAGGTTCTCTTGGTGTTTTATTTTAGTTTCACATATATTGTGTTATCTGTATATATGTATATTAGGGATGTAACAAAAACTGAAATACATGCATCCCGAATTTCAGAGTTCCTCGCGCAATCACCCAATGTATACTGGGAAGGATCCTCAAACCGCCATGTTTGTTTTCCCAGTGGGATGCGTCTATTGACAAAGCCGATCTTTTCAAGTCTTTTGAACCATATCACATATAACATTTAGTTTCTGGTTCTGATATTGTCATATTTTAATTATGGGATTCATACATTGTAATTGTGTGATTGTTGGATGTCCTAACATATTGGATGTCCTGGCTTCGGAAGTTTGCGAACTCCATAATAATTACGATGTCCGAATGTCAGCTTTGACAATAGATGCATCCCACTGGGAAATCAAACATGGCGGTTTGATGCTCACTTTTTCGGAGGATCCTTCCCAGTATGAATTGCGCATTGACGGGAAGTCCATGTATATGTGTCTGTTTTTTCTGTTTTGGTTGACTTTTATGTGAAGCATTTTGGTCAATGTGCTATAGAAATAAACTTGAATTGAATTGAATTGAAAGAGACTCAAGTAGTAACCCGGTGTCTGTGTACACTGGTGTATGAATGGGTGAGTAGTTTCTTGATGTAAAGCGCTTTGAGTGCCTTGAAGGTGGAAAAGCGCTATACAAAAATAAAACCATTTATTATGAATGATGGCTACCCAAAAACACTCATCAATAGTTTTACTTCTAATACTAGTTCTGTACAGTATATACTAACATCTCACTACCAACAACATGAAAAGTATTACTGATGGTTAATGATGATCGTTAACATGTTCGGAGTTTCATTTTTGATTGATTCATGCATGTTTAAGTAACCCTGTATTGACCTGCATTTGAGTGCTGTTTTCACTTACCCCCAATCCCCGCCCACTTCTGTGTACTTGTGAATGTCATAAACATTCAGGGTCTCAGTTATTCATGTAGAAATCTAAAAAGTGACTTTTTCAACAGTTTTTGGTTGAGGGTCCATCACAGAGTCCTGCACGGATCCATTTTTGAAGACCCGCACCCGCCCGCACCCATGCATTCCATTTGTTACCCGCCTGTGCCCGTACTAAATCACACACAAATTAAGGCATTCCAACTGAAGCACCCATCAGAATACGGACTGAAAAGTTACGACGTCAAGAATTATCATCACAAAATGAAATGAAACAAAACGGTTATGCTTTCGTCAGTATGAAAACGAGACGCGATTCTACTGTCATCACTTTACAGGCATTATTTACTGAGCAGAACAAACATTGATCCAGATGCCGGACTTTTGTGCCGCACATGCCACGGGCTGAACCACGACTAAACCAGGACTAAACCAGGACTAACCCAGGACTAACCTATGACTGATTCCAGGACTGAACTAGGAGGACTAAACCAGGACTGAACTAGGTCTAAACAAGGATTAAACCAGGACTAAACCAGAACAAAACCAGGACTCACTGTCGGGATGAGCTTGGAGGTGCGCCCAAGTAGACCGTCAGGTGACTGCGGCGAAAGGACTGGTGCAGAGCTTCATGCTCCACAGAGGTAAGTGCAGCGGTCGCCCAGTTACACTTTGCTGACACCCTGCTCTGTGGACCTGAGTTCTCTCTCTCTTAAATCCAAACTTGTCCTGGTTTAGTCCTAGTTTAGACCTGGTTTAGACCTGGTTTAGGCCTGGTTTAGACCTGGGTTAATCCTTGTTTAGTCCTGGTTTAGTCCTGAGGTAGTCCTGGTTTAGGCCTGGTGTAGTCCTGGTTTAGTCCTGATTTAGTCCTGGGTCCCGGGTACCCAACCCGGTGCAGGACTCTGGTCCATCACCTGCTTGTTTCTATGGATACGTCATTGCTATGCTTGGAATGTTCCACAGCATGACATTAAACAGCTCTATCTTATGTTTATTATAGCTCAAAAATACTTAGATAAACATGCATTCTGACTGTGATCATCAGTAGTTTAATACTTATTCTATTTAGAACGACCAAATAACCGCAAAAGAAAACTATCTTTATCAACAACTCTTTTCAGTCAACCAACTTCACCACTCCCTGTGCAGTCCATCTTACTTTATATGGCTCATAAAGACCATTTTAACATCCCCTTTAATGCACTGCGGCCTACAATCCCCCAACGCATCTTTACATTGTCCGACAGCGAGCTTTATCTGGCCGTGAAAAATGATCTGTTTTCATGTAGGGAGACAAAGCGCCCCTCTGCTAGGCCCCCTCTCCACTACCCCCTCCGCCCTACGTAACGCGCGCTGTATATATATGTGTCGGGGGGGATTTCAAGCTTTCTCCGTGGGTAGTTTTTACAAGCCTGCCCGGGGATACAGTACTTCCTCTGTGCTCCATTCATAGCTACGGGGGCCAGTGGCGGCGGTGGTTTATACGTCTTCTGTCACTTTTTGGAGGAATTTTCCATCTGTGTGATTCTGTGAGATGTTTCAGGGAGCAGACGCAGAGCAGACACAGGCGAGAGCAGAAGGGAGAGTGGATATAGGGATAGGCGTAGAAATCTCCAGAGGTTGTATGCTGTAACAAAAAAAATGACAGCTATGTTACATCAGGGTATCTGGTTTTATACTGTCTTAAAGTGAGTTCAGTCCATGTATCATTTTAAATAAAACCAAAAATAAGAAAATTAAAAAACAACTATTTTCTCCATTATTTGTCTCCAAAACTAAAACGAAAAAACGGATAATGATTTGTTTTTTCAGTTTTCGATTTTGTGTTTAAATGAGTAACGAAAAAAAAAACGTTTCTGTCACTTAAACTGTGCCGGACTTTTGCGCCGCATACGGACTGAACCAGGACTGAACCAGGACTAAAACAGGACTAAACCAGGACTAAAACAGGACTAAAACAGGACTGAACCAGGGCTAAAACAGGACTAAACCAGGACTAAAACAGGACTGAACCAGGACTAAAACAGGACTAAAACAGGACTGAACCAGGACTAAAACAGGACTAAAACAGGACTAAAACAGGACTAAACCAGGACTGAACCAGGACTAAAACAGGACTAAACCAGGACTGAACCAGGACTAAAACAGGACTGAATTAAGACTAAAACAGGACTAAAACAGGACTGAACCAGGGCTAAAACAGGACTAAACCAGGACTAAAACAGGACTGAACCAGGATTAAAACAGGACTAAAACAGGACTAAAACAGGACTGAACCAGGACTAAAACAGGACTGAATTAAGACTAAAACAGGACTAAAACAGGACTGAACCAGGGCTAAAACAGGACTAAACCAGGACTAAACAGGACTGAACCAGGATTAAACAGGACTAAACAGGACTAAAACAGGACAGGACTAAAACAGGACTGAAAACCAGGACTAAAAACAGGACTGAACCAGGACTAAAACAGGACTGAATTAAGACTAAAACAGGACTAAAACAGGACTAAACCAGGACTGAACCAGGACTAAAACAGGACTGAACCAGGACTGAGTGTCGGGACGGGTGCGGGACCAGAGCAGGACCAGACTGGGACTGAGACCCGGACCAGACCAGGACACAGCATAAACCATTATTACAACATAAATTATCGGAAGACCAAATGAACCTCATTGGACTACATACCTCAAGAAGTTTTAGACTGCAGCCTGAAGTAACCCAGATCTGATTTTTTTTTTTTTTTTCGCCCTTATGCTCCTGACAGTCTGAACGACACAGACCCGATTTTTTCAAATGCGACCCAGGCCACTTGGATATGTGCTCCTAAAACCAATACATCCAATCTTTTGGCATGTGACTTCAGTCTGAACGGCCAGGTCGCATTCATCCCACCTACACGTCACAAATGTACACAAACGTTCTTCTCGTCATACGCAAATTGTGTCTGAACTCCGTGTGAGTGAAGCAGTGACACATATAACAATCCCACCACTCTTTTTTTGTGACTCTGCATCCACACGTTCCTTTCTACGGACGTCGCTGCCATTCCCCCACAAAACTCCACAGCCAAAAACCTCGTCCTTCTCCTTCTCAGTCTCCTCCTTAAAACAAATAAGCTGTACGTGTTTTGGCTCCGGTACGACAGCAACTTTAAAATCTCCTAGTGTCCATGTTTAGGCGACTTCCATAAACACTGAGCACGCTTGCTGTGTATGACGTCGTTGTGTCCTTCAATGCGCATGCGGGACACTTTTGGGGTATGTAAAATTCACATTGGAGATCACACACAAGTCACATTTAATTAGAAATGTAAATGACCTCGTAAAAAAAATCGGATTTCACAAAAATATCCGAATTGAGCATTAAGCCCTGCAGTCTGAACGTAGCCTTAGATGTTCTCCATGGACGTTTGAGTATTTTTGCGATAGCTTCTGGACCCTTTTCAAACCCTGTGATAGCTGTGGTAGCGCTCTGAATGGGGAGCGACTTAGCCTCTTCCAAAATATGTTAATGCATTGTTTTCGGCGAATACAGCATTTTTAAAACACTAAAACAACATGGTGATCTGAATATGTTATGTGCAGTTAATACGCTCTCTTAAAATACTGTGGCTTTAAGCATGTCCTTTTGTGGCGAGCAAAAAAAAAAAAAAAAAAAGAACCCAAACTTCCCCACTTTTTCTGTTTTCTGTTTTATGATATAATGCATTCCACCCACTCCCTCGCAGCAGGAGAGCAGCTGTGGCCTTCCTGACTGTACTCCACTCCACGCATAGGCCCGTATACCATATATTTTTTCATTTGCACAATTAAATATTCTCTGTCATCTGAAAGAACGTAGCCATAAGCGCCTGCAGTGAGAGGGGAGGGAGGGGGAGGTAGGCTCTGGTCCACCCCCTCTTTAGAACAAACCATATATCCATGTATTTAAATACGGGGACATCAAATACTCAACCCCCAACAGTGAGGAGAAAGAAATCGTACATTATGAGATATCATGAAAAGTATTTAATGCGGGTTATAAAATATTCTTTCGTCCTTAACTTGTTCAGAGTTGTAGTTTGATTGATTCATGCAGGTTTGAGTCATCCTGCGTTGTCCTGCACTTGAGGCTTAAGTGGTTAGAAGTGCTGTTTTCACTTACCCCCTGTCCCCGCCCACTTCTGTGTACTTGTGAATATTGTCAACATCGAGTCTCATTTGTACGTGTAGAGATCCACAATGTACGGAAGCCGAGAGGGGTCACAACAAACGCAAACGCCGCAACAGATACAAACGCCACAACACAAACGCAAACGCCGCAACACATCAAAAAGCCACAACGAAACTGACAGCAGGACTCTATTTTCCGACAGACCAATCAAGCAGCGAGTGAAGAAGAAGAACTTCAGCATGAAAAGTAAAGGAACGGAGAAGTTGGAAACGTAAGTAAAAGTAATTTATTGTTTTATCATTATTCGTTTCATGTTGTGGTTCTTTTTCTTCACTTGCCGCTTGATCGGTCCGTCGGAAAATAGAGTCCCGCGGTCACTTCCGTTGTGGCTTTTTGATGTGTTGTGGCTTTTTAATGTGTTGCGGCATTTGCGTTTGTGTTGTGGCGTTTGGATTTGTTGCGGAGTTTGCATTAAAATAGAGTCCTGCGGTCATTTCCGTTGTGGCTTTTTTTGGTGTGTTGTCGCATTTGTATTTGTTGTAGGAGGACATATCCAAGTGGCCTGGGTCACATTTGAAAAAATCGTGTCTGTGTCGTTCAGACTGTCAGGAGCATAAGGGTGAAAAAAAAAAAGAAAGTCAGATCTGGGTTACTTCAGGCTGCAGTCTAAAACTTCTTGAGGTATGTAGTCCAATGAAGTTCATTTGGTCTTCCGATAATTTATGTTGTAATAATGGTTTATGCTGTGTCCTGGTCTGGTCCGGGTCTCAGTCCCAGTCTGGTCCCGATCTCAGTGCCAGTCTCAGTCCCGGTCCTGCTCTGGTCCCGCACCCGTCCCGACACTCAGTCCTGGTTCAGTCCTGTTTTAGTCCTGTTTTAGCCCTGGTTCAGTCCTGTTTTAGTCCTGTTTTAATCCTGGTTCAGTCCTGTTTTAGTCCTGTTTTAGCCCTGGTTCAGTCCTGTTTTAGTCCTGTTTTAGTTGCGGAGTTTGCATTAAAATAGAGTCCTGCGGTCATTTCCGTTGTGGCTTTTTTCGGTGTGTTGTGTTGTCGCATTTGTATTTGTTGCGGCGTTTGCGTTTGTTGTGACCCCTCTCGGCTTCCGTAACAATGTGACATTTTCAACACTTAAACTACATACGTGAACATATACAGTGAAATATTTTTTTAAAGAAGAATGTTTGTGTCTAGTTGTGTATAGTTATAATTTATGACAACATGTTAGAATATGGACATTTTAAACCTCAATATTGATCTAAAACGACATAGTAAAGAAATAAGTCCACTGATTTTCGCTTTAGAAAACTACAGCTGTCTGCACCTCTGATGGACAGCTGCACATGTGAGCAAGTGGTGGATTATTTTGTTTTAATTTGTACCAAAATGTCTATGGAATGTACATCCTACACATAGCCCTGATATAAGAAAATACAATTGGAGAAGAAGGAGTACAGAGCAGTGATGTGTTAACCTGGCTCACAACAGACTGACTTGTGTTTCACTCTGAATAGCGTTTTAAGCCGGGCGTACGCTGTGTGATTTTCGACCCTTTTTGAGCCGACTTTTCACTCGTGTGACTATTTTCGGGATCGGGTCGAGTTTTGGCTTCATCGTGTGTCGTGCTTCGTGCAGTATACATGGGGTAGCCGAGAACCGATTAATACCTCACGACCGGCTCCCTATCGGCATTCGTAGGTCGCAAGAATATCAAACTTGTTTGAAATCCAGTCGCCTCTCGTGAGGGTTTCGCTCTGTTGAAGTAGTTCCATGAGTTTAAGCTGGGGCTGAGTGACATGACCGAAAATATCGCACAGTGTACGCCCGGCATTACACATTCTCCACCTGAAACGGCTCGCACTGTGTTTAGGAAAAGGAGGGACTTGCAGCAGAATGCCTCGAGCTGATTGAGCGACCCACCTAGTCCCCACCCACCAGTTACTTTCTAGTCAAGTGTCATGCTGGAGAGGGAACATGTCCATAAATCAATTTAGCTGTTTTTGCAATACAAATGTGTGCATTAAGGGCGTTATAAAGCCACCATCACTGTCCGCCGGTGTTGCCATGTTTGTTTTTGCTCTGTGTAGGCCATAGATTGAATAAATAACACATATACAGTCTGTGGTTTCGGCCTGGAGATCGGGGTTGTCGTCATGTTGTCTGCAAACCCCTCCCCCTGCCATAGAAGCCCTGTGATTGGGCTGACCACTGTTTGGGTCCAAGTTAAAGCGTACAGCAGGAGCACCTCAAGATGGATTCTCATGAGTTTGTGATTTCACCAATATCTTGAAAATCCATCTCGCTGCACAACGTTACTGACGTGTATCAGTGGCGGTGAAAACTGGGGTTGATCAGAGCTTTGACGTCTTGAATACAGAAGAATAAAGTTTAAACATGCATGAATCTCTCTAAATACAACTTTGAGAGGGTAAATGAGAAGGGAAACAATCATAATATAGTTTAAAAGATGATTTTGCATAATAGGTCAGTTTTAAGACAAAAATCGCATCTTGAGGAATCACATTAGAAACTAGTAAACAAAGCAGGTGCTGTGTCATCTGCCTCCATGGAGATACACGATTTTTAGTCCATTCTGTGGAATATTCCAGAGCCAAACAATACCATCCCTGTGTAGAATAAAACATTTCAGGCCCTCCAGAAACTTACATAGGGCGCACATTGGGGTTTGATCTGACTGCATTGCGTTTTCATGTCGTGTCCTTGAGCAAAACACCTCACATACCTCGCCTGAATGAATGAACAATACTTCTGATAAACAACTCGTGTAGAAATGTTAACAGTCAAGTCATTTGCATTGTATTTTCAGACCGCAGAATACAGATTTAGACACTACACATGGTCCTTTAGCTCCGGTTGCATTAAAGACTCGGGGATGTCCCTCATATTACATAATTCATGGTGAGGCTGGTGAATGATTTATGCCTCTGCCCCAGTGAATGTGAAGCCAGATGTACAAGAGAGCTGCAGTCCGTCTGTACAACTGTGAAAATCTACAGGTAGAATTATGTGGAGCACTTGTGGTACATTTTACATATTACATTTTAAAGAGTGTCGTGTCAGGTATTTAATATTAAAATATAACATGCAGTATGTAGATCATGATTTTACATTCTGTTTGTTAACTGCAAACTTGATCTAAAACAGGTAAGCCCACATCTTCATAGTGACATTTCAGCTCTGTTTTCACATGTGCGACTGAAGTCTGAAATGTATGAATAATCATGAGTAAGTACAAAGCAGTGGGCGAGGATAGGGGGTAGGTGAAAACAGACTTTTTCTGAGCATTCAAGCCTCAAATGCAGGATAATGCAAAAATCAAATGCATGAATCACTTGAGTGAGAGAGATATTTTACTGATCTAGAGGGAAATTCAAGTTTTGCTGCAGTAACATTTCCATTGCCTTGACTGGTCAGATAGGGTCAGCAGATCTGTGTCAGGGCAGTTTGAGGAGAGGAAGAGCCAAAAGTGTCCCTCAACTGTGTCCTACAGCATCACACCATTACAGTATTTCCTCTGGAAGGTCTTCTGCCACATTTGCTGCCACATATGGTGTGAACATAGCCAGGCTGGTGCCACCTAGTGCCTCAGCTCAATTTCATTTCTCTCTAGTGACTAGGTCAGGAATTGGAATACACTTGATGGTTTGCAAGGAGCCCGGAAGCTGTAGACCACGCACCAATCAATCAGCAAAGAGCTGTGAAGCCATGACTGCGTCCCTTTTGTGGTACAACACAACAGTAAACAAAGCAGTCGAGATGGATGTAGAAAAAGTCATACATTCTGTGCTATTCCTGAGATCAAGTATTTGAAGACAGAACAAAGAGAATGTTTGATGAATTTTATCAAGGGGAAAGACGTTATTGCCCTTCTTCCTACAGGATTTGGGAAAAGATTAATATATCAGTTAGCCCCGTTAGAGGCGCATTACATACTTCACAACCAAATAGCAGCGACTGGTCAAATAAAAAAGTACCCGCCTACCATCAAACGAACAAAACCTAATGCTTCCTAATGAATTCTAACGAATGCTAATGGTTCGGACGGCTTCCACGAAGTGAAACTGGCTGATGAATCAGGTTAGTGTGAAAAGCCTGTGCCATCTCAAATGTCCATAGTTACCTCCTCAGCTAGCCTCTTGCACGGTCTCCATGGATATGGGAAAAACAAACAGCTCATTTCACGCAATCCTGCAGTCCCTTACTTGTGTCCTTTGAACTGCACATGCTGAACTTTTTAGTTGGTTAAAATCCCATGATTTAATGTTAATTAACTGAGCTCAAAAACAAAAAGTTTCAAAAACACTCTGAACACAATAAAAAGAGTGATGAATGAAGAGGACATTATTACAACATGGTTAAAAAGCTCAAAATGTCTATTTCACAGAATAATCAGTCAAAATCTGTATATTGATTTTGAATTGTGAATGCAGTGTAGTAACTGTATGCTGGAATTGAACCATCAGTCTCATTAGTTAGTTGGTGAATGTCGGTCATTGTTCAGTCTGAGTTAGTGCTCCTGTTAGAGTTTTCTAGTGTTTTAGTGACTGCACTGAAGCTTCATTAAATAACTCTAAAGCTTTTAGACACGTCCTACACCTACCTGTCTCTTGTAAGAGTAACTTAAAGAGAAACATAACATCTGATTTATAATTTCAACTTCTTATTGTAATCTGAAGGATAAAACAGTAAATAATGCACACCAACTGGTATTTTTAAAGAATAGCAGGCAGAGTAACAAAAATCTTTACTCAAGCAAGAGTACCATTACTTCAATAAAAAAAACAACAACTTAAGAACAAGAAGAAGGCATGTGATATTTGCTTTCTACAAACCAGAAAAACATGTCTCTAAATAAGACTTCACCTTGTACCAGGATAGAGATATTTTCCTGCAGTGTGGAGAATGCGGAGGATATCTGTCTCGACAAACTATCATTTCTAAACTTTTCTGTAAACGTCTCTTTTTCCCGCTGGGCGCACTGCTGTGTAAATGTTTTATCGCACCTTTTGGGCTCGTTCATCATCAGGCTGCTTTGAGAGGCTGCGAGTGCTGAGAGCGGGCTGGGAGCAGGCTGGGAGAGGGGGCTGGAAGAGGTTTGAGAGAGGACTGGGAGCAGACTGGGAGTGGGCTGGGAGAAGGCTGGGAACACTGGATTCCACAGCCAGCGGCGGTAGAATCCAGCCACTGCATCCACACACTTTAACTATGAATCATTTATGAAGCTCTAAGGGATAAGTATTCATCTCACTGTTTTAAAAATATTATAACTCAAAAAATACTGAATATGATTTTTGGGTAAAGAAAAGGACAGGGCTGAGGATTGCCAAGAATGCAACAATAATATGGATGTAAATGTTTTAAATAGCACATTGTGCTTGTGTCTTCAATATGATTATAATCTATCACACCAGTGGCCGTGGATCATCATGTTATAATTAATACTTTATTAAATCACAATATTCACCTAAAATGACTTGAGAGACTTACACTTGGTAACATCCCTAATGTATTGATATTGACAGTGGTAGAAAAGATGTAAATTCTCATGCAAAAATATCACATTGAAATTCATCTGTATTAGGGCTGGGCATGTTAACGCGTTCATTTTGCGTTAACTAATAAATTCATTATCGCAGACAATAATTTGAACGCCATTAATGCAGTTTTTATTATTATTATTATTTTTTTTTTTTGTAAACGTCTGTTGCTCACTGGCTTTTATTTTGAAAAACTCCAACGCAAGCGTTTCTTTAAGTTTGACATCTTTTCTTTACACTTTTTAAACTTTTTTCTGACCACGTGAGATGCAACGTGTCCGAGCCTCTGCAGGCTCGAACGGGCCACAGCTGGTCCAGCCTGGCCACAGGCTCCGGCTCCACAGCCGGGCTCCACAGCCGGGCTCCACAGCCGGGCCGGACCAGCTGTGGGCTGTGAGTTTCCGCAGACTCTGTTTCACAGGTCTTACTCATAATAGCACCTTCAGCACTTTCCTAGCACACAGCACTTTAACATATTTGCACATCCAGGTTTTAAAAAATATTTAAACCATTTTTTTATTCCTGAGGCACAGCACTTTAATTGGAAGTTGCTTGTCCCTGGAGGAAAAGGGAGACAATAATAAATTACATTTTAAATTGACTTTGTGCAATAAATATGGTGCAATATCTGTTTTAGAATGTTTTTTAAGTGTTGATGTGTTTAGTGTATTTTGTTGTGTTTTAATGAATGGTGGATTGCTTTTACTTACCTCCCCTTTTTATCTTCTGTCCAGGTGTGAAAGAGTCCCCCGGAAACGAGCTCCCTCTTTTATGGTTCCGGCTGGACCACGTGTAACATTTTGTACAGGGGTTTTAGGTTAGGTATTTTATTGGTTTGGGTTTTAACATTTAATTGGTGTATGTTTAGGGTTTTATGTATATAGTTGGTGGTTTTAATAGTTATCTGGGTTTTGGGTTTTTTATGGAGGTTTAGGTTTTAATTTTACGCTAAATGATAATTTTAACCATCCCTGTTTTTAGCATAGTGGTTTTCCAATCAGTAAGGACCAGCATAAAAAAGGCGCCTTCAAGATCAGTCTGTGTTCTGCTGCTGGAGAGGAAACTGCTGCCTGCCTCGTTTTGCACCCTGCACTTTTGCACTTGCACTTTTGTAATCATTGAAAAAACAAAATAAACTGCCGGTCTGTGTCTGGATTTGTTTTTACCTGCCCATAACACAAGCCGCTCACGGTCAACCTACATACATAAGTGGTCCTATTGTGACTGATTGCCTGAATTGGGACAAATGTGATTCAACCTAAATGCTTTTGAGCAGACCTGGACACTTGCAGCCAGAATCATCCACAAAGGCCCGTTCAAGAGAAATAATTGATGATTCACAGGCCATACAAAGATGAACATCTGATTTTTTAATGCACAAGAATATACAAGAAATATCAGTCCAAGATTCATTGAACTGTTCATGAGAATATTCAGGGAACTGTAAATGATTAGTCACTGGTTATTCAAGAATAAAAAATACTGAGAAGTTATTATTTAGTCAAAGAACACCATTTTTGAGCCTTTTCCAATCAGCATAGAAGGTTTGACAAAGTCTGAAGGTGAAAAATGGCATTCTTTACCAGATCAAGGACAAGAATGGCACTATAGAAAATGAGAGTGCTTGGAGCTGGGCCATGCAGTCCCATGGGCAGGCCACATTTTTCAAAAGACCCTCAGACGATTGCAGCCGTTTGCTTGGCCGGGGAATGTTTTCACAGGTCTCCAATTTTGTAGTTTCTGTCAAATTTGCCAGCTTACTTCACAAGGGAGTAGCTCGGCCCAGCTTCAGCCTCTGCCAATATTGACTCCATTTGAGAGAATGGGGAAACATTGTAGGCCCCTGGAGAAGAGCTCAGCAGGCAACCGTTACATTTTGGTCTTTCAGACTATGCCACTTACCTGAAGCCTTCCCACTCAGATCTATTAAGGCTAAACAGATTGCTATGTCTCTTGCGCTCTTCTCAAGGGTTGGGTAGCAAAAGAAATACACTGACTTGGTACCAATTTTCCTTTAAAGCTCCTCCAGCAGGTCTACCAGTTGCTAGGGTGAGGATTAGGACCACCGTCACCCCCAAACGGACGTTTGGGGAGAATACATAAGACTGCTGAAAACATGTGCGCAAGTCTCTTCTACAGGCAAGGACTGGGACCAGTGGCTCCGTACCTGCTCTTTGCATACCGTGAGCCCACAAGCATCGACAGGCTTCTCACCTTTCGAGCTCTTGTATGGACGCCAGTGAGGGGACCCTGCCTGCTCAAGGACCACTGGGAGCGCCGGGAGCCAGAAGAGACAATGTAGTGGCCTACGTACTCAAAATGAGGGAGAGGCTTGAGGCAATGGCAGCACTGCACAGGAAAACCTCAAAGCGGCACAAACTACACAGAAAACCTGGTATGACCAGAAGGCCAAGGACCGGACCTTTACACCAGGCCAAAGGTACTTGCTTTTTACCAACTAGTGAAAACAAACTACTTGCTAATGGCATGGACCATATGAAATAACTAAAAAAGTTGGAGATGTCACATATAACTGTTATGCCTGAGAGACTTAAAAAGCACCAAGTTTTCATGTTAATTTGCTGAAAGAGTTTATTGTCCGCCAAGAACCTTCTCAGCAGCTTTTGGTGCGTGCCGTGAAGGATGAGGAAGTGACGGAAAAGTTTTTCCCCATCCCTGCTGCAGAGCAGCTGCCATTGACCTGTCTACCTCTCTCCTCTCAGCAGGACGAGTTAAGCCGCTTCTTAACCCGGATCTTTTCCAGGAACCCCCGGTTTTACCTCACTGGTTTCAACATTCAGATCCGCCTCAAAAAGATGCTCCAAAAGACAAAGGAGCTACCGAATCCCAGAGCGGTTGGTGCCAGTGTTGAAAAAGAAATTGAACTTATGTTAGAACTGGGAATCATGAAATGTCAGACAGTGAATGGTGTAGCCCTGTTTACTTGTGCCAAAAAAGGATGGTTCTTTGCGTTTTTGTATTGATTTTAGGTACCTGAACGCAATCTCCAACTTTGACCCCTACCCGATGCCCCGCATCGATGAACTTCTGGAGCGTGTGGGAGTGCAGCCTATATCACCACGCTGGAATCTATCCCGGGGCTATTGGCAGTTGGCACTAGCATCAGAGGCGAGGGAGCTGACAGCCTTTAAAACTCCCTTTGGACGTACCAGTTCAGGGTGATGCCCTTTGGCTTGCAGGGGCGCCAGCCACATTTCAGAGGCTGATGGACCAATCTACTCCGTGACGTGTCCTGAGTTTTCTGCAGCCTACCTGGATGACGTGGTGGTTTACAGTCGGTCTGGGAAGAGCATCTCCACCACCTCCAGGAGGTCCTGCAGAGGATTCAGACTGCTGACTGACTGTGAACCCAAAAAAGTGTGCAGTGGCCATAGGGAAGTCGAGTACCTGGGGTACACTATTGGCTATGGCAAATTAAGCCTCAAGTCAAAAAATGGAGCTATCCAATCCTTCCTGTGCCCACAACAAAAAGGAAGGTCAGGGGGTCTCGCCTGGTGGGATGGTACAGGAAATTCATCCCTCAGTTTGCCGAGAGATCCACTGTCTGAGTGACTTAACAAAACTTGCCCAAACAAGTTCGCTGGACGGGGCGTGCAACAGAGCCTTCATTGACCTGAAGGAGGCTATTTGCACCCGACCAGTCCTGCAAGCCCTGATTTTGACCAGCCTTTTCATCCTGCAAACAGATGCTTCTGGGGTGGGACTGGAGCGGTCCTCCTCAGGAGAAGGATGGAGAACGAAGGCCAGTGGTATTTCTGAGTCGTCGCTGCTGGACCGGGAGACTCGAACTCGCTGTAGAGAAGGAGTGTCTGGCGATGAAGTGGGCCATCGACTCTCTGCGACTACCTGCTGGGAGACACTTCGTGCTGGAGACAGATCACAGAGCACTGCAGTGCTGGATCGCATGAGAGAGCGAACACTCCGGATCGCAGGATGGTACTTGCGCTACAGCCCTACAACTTCACCGTCCACTACAAACCAGGGAAGACCAACATCGTGGCTGATTGCCTATCAAGACTGGAAGAAGAGTAGCTTCGCTTTTCTGAGAGGAGGGGGGAAATGTAACAAACAGGCTGGTTTGTTACCCACAGAACCACACTTAGCACCTTCACCCTTCACTAAGCACTTTAAAACACTGCACTTTCCTAGCACACAGCACTTTTAACATATTTGCACATCACAAAATAAATTGCACACAATTGGTTTTAAAAAATATTTATTGGCTTTCCTTTAACCATTTTTTATTCCTGAGGCACAGCACTTTAATTGGAAGTTGCTTGTCCCTGGAGGAAAGGGAGACAATAATAAATTACATTTTAAATTGACTTTGTGCAATAAATATGGTGCAATATCTGTTTTAGAATGTTTTAAGTGTTGATGTGTTTAGTGTATTTTGTTGTGTTTTAATGAATGGTGGATCTGCTTTTACTTACCTCCCCTTTTTATCTTCTGTCCAGGTGTGAAAAGAGTCCCCCGGAAACGAGCTCCCTCTTTTATGGTTCCGGGCTGGACCACGTGTAACATTTTGTACAGGGTTTTAGGTTAGGTATTTTATTGGTTTATGGTTTTAACATTTAATTGGGTAATGGTTTTAGGGTTTTATGTATATAGTTGGTGTTTTAATAGTTATCTGGGTTTTGGGTTGTTTTATGGAGGTTTAGGTTTTAATTTTACGCTAATGATAATTTTAACCTCCCTGTTTTAGCATAGTGGTTTTATCCAATCAGTAGGACCAGCATAAAAGGCGCCTTCAAGATCAGTCTGTGTTCTGCTGCTGGAGAGGAAACTGCTGCCTGCCTCCGTTTTGCACCCTGCACTTTTTGCACTTGCACTTTTGTAATCATTGAAAAAACAAAAGTAAACTGTGGACCACTTGTACCGGTCTGTGTCTGGATTTGTTTTTACCTTGCCCACTGAACCCCAAGCCGCTCACGGTCAACCTACATTACACTTCTCCTTCTTCTCTCCTGAGGCGTCCAAACAGGGGTGTCCAGTGCAGTTTTCGTCGCTGCTGTCTCACTTACATTATGCTATTACAGGGTATTCACGAAGGCCTGGAAGATTCTGTGATATGATCCCGCCCATAACTCAGTGAAATGTGATTGCCTAAGACAACTGTCAATCTCAAACTTCATTGCTTCTCTGATTTACCCAGACACCATTGGAAGAAAAATTATGATTGGTCCATTTCCATTCTATTATATTAACCCTTTGTTTCCCAAGAAATATCAGTCCAAGTTTATAACAATGACCTGGAAATGATTAGTTAGTGTTTATTACTCACTGAATAAAAAATACTGAAAAAATATATTAGTAGTAACAAAATTCATTCAATGTTTTTTCTTGAGCCTTCCAAATAGCTTGAAGGCTCTGAGGGTTCCCCGCTGAAAGAAATGCTGTTTGCACAACAAATGTAAGGCTCTTTCATTTACATTTCCAATAAAAGTGCGCTATACGCTACTTTTTAATTCATTAATTGGTTTTGCATATAACATGTGATTAATTAATTAATCGTGATTAATCCCACACAAACTCATGTGATTAATGCGATTAATATTTTTTATTTTTGCCCAGCCCTAATCTGTGTATTTAACTTTTAGATCACAACAGTAGTATTAGAGGAAATTGTACACATTACTACATTGATATCAGTATTAGTCTGATACCACGATACTTGACCGTGTATTATCTTATGAAAACAAGAAACTCTGGGATCACTAGGCAGTTCAACCCAAGAGTTTGACTTTGCTGCTGGACATAGTCGTGGTTCTCGTCCCTGACCTCTGGATGGGTGCTGCTCACAGATACACTGTTCAATCAGAGCTGGCTTAAGGCCTTTGCAACTGAATATTTTTTAAAAGACTTCAGACCAAGTGATGCTTTTGACAAGAGTCTGACATGTTTACAGGGATGAATACCGACTGCATGTGTCTCAAGCATTTGCCTATTTGCCATTTGACTGTGCAGAATTTGAGCCATTTTCTGTGATAAATTACAACTCAATGTGAAATGGATATTGAAAACCATATTTATTTATTTTATTATTTTGTTGTTCTTTTTTATTATTTTATTTTATGTGTTCTTCCATATTGCCCCAACTTTGCACAGTTAGATGGATTCTCATGAGATTTTTGTGAGTTCCCAAACTCACAAGGATCCATCTTGAGAGACTCTCACTGTACGCTTAATCGAGTGGGCAACTAATCACATCAGAGCATTGAGGTCTGGGCAGAGGCCAAAGGTGAAGCATCCAAATGAACCAAAACAAACATGACGATGCCAACAGATGCACTTCACTCTGATTTAGCGTCAATATGGATTATTTTGTTAAAAACATTCAGAAGGTAAGCAATTTGTGCATTTGTTGACTGGAAACATGTATGTGCTTTTCTCTCAACTGGATCTACAGTAACAAAAGTTTCATTTTTCATCTTGTTTCGCTGTTGTGATGCTTTGACCAATAATCGTTAATCGTGTTTTCCAATCACTATCAATTGGAGCCATTCTAATTGATAATGTGTAGAACTCAACTCAGAGTGACACAGATCAATCTAGCAAGAGTTATGTTAAGATTGCACAACCCCAGTAAAAAAAAAAAGGGCCATGAAAAAATTCTAAAGCAATTTTTTAGCTTTTCAATACTAGTTTCAACCAGTGAGTTCCATTATGTTCTTGTGCAAGACACTTCCTAATATGAATGTGGTCATACGGGCTGTTGGTGCCGACTGCCACATTTCTGTCTGTCATCACCAGGGCAGATGTTTTTAGTGGTTCCTTATCACCAACAAGTACGCAAAAATGCAACGTTAAAGCATTTGGACTGTTCAAACAGCATCACCTGATTACATCTGTGATTGTTTTAGACCACGCACTACTTGCTCGTCTATTATGCACTGCCGAGAACATGCATTGTCACGTTGAACTTGGTCACCTCTCCGCTGATCCAGGTTGGTTGTTTTACTCGATGTCTCCATGGCGATAAATAAACAGTCTCTTTGGATCACTGTTTCTTGTGGCATACCCTCCACCAGTGAAGTTACATAATGCATCTTTAACTCAAATCTTAACTCTTTCCCCCATGAAGAAGACATTTGACGACCCCTCTTGTATCCTTAATGACGTCTTTTGACACCTCCGCTGTATCATTAAAGACGTGATTTGACGACCATTAGAAACGGTTCAAGTTTTTCACATGTAAACAGAGATTGCGATAGAGGGGGGCCGCTACAACCAGTACTAGGCTGACCAATAGGATTCAAGGATATTTTTTCGCAGATTTTTTTCCGAAGTTAATCAAAGTAGTGACGATTGTAGCTTCTGGAAAAAAAACAACACGAAACACGAGCAGTGGAAATAAGTTTTAAAAATAATGAGGAGAGGACGCATTTTATGGATAAGTTTAGAGAAAGTGACTTTTATAGATTTCAAAAGTGATGATGAAAGCTGATTATAAAGTGGAAAACAGCAATAGCGACGGAATTTCGGAGAGTGAAACTTACAAAGTGAGAATACCGGTGATGCTTCTGTATGGAGTCTTGCTTTATCCGAAAAAACTATCGGGGACTTTATAGGCGAGTTTCATTGTTGACAAAAGCACGCGTTGCATGCTGGGAATTATTTTGGTCAGCAGCAAGAAACACTAATTCAACATAACGGACGAAGCGAGAAAGCACGTAAAGGGTATTGATCCCGGTTATTTATCCACTCTAACGGCAGAGGACCCAAGACCATTTGACCAGAAATTGGTCATAAGCATCGATGGAGCCAAATCACCCTTTTCAACCCCTACAAAAGGTGGACCAAACCAAATTTCTGGTCAGAATCACCAACTACCTGGACAAATATTCACTTTGGCGATATCCACAATGACTTGGTGGAAACTCCTGGGCCATTCACAGCAGAAAAGATGAAAACCTCCAAGAGTCTCGATGTGTTGTTGAACTTGTTGGAGTCCACGGTTTGCTAGGATCTTCTACGTTTGCTCTGCGAATGTTTGAAAGCCATTTAATTCGCTGTTATCGGTTCTTTTCATTCAGAATACGAAAAAGACATTTTCCTTCTTCCGTGCTTCTATTTGTGCATCTGATAATGCAGCAGGAATTTACCATTATCGGGGATAAATACGCGAGGTTACACACTGTGTTTGACCGCTATCGTGTTTCTTGCATCCGACCAAAATATTTCCCAGCATGCAACGCGGGCTTTTAATAACAATGACGTCAGCTGAAACTCACCTATACTTGATTATGGACCAAAACTGCCCTGAAATCTGGATGTTGTGCAGGTGAGTCCTTAGAAATATTTCAGGCTTTTTTGTTTTCAAGATGCGATGTATGACAGAATCGCTGCAGAAACAAACACTTTTGCGGAGCTCTGCACATGAGAAAGTAGCCTTGTCTTCAGTGAGCTGTTATAAACCTGTAAATGAGTTGAATCACATTTAAGCATCCATAAATGAAGAGTTCAGGGTCTAAGGTTTCTAGAGATACCAAATATGTCTGCGTTTCAATAAATTTTATGAGTGTAAAAATCATTTATATTCACTGGTGTCCATTTTCTTTTATGCAGTTATACTCTTTGAGTATCCCTAGTAATATATGTATGGGTTGTTCTCAGTAGAGAGTTAAGTTTGAAGAGTTAAGTTTGAAGTTTGAAACATTATGATCAACTCTCTTTTTTGTTACACACATGCTTCCATAAAGTGTAATATTGCCTGAATCTGATCGCAAGCCTAACCCCGAAAACTTGTCAGACTCGCCGAAAGACTCAAGGATCCAATGTGCCAAAAACCCCTGAACTGCGTTAGCATTATTAGCGCAGATGTTGTTAGCGCCCCAAGCAGCCCGCGGCGCCTCATCCGTCCTTGTCACTTGTCACTTCATTAGTCAGCATCTCCAGGACAGGCCTCTTGTAAGGGATATCTCACCCCGCAAAAAAAACACTAAACCGGCCCCCCTGACAGTCATGAGTCCCGCCCGTACACCGCTGACCTCCACGGGCCTCTGCTCCGGAGTGGCCATAAGGTCCCAGGGAT
Source organism: Boleophthalmus pectinirostris (assembly GCF_026225935.1). Lineage (NCBI taxonomy): Eukaryota > Metazoa > Chordata > Actinopteri > Gobiiformes > Gobiidae > Boleophthalmus > Boleophthalmus pectinirostris. The sequence goes on from NW_026571133.1 coordinate 38,374,115, forward strand.
AAGTGTAGGGTCCCAGGGCTGCAGGGCAAAACCAGGCCAGAGAGGTGAGCGGACACTGCTGACCTAACCTCGACCCTGTCCAGCCAGCGTGATGTTAGCTGACTCCTACTACCTATAGATAGTAGGGATGTCCCGATCACATTTTTTTGCCCCCGAGTCCGAGTCATTTGATTTTGAGTATCTGCCAATACCGAGTCCCGATCCCATACTTCTATAAAAATTTTGAAATGAACTAAGAGCAAAGAATAAGATCCAGGATGTGTGGGGGGATCAAATTGTATTGATTTCATGTGTAGTATTTGGGCTGAACTTGTGAAAAATCAAATGTCCAAAACTTTAATTTTATTCACTTTTCTAACCATGCACCATCATTGTTGAAAATCTTTACTTTTCCACAGTCTGGTCTTGGAATGTGTAACTTAGTAAACTTAATGAACTGAACAAAACAGAAAAAAGACCAGAGTCAGATCAGACCTGAGACTAGACTCTGCACAATCTACAGTTTGTATATTTGATATTATATGGAAGCCTGTGCATTACGTTTGAAACATTTAGGCTCGAAATCCAAATAATACAAAATCTTCCCAAATAAAAACGAGATGACAGAAGCCCCACAGTCTCTCTCCCCCGGCCGCCCCCACTCCCCCGCACCGCCACCACAAACCCACAGAGGAGCACGCACGCCGCTTTTCCCACCCTCCCCCTCCAAAAGTGCCAACATGCAAACAATAGTGCCGTGGGACGCCGCCATCGGCCGCGCAGGTGTGAACATGGGCCACAGAACCCCAGGTAACAGCGTCCGAGCATGGCACGGCCCAAAAGCTAAGTGGATGTCCTTGAGCAAATCCCGCGCCTCAGTAAAAAAAAAAAAAACAGTTGTGTGCTGTGTGTCCTGTGTGCGCTGTGTGTTATATATGTATATTATTTATGCGATACCTGATTGGACCATAACAGCCGAGTCCGGATCAAATCCGCAATCACAAGATCGGCGCCAATTTCTTATCACGTGGTCGGATCGGGACAACCCTAATAGATAGAGAAATAGTTAGATGCATTACCAGTCATAAGTTTGAACACCTTGTCATGGTAAATGGTACTTTTTATATACACTGCCTGGCCAAAAAAAGTCACCAAGTTGTGGATTTAACTAAGCAAATAGGTGTGAGCCTCCTATTACATAATTACTGCATGGGCAATGAGCTGGCAACAATTTATTTAACCCCAAGACACATCCCATGGTCGTGGAAAAGATGTTAGACTGTTTAAGAAAGGTCAAATCACTGGCCTGCATCAAGCAGAAAAAACATCTAAGGAGATTGAAGGAACTACTAAAACTGGGTTAAGAATTGTCCAACACCTTACTAAAAACTGGAAGGATAGTGGGGACTCGTCGTCTTCAAGGAAGAAATGTGGCCGAACCCATCTGCACCCATCATGCCTAGTGCCTACTGTACAAGTGTGAGGGTGCAGTGCCATGATGTGGGGTTGCCGCAGTCGGTCAGGTGCAGGTTCAGCCACAGTATGTGCTCAAAGAATGAGGTCAGCTGACTACCTGAATATACTGAATGACCAGGTTATTTTATCAATGGATTGGCGTATTCCAAGATGACAATGCCAGGATTCATCGGGTTCAGTTTGAGAAAGAGCAGTTCAGGGAGCATGAGACATCATTTTCACACACAGATTGCACCACCAACCTGTGGGTAAATGGGCTGACCGCTCAACCTAGGATGTTTGCGTCGAGAACCGGATTGGAACTGCCAACAAACGCTCTGCTGAGATACTGTCACTCCTACTCATTCAATATAGTTTTTCTTTGTTTACTACTTTCTACATTTTATATACCGAATTTTCCGAGGTGGCTCCAGCCTGTCTAGAACATTTCGGGTAAAGGAGTCAAATCTCCATGCAAAAAAAATCTGATGAAAAGTTACACAATGCACCTTTAAACCATTCAAGTTGTACAGTTTGTAGTCACATTCATTTAGGGTCCATTCAGTGTTCCTTTGAGTTCACTTTAGCCCTGAATACAGACTTGGTTTAATGTTTTCTAATTATGATCTAGTCCAAGTTGTTCATATATAAGTTTTTGGGTGATTTTCTCTTTGCGAAAAAAAAAAAATCTGCTTATTATTGCTCCCTTTCCTTCATCTGAAATCTTGACACTACCAAAACATGGGTCCCTGTCGGTGGAATAGCCAGCAGTGACGTGCAGATCTGTATAGAGAAATAGACGGATGGGAGAGATATATATTTAAAAAAAAAAAACTCTCAGCAGCTTTTTGAAGTCCTTCTTTTGATTGGCGCTTGCTTCTGGCCTATATTCAAATGACAGGCCTTCTTTGGACATCGTGGAGGTATCTGACGTTAAGCTTTGATGCTGAAGGACAGACTTTTAAAATGTGACAAGATGGGCGAAGTTGGATCAGCAACTTTAATGTTTCATTTTAATGGTCAAAGTACTGAAGACATCAGTAAAGAAGAGAAAAGAACTGCAGTAAGAGAAGTAAGTACAGTATTGTTTTGTTTTTTTTCATCTCGTGGCACTAGGGAAGCCACTCAGGAACTGGAAATGTGTTAATTTTAAGAATGTTTCTAAAAATAAGTACAAAGTTTCAAAGTTCCAAAGCCTTCAGTTCTTTGTGGAGCTTGTGTGATAGAGGAAAGCTAAAATATTCTCTTGTCTATACCAGGGATCGGCAACCTTAAACACTCAAAGAGCCATTTGGAGCGTTTCCCACAGAAAAGAAAAAACACCCAGAGCCACAAAAACCTTTTGACTCTGAAGTGAGGATAACACTTCATATCTTTTTTTTTTACCTGTATGCTCTGTATAAAGGACTATAGTGTGTTGCATTTATGAAATCAATGAAATGCTACAGTGAATATTTGTCCATTTATATATACGGTCTATGCGTATGAACTGCAAATTTATAATCTCTGAAAAGTTTCACATGAACCATCTCCAACGCGATAGAAGCACAGAACAGACTCACCGTCATCAGCACATCCTCTGTCACAGAAACAACACTCATATTCCACTGAGTCATGTCCTTTAGTCCAATATAAGCTGAACCGCAACAGCGACACAAAGAGCACTTAAAGTTTATGCAAATGAGCCATGTGGTTTTAAGTTTCGTTTCTGTAAAATGTAAACAAATGTGCTCAAAGCTGCATTAAACACATTATTACTCAATGTATATTTGAGTCCTCCTTGAAGGAAATATAAATCCAAACTCAAATTATCCACCTGCAGTGAACCAAAAACACCGTCTGCTTGTGTGTTCCAGCATCATTTTATCGTGTGTACCAGTCTGATCAGCAAATGAAAGCAAATGAATCTGCCCACGTAGCATTAAACGTTCTGTTTTCTTCAGAAACATTTCTTTTCTTTTATTTATCCATCATTTAGCTTCCACTGGTTAAAAAGCTAAATAAATCATGCTGCTGGTGGAGGACCTGGCACATCCGGGTTGCCAGATATGTGCCGGGAGTCGCACATTGGCAGCTTTGATGGACATTTTGAGTGAGAAAAATATTAAAAACGTTTTATTTGAATGTTACAAGATTAACATTATCTACAAATTTAGAATTACATTTAAAAAAGGAACAAACTAAAATAGAAATACATTGTAATTAAATACTCATTAATTATTTTCCGAAGTCACAGGGAGCCACAACAGAAGGATGAAAGAGCCGCATGTGGTCTTTACACTGTAGAATTTAAAGGATGTAACTTTTTATGGCAAAAATAGACTAAAATAAAAGCACATTCTTGGTGGACTCTTGGTGGAGAAAGTCTGTATCCTTATTCTGGGCGAGCTTGCATCTCCCCAAGCCTTACCCTTACTTGGCCTGGAGGAGGGCTTCTTCTTGCATGGAATTTGCGCTTCTTTGGCTGTAATCTTCCACAGTGAGACACAAAACATAGCTATCTCCATACCATATGTCTGCTTTAGAGAGAGAGATTTTAAATTCAAATTTGGCTGCAACAACATTTCCACGGTGTGTCTCAGTGTCCTTTGTGTCTCAGTCAGTTTAAGGAGGCCTGGTCAGGTAGGGTCAGTAGATCTGTGTCCTGCAGCATCACAACAGTGTCCAGGGAGAACCAGGGGAACACAAGAAGAAAGACCTCACTCTTACTCTACCCTGGTGTTTCTGTTGGTGATGAAATGGGGCATTCCTTCAAAGTATCTCCTCTGGAAGGTCTCGGGAGTATTTCCTCTGAAGCTCTTCTGCCACATAGAGAGTAAAAAAAACCTGCAGCATCTCAAAGGGCCTCAGAGTGTGAGTCATAAAATCAGTCAACCACTCATCATTCTTTAGAAATGATTATTAAAGGTTCAATATTACACAAAACTGAATCTGGTGAGCTATATGACATGTTTTAATGTGGTTACCTCATCAAAAACAGACCTGGAGTTCTGCTTTGTTTCACTGACACATGTTTGAGTAATCCTGCAATTATAAGGCTACAATTATAGGATGATGGTCTGAACAGAAGACGCAAAAGTGGCGACGCGTCTTCACTTTTTATTCCGCATTTAGACAAGCGCTTTCAGGAGGAAATCTGCGTGCATACAGTGAAGCAAAAGTGTGTAGAATTTGATTGAGTATGCATGCCAGGCGGCTAGGTAGTGATGTATGTGACGTAAACGCGTATGTGACGTGAGCAGATCTGACCAGAGTTTTGTGTCTTGGGCAGTGTAGACGGAAACACTACGACAGAGCATATTCAACTTTTCCACTCTGGAGGGTGGTTTCAGATTTCAGAAATTAACATGCTGTAACAGTCGCTGGAGAGAAATGAAAGTTGAGCTGAGGCACTAGGTGGCTGCCTAAGATTATAACAAAAATCAGAAAATAATGTGAGATGTGCTGCTTAATACTGAGAAATGATCCTGTTTCCATAGTTTTCCTTTCCTGGATTACCATAGACTACAATGTACTCCAAACCCCCTACCCTCTGTCCTCCAGTACGCGAGCACATTTGTCATAAGTCATGTCAGATACTTGCACGGTCTCGTATGACATCTTCATATTTATCCATTATAAATACAGTCCTGTCTGCGCGGCTCGTATTTCAGCCTCTGCCCGTACCAGATGCCGATTCAGAGGAGACAATGGCGCTCGGGATCGGGAGTGTCTTTGAATGCACCACGGTATGTACAGTGTGTTGACAGCCATACATTAGAATGATGGACTGTACACCGAACGGAACAAAGGCTGGCTCCGCCCACTGACGAATGACATATGCTGGGTTTGAGTGTTGGGAGCCTGGGAAGAGAGACGGATGGATGTACAGCGGTGGTGCTGTCATGGGACTTCAATTTCAACTCTAAGGAATAGACTCGATACTCAATAACAATTCTGATACCACTGTGATGATAAAAACACGCTTTCTTTAGACAACAGAATGTGATTCTCAACATTAAAGCACAGTATTTTGTTCTATATTACCATGTGGTGTTACATCTGTGTAATCCCTCAGTGTCCAGGTAAATTCCATAGTGGTCCATGGGCAGTGTTGGGAAGGTGACTTTTAAAATGTATTCCCCTACAGATTACAGATTACATACCCCAAAATGTAGTTTGTAACGTAATTCACTAAATTACTTAAAGTGAGTAATGTAATCTGAATACTTTGGATTACTTGATATAGTCATGTTTTTTAAAACGACATGAATGTAACAACCACATCCTGAAAATTCATGTTTGTTCTCTTCAGACTTTTGTTTTACTGTAGAGAAGAAAAGACCAGGATCTTAACATCAGATGTTTTAACTGCTAAAAGAAAATAATAATAATAATAATAATAATAATAATAATAATATAATAATAATAAAACAGATTTAACCAGATTAAAAATATTATTGATAGAGAAATGATTTTTTTATATGAGATCACTGCTGCCTGGTTTAGTCCTGCTTTAGTACTGGTTTTAGTCCTAGTTTAGACCTGGTTTAGACCGGGTTTAGTCCTGGTTTAGTCCTGGTTTAGTTTTAGGTCCTGGTTTAGTCCTGGTTTAGTCCTGGTTTAGTCCTGGTTTAGTCCTGGTTTAGTCCTAGTCCTGGTTTAGTCCTGGTTTAGTCCTGGTTTAGTGTTTAGTCCTGGTTTAGTCCTGGTTTAGTCCTTTAGTCCTGGTTTTAGTCCTGGTTTAGTCCTGTTTTAGTCCTGGTTTAGTCCTGGTTTTAGTCCTGGTTTAGTCCTGGTTTAGTCCTCCTGGTTTAGTCCTGGTTTTAGTCCTGGTTTTAGTCCTGGTTTTAGTCTTGTCCTGTTTAGTCCTGGTTTAGTCCTGGTTTTAGTCCTGGTTTAGTCCTGGTTTTAGTCCTGGTTTAGTCCTGGTTTAGTCCTGCTTTAGTCCTGGTTTTAGTACTGGTTTAACCCAAAATGTGAAAACAGTAAAATATTGCAGTGTAATCCATTTATTTCAACAACGTAACCCTAATCCAATTACCACTCACTGAAACAGTAACTGTAACTGAATACAGTTACTCATAATTTGTACTCTGATTACGTAACTCCGGTACATGTAATCTGTTACCCCCCAACACTGTCCATGTGTGTATACTAGTCTATGTGCTCTTATACTTGTTCTGATCCAGCTCAAGATCATTCTAAAGACATTCAGGAAAGCTTCATTTGTGTCTTGCAAATGTGACTTTTTTAGTATCAATACCTGCTCAAAGAAGTATCTAGTTTTAGTACCAGTTTTAGTATCTGTTTTTTCACATTTCTGAGTACTCTATACAATAGTGACCAACATAAATTCAAGTTAAAAGTTCAAAAAAGTTTATTATCAGTTCTTCATATGAAAAACATATAAAGAATCGAGTGCAAGGTACAAAACAGTCTGTTTTTGGGGAGTCAGGGGGCGTCTGAGTCTAAGTGTTCTTTAGGGAGTTCTGTTCTTGGGGAGAGATAAGAATAAATATATGTGTTTTTCTCAAGTCCCTGCAACACACTGTGGAGGACCATAAATTACATAATTGGAAATAAATAAAAGTATAAATGTTGAAAAGTATTAAATTAAATGGTGAATAAAAATATACATATATGTGTGGAATTCAAGAAATGCATTTACACATTTCTGAGGATTACAAATGTAAAATAAGGTAAAATAAGGCAAAAGGAGAAATAAAATTTGTCAACTGGGGAAAAGTTTATGTGGTCGAATATGTTTCACAGCTCATCCAAGCTGCTTCTTCAGTTTAGTTCAGTAGTTTTAGTTTAGTTCTGTATTCAGTTAATGTTGTTTTAATGTTGTTTTATGTGTGTAGGTGTGTGTGTGTATGTGTTTGTGTGTTATGTGTGTGTGTGTGTGTGTGTGTGTTGTGCATGTCTGTGTGTGTTGTGTGTGTGTATATTTTTTTATATTATTTAATTAGTAATTTTTTTTTTAACCTGTATTTATTAGCATGTATTTATTTTTTACTTTTTGTTGTTGTTGTTGTTTTAGCATTTTTATATTTACTCATTTATTTGTTTTCCACATTTATTCATGTTTTTATTTACGCATGTATTGTGTTTACCTTTTAATTTAATAGATTCTGACATTTAATTGATTCTTTTATTTATTTATTTAGTATGAAAGTGGTGTGTCCGTGAGCGTTGGTGGAGGTTGGAGGGGCCGTTGTCGCAGATTGGCAGCCCCCTTTCTTCAGTCTGTCTCAGGGCAGCTGTGGCTACAATAGCATCTTACCACCACCGGGTCTGGAGTGAATGAATAATGCTCTGTAAATGCATCTTTGTGACATACGTCTATAAAAAGCCCTATATAAATAATAGCTTACTTATTTTATTTATTTATGTTTTATTTATTTATTTATTTCCAATTTTTGTCCTCCATAACGCATGTACTACAATGCTGCACACTGCTCCAACACTGTATGGATTACACAGACACTCTCTCTGTTTTTGTTTATTTACACTTCGAACTGTGAAATTGGATTGAAAATACCGTCTAATTGAAATGTCCCCACCGGGTTGGCGTACAGGTGTTCGTGACCGCGCAGTTGTTCCGGAGCGTGATGACCTCACGGGGCTGCTGGCTCAGTTTGCGGAGAGGAGAGGGGCCGTAATCGTGGGCTGTAATCGGGGCCGTTGAGGAGGGTTGTGTCTGAGCTCCGGTTTAAATCATTATGCGGCTAATGCGTGCGTGACGTCAGTGTTTGTGTGTTAGCGGAGTGGTTAGCGTGGGTGTGAAGGGGCAGGAGGGAGGGCAGGGTGAGGTGAACGGGATCAAACACTCAGCAGTCAGGAGCCACCCACAAGTGAATAAAGAGATGTTTACAGAGCGTAATTCCATGACAGTGGTTAGAACTGTGAGCAGACAACAACAGATCTGCATGTTTTGTCGTTTCAAAGCTTATTATTATTAAGGGTATTATGCAAAATCATGTTATAACGTTCACTCATCAAAAAGAGGTTTAAGATGTCATCCATGCATGTTTGTGTAATTTAGTGATCTCCCCTAAGCCCTGTTTAAACCCTCCTTATGTTTAGCTGTAAGAGTCTGTGAAATGCTCAGTCAACAAGCGCACGTCATCCTCGCTCCCACACGACAATTCTCCATAAATATTCAAAAGCACGATACCAATCCAATCCAACTTTATTTCTATAGCACATTTCACCTACACAGAGTTTCCAAAGTCCTGCGCAGAGTAAATTAACACATTCAATAAAATAAAGCATATAATAAATAAATAGTTCTGTTCATCTTTATTCCAGACTCATGGTCCATTTTTAAAACAGACCAGGACAATGAAAATACAAAACAACAAACATTTGTTTTTAAAAGACAACCACACCAGTGTCTCCACATATTGGACTGATATCATATTGCACTGAATCTCAGGCCCGTTTACGTGTACACGAGTATTTTTAAAACTTTAGTACCCATCTTTTACACGCAAATGGCGAATTCGCCTCTGAAAATGAATCTTTCTATGAACTCTGGCTAGAGTGGAGATTCTAGAAAACTACGGTTTTGCGTTTGTGTGTAAAGTGAGATAAAAAGAATTTTAGGCGCTGACACGCCGAAAGTGTGACCAATGTTTCCCTTTTGCTGTGACGATGATGATGGAGCATCAGAGCAGCAGTCGCATTTCTTCTGGTGCAGACACTTTTCATGTGTCTGCATTTTCACACACAGCTGATGGATCATATCCATGACCAGAGACCAGTGAGAGATTTAGTCACTTCTTTAACAGATCTGTGGAGAGGCGAGCCCACTCAGTAATGCACATTTTTCAAGTTATTTTTGAGTAATACTTACAACTGTAATGAAATAAAAGCTACAGGTTTGAATCTAAGGCTGCGTTCAGACTGCAGCCTGAAGTGACCCAAATCCAATTTTTTGGCTTCTTTTGGTATCTGATCTTTTAATGACAGTCTGAATGGCACAGATCCGATTTTTTCAAATGCGACCCAGTACACTTGGATATGTGGTCCTGAAACAGATACATATCCAATCTTTTGACATGCGACTTCAGTCTGAACGGCCAAAGCGCATTCATCCGACCTACACATCATCAACAAGCCACAAACGTCACTATTCTGCGTTAAAGTAGGTGAAAACCGAAACTGTAAAATCGCCAGGTGCTCAATGCTTGTGTCCATGTTTGGACAATTTCCGTAAACACAGAGCACGCTCGCTGCGGTTGACGTCATCGTGTCCTCCAGTGCGCATGCGGGACACTTTCGGGACATTTACCGTTCACACTGGAGTCACATACAAGTCACATTTAATTGGAAATCGCAAAAACATCGGATTTCACAAAAAAATCGGAATTGGACATTAAGCCCTGCAGTCTGAACGTAGCCTAATTCAGGTGCCGCCCAGAGGCTTGGTGTAGTGATGATGGCGCTCGATGGTGTATGCGGGTTGATGTAAATGAAAACTTTTTTGAAAACGATGCTGTGTGCACGATGTTATTTTGGAAAACAGAGGGAGGGAAATATTCGTTTCTCAACATATCTGGCTATGTGTAAATGCAGCCTCATATTTGTGAGTGAAATTATAATTTCATTGTCTGATTTGTTCAGTCTGCAAATAAAACTGTACATTACAATTCTTAGTGCAGCCTGCAGAGCGTTCACTCGTGCAGTAACAAACATCATTGCACTCGTCCATCGTGGCCTCCTCAAAAACACCTTCAAACTGGCTTTTTTGTGATTAATCCAGAGATGGGCTGTGTACAGCAGTGTACAATATGATTTAAACTATAACAGCTTTACATCATTTGTACAAGAACCAAACTTGTGCATAAGAGTATTTGCCTGAGCATAAAGCATCCTACACTGTCTATACAAATCATCATCATCTCTCATATCTGAAGTGATGATATGCCCCAAATATTTAATTATTATTGTAACAGACAACGTAACATTCAACAGGCAAAAGTCAGGATATCTTATGTGCTTGTCTTCTTTGGCTCTACAGATCATGACCGTACTCTTGGTTGCATTATACTTCATATCGTGCTCCACACTGCAAGTTGATCAGATGTTAATAAATAAGCAAGTCAATAAAAACCATAAAAATAGCAAATAGAATAATAGCAAATCAAATCAATAAATGATAGTCAGACATAATTCTCAAGCTGAATCTACTGAAGGGGCGATCTTAATGTTAGAGTGTTCCAGAGTTGAGGGCCAAACACAGCAAAGGCCCGGTCACCCCAAGGTCGCCCTCGGTTTTTGAGTCTCGTTTTTGGGACGACAGGTTGGAGCTGGCCCTCACACCTCAGAGCGAGCAAAGGAGCACTGAGGTCTGAGATGTACGTTTGGGCCAGTCCATGAAGTGCTTCGAAACCAAACAGAGCTGAGCTACTAGTGTGACGGTGCAATTCCAGCTCCTACACATGAATGCTGTCATTGTGTCCATGAGCAAGACACTTAACCCTCCTCAGACTAGTTATATAATTAATATTTAGCATCTTCCCCGTGTGACGTCATCTGATTCTCTGTAGACGCTAATGAAACGTCCCCCTTTGCCCAGTACGCCTCTTATAAAGATACTGTTACTTTTCCTTGAGCTTTTCAAAGAGTCTTCCTCCTCCCAATGACAAAGCAGAACGGGGAAAAGTTTCAGAAGCCTTTCAAAATGGTTCAAGATGAGTGGAGCTATAGTCCCAGAATGCCAATTTGCAGCTCGGGGAAGAGAGTGTGCCGCTTGTGTTCAGGAATACAGACATGTTGACATTGAGCTGCCCAAAAGCATCATTGAGATTTGAGGAGGAAGAGGGTTAGAGGGAGAAGAGAGGAGGAAGAGGAAGGAGAGGAGGAAAAGCAGGAGGAAGAAGAGGTGGAGGAGAGAAGGAAGAGGAGAGGAAGGGGAGAGGAAGAGGAGAGGAGGAACAGGTGGGAGAGGATAGAAGGAAGAGGAGGAGGAGGGGAAGAGGAAGAGGAGGGAGAGGAGATGAGGAGGAAGAGAGAGAGAGGAGAAGGAAGAGCAGGAGGAGGGAGAGGAGGAGAAGGAGGAGAAAGAGGAGGAAGAAAATCAGGAGGAAGAGAAAGAGGAGGAAGAGAGGGAGGAGAAGGAAGAGAAGGAGGAGAGAGATGAGAAGAAAGAGGAGGGAGAGGAAGAGGGGAAGGAACAGGAGGGAGAGGAAGAGGAGAGGAGGAAGACGAGGAGGGAGAGGAGGGGTAGATGTCAAAGCACTGTGTCCTTCACACAACTGTAGAGTAGACTTTAAAACAAGCTCTATCCTCAGTGTGTTTTTGTGCTGCTGCTGCAGACGAGTGTGCAGAGGAAATGCAGAATCGAGGTGCAGGGGGTTGGAGAATGGAAGCCAAGGTGATCTTTTCGAAAACTGGAGTTGTGTTTTGTTTCATTCACATGTTTAACACACACATCCTGCTTATTTAGGCTGAGTTCTTGTCTCAAACTGAAAACACTCGGTTCCAACTACAGGTCTCCGTAGGACAGAATTTTCAGTCCCACACCTGCTTTGTGCAGTCCTGCTCCCACCTGCAAAGAACTGTAATTTTCAGTCCCGCTCCCGACTAGTCAGGCTGGCCCCAGCTAGTGCCTCTGCTCAATTTTATTTCTCTCCAGCGACTAGGTCAGGAATCGGAATACTCTAGATCACAGGTGTCAAACATGCGGCCCGGGGGCCAGATCCGGCCGTCCAAGACCTTTAAGGGCTCTCGGCTGATTTTCTGCTAAAATATTTTAATTATATTTTCTATTAAAATCTTGTTAATTTTCTGTGGTGTTTATCACAGCAGCGTCTCCAGCGTCTCTGTACGTGGCCCCTCCCACCAGAGCAGCACAAATGAAGACTTGTCTCTTTACAAACGCTCTTAAAGGACGATCGTTTTGACTGTTGACCGTGACACCCTCATCAGCAAAATGTCCAAAATGAGAAAAGTGGAGCCGAGTGCAGGATTTTACAAGAAAAAATGGACTTATTCCTATTTGCATACATTGTTATTGTTAAAACATTGTGTTGAAATTGCTTCTTTTTTTTTAAAAGTTTCAGGTTGTTCATAATATTATAAAATTTTGTAAAAGAAAGAGTTCATCAATTAAAAAAAGATTTCTGTAATAGATTTACGTTTCTCTACACAAATATTTGAACTTATTGTTATTTTTGGGGTTTATATGACATGAGTTTTCTGATCCGGCCCCTTTGGGATCAAAGTAGGTTGGATACGACCCCTGGACCAAAATGAGTTTGACACCCCTGGTCTAGATGGTTTGCAAAAATCCCCGAAGTGTGAATCCAGGCACTAGCCAATCAGCAAAGAGTCATATATTCTATGTTGCCAGCACAGATGGAGGATCATGGATTGATCAAGAATATAAAGTCGGAACAAAGAGAATGTTTGGTGAATTTTATCAAGGAGAAAGACGTTATTGTCCTTCTTCCTACAGCTTAATATACCAGTTAGTGCCGTTAGCGGTGCATTAGGCTACATACATCACAACTAAATAGCAGCGATTGGTTAAATGATAAAAAGTACCCATCTACTGTCGAGTGAATGAATCCTAATGCTGCAAGGTTTCTATGAAGTGAAACCAGCTGATGAATCAGGCTAGCTCCCGCCGCATCTGCTATATTTTGTTCCGCTCCCGCCCGCTTTCTTAAACTCAGGGGTGTAGTGGGCGTGGTACGCAGGCTTCGCTGTCCACCCACTTCTCCCAACATGAGATATAAAACAATAACAAATATAAAATAGCTACAAATTAAATGTCAAACCAGATCTGGTTTAATCCTAGTTGAGTCCTGTTTTGGTCCAGTTTTAGTCCTGGTTCAGTCCTGGTTCATGTGTTGTAGTCTATGCTTTATGTTCTGTAGGTGATTATGAATGGCGATGATGTTAATAACATGATTCCTCATCATTATGAGTAAAAAAACATAAAATATTACTATTACTTTTTAATATAAACTGATGTCATTGATGATGTCACGAATCACATACCCCCACTTAAAAAATCACCACTACACCACTGCTTAAGCTCTGTCAAACACAGAGAAGTGGAAAGGAATTGCGCAAGATGTGCACCAGATTAGACCACATCCACAAGTTTAGTCTGCTTAAAAAGTTTTTATTAATGCCAAATAAACTATGTAGCACAAATGATGTATGATAGTCATACATGAATCACTTGTTTATTTTAATTTACACCCATATTTAGTTTGCTCTCGCCCACAATGAGCTTTCAAAATGTGTCTCATGCTGCACTCTTTTGTGTCGGGTTCTTCTAGTTCCACCTTATGATGTCATGGTAAAAGTGCTCCATTGTGTTTTTAAACTCCATGCACCTCCACTAGAATCATGTGGATCACTTCAGCCCTGGAATTGCCAAAATCCACTGAAATAAAGGTAGCTGTTAACTTGAAAACTACCACTTCATGACATCACGAGGTGGAACAGATGATTGTGAGCTTTTGAGAGGTAGACAAACGTATAATAAAACTTGCTTAAAAACTCACAAGAGGAATATAGGACCTTTAAAAGAGGAATACAGTTATAGCTGATTAGGGCTGGTATCATTAAGAAGTTGCCGATACGATACATACCTCGATACATAGGCCACGATATGATACATATCTCAATACAGTGCATTTTCAGTTCAAATCGATTCAATAACTTTCAATAAAAAAATAAAGACATGGCTGTGATACTAAAAGTCTTTGTTAAATCACTTCTTATGTAACCTGAATATGAAACACAAACACTTTAATCTTCAGAAAAGTGAAAATGTCAAATGTGTCGCATAAATGAGTTTCCTTGGTATGAATAAGCAACAAAACTGTAGCCTGATTCATCAGACGGTTTCACTTCTTGGAAAACATCTCTTCACAGCATTAGAATTCGTTCACTCGACGGTAGACAGGTACTATTTTTCATTTAACCAATCGCCGCTATTTGGTCGTGATCCTGTAGGAAGAAGGGTAATAATGTCTTTCCCCTTGATAAAATTCACCAAACATTCTCTTTGTTCCGGCTTTAAATCCTCGATCTCAGGAATCATTGACAACACTGAATATATGGCTCTTCACTGATTGGCTGGTGCCTGAACTTGCACTTCTGGGGGTTTGTGCGAACTGTCTAGTGTATTCTGATTTCTGACCTGGTCGCTGGAGAGAAATGAAATTGAGTGGAGGCACTAGGTGGCGCCAGCCTGGCTAACAAAACTGTAGCACTGTTACCAAATAATTAAGTAAAATATACCAAAAAATACTCTTGGTGATATATCGATACAGCAGTCCCCGTTATCTATACTGTATCATCACATTAAACGATACGATATATTGATATTTCGATATTTTTGCACACCTCTGTAGCTGAGTGTTTGTGGACGTCTTGTGTTCTTCTTGGAAATGTCTGTATTCAAACTGTCTCTAGTCATATCAGGGCCCCTAGGCAAGAAGGAGTCTGGGGGCGAATAGCCAGAAAACAGTTGGTGCTTTTACACATAACTGAATATTGTGTGGATTTTTTACTGAATGGATGTTTCTTTTTTTTTTTCAAATGCACTTTTTACCTGTTGAACGCGTTTGCACAAGAATTCCAATGTGTATGGACTTCTGTGTGCGCCCAAATAACAAATACATTTCTTGAATCGTGAATGGTGTTTCTCAGAACGCCTCAAAGTCAGTATAAAAAACTCAATACCAACATGTCAATAACTTTTTGCACTTATGTTTTCTGAGGCCTAGCTTGAGGCCATAGGGAATTACCTGGCGTGCCCCATTGTGTTAGTGCTGTATCTGTAGGACGTGAAGAGAATATGGAAAATGTACAGGGTGATTGGCTGCACAATAAAGACAATTTAAGCACTGCTGTCTGGTGAGGACATTAAAGGTTCTATATCAGTGGTCCCCAACCTTTTTTGAGCCACAGACCGGTTTTATGTCCGACAATATTTGGCAGCCTGGGGGGTGTGCTCTATTCAGGACAATATTTTCACGGACCAGCGGCGTATAGGACACAAGAAGACCGTCCACGTTGTTTGGTTTAGTCCTGGTTAAATCTTGTTTTAGTCCTGGTTTAGTCCTGGTTTTAGGCAACATCCACACGACAACGCTCTTGGATTTTTTCTTTTACGGGGTGAAAAATATTTGCATCCACACATATATCGGATCAATGAATATTTACGTCCAGATGACAACAGAGCACTGAGTGAAAACAATGTAATACATCTGCCACACCTGTATGTGGCGCTGTTAACAATGATAATAATATTTAATAATGCAGATCTCATCACCGTTTTTTGTTGTTTTTTTTTACTTTAAGGTAATTTAGTCTATTTTAGACATTTCCCAGAAGTATAGCCGTTTTGTTTTGCAAAAGTTAAACATAAGATTTCGTTTTTAGCCATAAGATTTGGATGAGAATTATTAGAATAATTTGGTCTCAAATTCCAACAGTTTAATTACCTGTGCATAATCTTTATTGATCCGTGTGTGTAAGCTGTGTGGTGCATGTTGGTAGCATTAGCGCTAACAGCATGTCTCCATTGTTGAGCGACAGGAGCAGCTCCATAGGCTACACCTGTCCCATTTTGGCAACGCTCTTGTGTTCCGTGGAGACTAGTTCTAGGGCTGTGGGCTTCGCTGTATCAGAGGACCCTGGCGATGACGGGATCATGACATCATCGTTTTCCAAAAGCTGTGGTTTTCTTGTCCATACGGCAATGTAATGCTGGCGTTCTCAGATTTCTCGTTCTCAAAAAAATTTTTTTTCATAGACCCGAAATGCCGTCTCCATGTGGACGAAAGGCCAAAACAAATACAAACTTCTCCATTTCGTCCAAAAATATTTGTCGTGTTTACAGGACCTTAGACTTTAGACCTGGTTTAGACCTGATTTTAGTCCTGGTTTTAGTTCTGGTTTAAAGGAGCGGGGCGCATGGGAGGAGGAGGTTTGTGCTTTTGTGGCCCAGTACCAGTCCATGGCCCGGGGTTAAGGACCCCTATATTACACAAAATGGACTCTTGTGAGCTTTAACTCTTTCCCCGATGAGGACGACATTTGACGACCAACCCCGGTATCCTTAATGATGTCTTTTGACACCTCCGCTGTATCACTAAAGACACAATTTGACGACCATTAGAAACGGCTCAGTTTTTCACATGTAAACAGAGGCTGCGATAGGTGGGGGCCACTACAACCCAAACTAGGCTGACCAATAGTACTCAGAAGATGCACATATCAGATGCTGAATGTAGTTTTTTGATTTTTTTACACATCCATAAATGAAGAGTTCAGAGTCTAAGGTTTCCAGAGATACCAAATATGTGTGTGTTACAATTAAGTTCATGAGTATAAAAATAATTTATAATCACTTGTGGAAGTCTGTTTTCTTTTATGCAATTATCCTCTATGGGCAGCCCTAGTTGTATATGTATGGGTTGTTCCTACTGGGCATCCAAGGGGGAAAGCGTTAAGAAACGTTGAAATGTTGCTACCTTCTTAAAAACTGGAGTTATGTTTTGTTTCATTCACACTTGTTCGAGTAACTCTTTTTTTATTTGTCTGTCTACATTTCCAAAGTTCAAAATGTGTATGTACAGTAGTTTTCAAGTTAACAGCTATTTTTCACCTTTTGTTCAGGAAAAAATTGCCAAATCCAGACATGAAATCATCCAAATGATTCTGCTGAAGGTGCATGGAGTTTAAAAATACACTGAAATACTTCCTGCATTACTACATGACTACATGACATCATGAAGTGGAACACAGTGTTTTCCATTTGAGAGGAAAAACCCAGAAGCCTAAATATGCAGGGTTTATGTGTTAAACATGTGTGAATGAAACAAATACACAACTCCAGGTCTGTTTGTGGTGAAGAGACATCATCGAGACAATGACGAGGAGCTTTTGGGGTTTTTTGTTTTTTTCTTAGAGGTGTAAGCAAGCATCTACACACTACTATTAAAAATATATATATAGTCCAAATTGTGCAAATACAATGAAACAACAAACTCTGCATATCACAGTCTGTTAAAGTCTGTTGAAGTACTTGTGCACTGAAGTACTTCCTACAGTAGAAACTCAAGTTGACTGATGCACTAAATTTTCCTCCAAACTTCTCTCCACCCAGGAGGTGTGAAAGGGGCCCTGTTTCCCTGCCCCGTCCCCTGCACTGGGCCTCAGTCTGGGGGAGAGGGAGACCAGCCAGAGGTGGGAGTACTCACATTTACTCAGTTACATTTACTTAAGTAACTGAATTGTGCTATTCAGAGTACCTTTCTAGCAGCATACTTTTAATCGTGACAGTGGCAGTAGTGCCCGTACACTTACTTGGTGTGTGCAATAATGGGAACTGTGCAATAATGGGAGCTGTATAATGAATGGAGTGTGCAATAATGGGAACTGTGCAATAATTGGAAGCTGTGCAATGAGTGAAGTGTGCAATAATAGGAATTGTGCAATGAGTGGAGTATGCAATAATGGGAACTGTGTAATGAATGGAGTGTGCAATAATGGGAACTGTGTAATGAATGGAGTGTGCAATAATGGGAACTGTGCAATGAGTAGAGTATGCAATAATGGAAACTGTGCAATGAGTGGAGTAAGCAATAATGGCAACTGTGTAATAATAGGAACTATGTAATAAGTGGAGGGTGCAATAAGGGGAACTGTGTAATGAATGGAGTATGCAATAATGGGAACTGTGCAATAATGGGAACTGTATAATGAATGTAGTGTACAATATTTTATTGTTTGACCCCTGTGACCCCAGCCCTTTGGGACAATGCATGGAAATTAGCCTTAAACTACAATCCAGTGTGTTTACTTTCATGTTGTGTCATGTTTGTTCATTAACATGCCCTGTCCTAATCAAATAAATAAAATAAATTAATTAAAACTTACCTGGAGTTGTGTTTTGTTTTTGTTGGAGTAATCCTTTATTAGCAGTCTATATCTCCAAAGCTCAAAATTCTCTGTTCCACCTTATGATGTCATGAAGTGGCAGTTTACAGCTCCTTTTACCTTTAGCTCAGTCGAGACTGGCAGGACTGAAATGATCCACATGATTCTAGTGAAGCTGTATGGAGTTAAAAAACACAGTGGAGCATTTCCTGTATTACAGTCATATTTATGTTTTTTAATCGCGTTTATCTTATTTTTAATCTCTAATTTTACTGTTTGTGTATGTGAGTTCCCTTATTATAAAATCTGTTTTTATGTGTTGTTAGGACACAGTCGCACTGTGCAGTCCTGCTCCGCTCGCTCCCGCAAAGAACTGTAGCCTAATTTTCATTCCCGTTCTCGCCGCATCTGTGATAAACCTGCACACGTCTGATCTCTGAAAACATCGTGACACAGACACAGAACAGACTCACCTTCACCATCAACATCCTCTGTCACAGAAAGAACATCTATATTCCACTGAGTCGTGTCTTTTAGTAGAAGCTGAACCACATCAGCGCACAAGAGCTTTTTTTTTTTCTTTTCTTCCCTTAGTTTATGCAAATTAGCCATTCGGTTTTAAGTTTAGTTTCTGTGAGATTTACATAAAGCTGCATTAAACACATTATAATGTCAAATGGACTGATGTGGCTCTAGAGTGGTGATGTTTATATGTTGTAAAGTTGAGTTTATTTATGCAGATTAGTAATAGTAATAATGATGATACTTTTATAAAAACGTTAATGATAGTATGAAAATAATGTAATAATGAATTCAAATGAAAATACCTCAAGCTGAAGGCTTTTCTCAGCAATTTTTAGGTGAGATTAAAAAAGAGATTAATTAGATTAATTCATTACAGATCATAATTAATTAATCTCTAAATTGTTTTAATCGCTTGACAGCACTAATTACAACATGACAAGGTGGAAGGTGGAGTGTTTGGTGAGAGAATATTTTTGGTGTTAAATGTGTGAATGAAACAAAACACAACTCCAGGTTTTTTTGTGATGAGGAAACAACATTATAACATAGATCAAAAAAATAGAGTAACATGGACCTTTTAAATTGCTCTTACTTGAGTAGTACTTTCCCAAAATACTTTTTTACTTCTACGTGAGCAATTTCTTGGACCACTACTTCACAACTTTGTACTTCTACTTGAGCAATATTATTTTTGCAACATTACTCTTACTTTAGTACAATTTTACTACTACTTTTTAACCATGGAAAAGCTCAAGGAAGGAAGACACCGAGCTAACTACCCCTCATATCCTCCTCCTGTCTTTTTCTCTCCCTCTCTGAAGTCACAGACAGACATCAGTAGGAAGCGTGCAGATTTATGGCCCCCGTTGCTTGCCGTAGAACACAGACGCAAGCTAAGAGTGTGAGAAAAGTTGTAAATCACGTCAACATTGGAGAGGGAGAGAGAGAGGGGAAAGGAGGGGAGGGGCTGGACAGGAAAAAGGCTGCTGCTTCAGTAGTCTGCTGACAAGATAAAGCTGTTACGCATGAACGCTTTGGAGAGATGGGCCTTCGGGTTTGCATGGAGTTAAGGCTTGTCAAAAGTATCGGAAATCGGATACTAATCGATGTTAAAACTAGTATCGAAAGTAGATACTCGTTTGAGCAGGTATCAGTACTAAGAAGTCATGTTCACAGGACAGAAATGAACCTTTCCAGAATAGTTTAAGAAAGATTTTAAGCTGTTTTAGAACAAGTATAAGAGCACATAGACTAGTATACAGACATGGACCACTATAGAACCGACCTGGACCACAGAGAGATTACACAGATACAAGGCCACATGGGAATAGAAAAAAAAAGTACTATGATTTAATGCTGAAAATTACATTCTATTGTCTAATGAGCATTTTTATTTATCATCATGGTATCACAATCGGTACTGAGTCTCTTCCTTAGTATTGAAATCAAGTTTGCAGATCTGAGCTGTAATTTGGCCGAGTGGCGTCACTTACCAGTCTCCAGGGAGATAGATAGAGTAGTTTTAACTCTTTCCCCCCTGGACGCCTACTAGGAACAACCCATACATATGTTACTAGGGCTACCCATAGAGCAAACAGACTTCCACGAGTGATTATAAATAATTTTTACACTCATGAACTTAATTGTAACACAGACATATTTGTATCTCTGGAAACCTTAGACTCTGAACTCTTCATTTATGGATGTTTAAATGTGATTCAACTCATTTATAGGTGTATAACAGCTCACTGAAAATGAGAGTTTACCTGGTCAGGTGCAAACTCGAAAACAAAAAACTACATTCAGCATCTGATATCTGCATGTTCTGAGTACTATATTCATAAAAAAATAAAAAAATATACTTTGTCAAAGTATTTAAACAGATTTCATATCACCAGATACAGTATAGCCAAGTGTACACCTGTTTTTACCTGTTGTACACCTGTGTGCACCCAATAAATTTTTTCCATTTAACTTATTCAACTCATTTAGCTTATTCAACTTATTTTATTTATTCAACTCATTTAGCTTATCCAACTAATTTAGCTTATTATAATATAATAATATAATAATAAAACTCTTCCCCGTCAGTGTGTGTCCAGTATTTGTCATCTTGGCTATTTTCTCGAGAGCTCCGCATAAGCGTTTTTTCTGTAGCGATTCTGTTATACATCGCATCTTGGAAAAAAAGACTAAAAATATTTTAAAGGACTGGCCTGGGCAACATCCAGATTTCAGGGCAATTTTGGTTCATAATCGAGTATAAAGCTCAGATAGTTTGTTTGGATATCGCAGGACTCCACACAGACGCATCAGCGGCGTTCTCACCTTCTCCCCGAAAGTCCGTCGCTATCGCTGTTTTCCACTTTATAATCAACTTCAACATCATCACTTTGAAATCACTTGAAGTCACTTTCTCTAAACTTATCCATAAAATACATCCGCTCCTCATTATTTCTAAAACTGTGCGCCGCAGTGCCGCGATCTTTCCATTGCACGTGTTTCGTGTTGTGTTTTTTCCGGAAGCTACCATCATCACTATTTCGATTAACTTCGGAAAAAATCTGTGAAAACATATCCTTGAATCCTATTGGTCAGTCTAGTGTGGGTTGTAGTGGCCCCCACCTATCACAGTCTCTGTTTAAATGTGAAAAACCGAGCCGTTTCTAAAGGTCGTCAAATCTCGTCTTTAGTGATACGGCGGAGGTGTCAAAAGTCGTCATTAAGGGTTCAGGGGGGGTCGTCAAATGTCGTCTTCATGGGGGAAAGAGTTAAAGGGACAGTTCGGAAGCTTCATTTCCTAGTGAGCCAAAGTGTTGGAGACGTGTGGAGACACTTTTTTTAAAATTACATCCAGTCCTTGTATTTGCAGAGGTCACTGGTGCTAGGCTAGTGCATGTCAATGGCCATAGTTAGCCTGTCACTAAAAACTGTCTTACCCACTAAACAAAACACCCGAAGCAAATTATTACACCAGACTGTCAATGTAAATGTGTTGATAGAATAATTTGAAAATAAAACTAACCTTGCATCGCATGAATTGTCGCATTTTGAGGGACTATTTTCTCATATATCAATCTGCCACTGTCAAGTTTTCTATCAGGTGCTCAAAACTGGCTGGAAACATCCCCAAACAACCTCAGACCACCCCAGATGTCCAGACTGGGGCATATTTTGTCATTTGAAGGCAGTCTGGGGCCAAAACCTGACATGGCCAAAAATGACATTTTTCGTCAGAACTGGCCCTGTCATACAACTCGCTGCTGCTCAGACATAAATCCTTCAAATGCAAGGTTGGTTTCACTTCTAAAAATTTTCTGTCAACACAGACATTTACATCGACAGTCTGGTGTAATAATAGATTTGCTTTGAGTGTTTTGTGGAGTGGGTAAGACAGGATAACTATGGCCATTGACATGCACTAGCCTAGCACCAGTGACCTCTGAAAATACAAGGACTGGATGGAATTTATTTATTTTTTAACCCTCACACTCTCCTCGGGGTCACATTGACTTGAAGATTTTTTTTTCCCTTCCCGCTCTCTTGGGGCCGGTCAATCAGACCCAAAAATATATTTTCTCGCCTGACAAGAATTTATTTGAAAATAAGAGAGCGGGAAGGAAAAAAAAAAATCTTCGGGTCTATGTGACCCCGAGGAGAACGTGAGGGTTAAAGTGTCTCCACACGTCTCCAACACTCTGGCTCACTAGGAAATGAGGCCCAAAGTCCAAAATTCCAAACGGTCCCTTTAAAGCCATCTTTTTGAACAATCCATGCAAAGCAATAGCATTTTATCATGAAGCTTTCTTAACCAAAAAAGTTACATAGTACAGCTTTAAAAATCAACAATACTGATATTTTTCAGTGACCTCACGCTGGGGGGTTCTGCATCAATGTCTGTGGTGGAATGTTCAGCACAATGTGGTGACACAATATATGCAATTGTCAGAAAACTCAAGATAAAGTACAGCATTCAACCTGTTTAGGTTAGAGTGACCAGATTTTCAAGATAAAAAGCCTGGGACATCTTTGGTTTGGGTTGGTAATAATAAAATTGTGAAACGAGTGCGTAATTAAGGAAAACTATTATGCACTCGGCACTAATATGAGTCAATATAGTCACATTTTCTTTGTGTTTTGGTCATTTTTAAACAGATTTTCTGTATTTTACCTAAACAAATCACAATTTATGCCTCTCTTTACTGTGGGTAGGGATCAGATTGGTCCAAAATAGGGACACCTGGGACATGTCTTGTATAAAACTAGGACAAATCACTGGTTTTGTTTAAATCTGCTGGGACAGGGGACACAGGGCTCAAAACTGGGACTGTCCCGAGTAAATAGGGATGTCTTGGTCACCATAGTTTAGGTGTTTGATTTTCAACAAAAAATTGAGAGTAACTAACTGAAAAAAGTTGTTAGCTTACATAAATGTTCAAGTCAATCAATATTGTCACTTACTCACTTGTGGGAAGAAGAACCAAAACGTTTACTCAAGTAAGAGTACTGTAACATTGTCAAATACTAGTATATTTCTCAAGTATGCTGTAAGTTTAAAAGTTGTTTTTTTTAACCAATTACTCAGGCAAATGTAACTGAGTACCACCCACATCTGGACAGGGGTCACCGCTCCACAGCTCTGACCTGTAAATCATACAAACTTTGGAAAGGGGAGCGAGCCGGGAGAGGAGGTCCACTGACAAGACAAAGCTGTTACGCACGAACACTTGGGAGAGATAGGCCCGTATCCTCTTCTGGTCTGAACTTTGAAACACCGAAAAGTAATTTATGTATTTTTAAGTCTTTGTGGAAAATGTTTTAAAGTAATCTTAAATAATCTGGGGTCACATCACTTGTCAAATTAAAGAGTAAAATGTGTCGCTGGAATGGTTTATGGAGAACACCTGGCCCTGCAGCTGGATGTGAGCGAGTGTGTGGGTGTGGAGGCCAAACTCTTGATTACATGTGAAGATACTGATATAATGTTTCACAAGATAAAATGACTTTTAAATCGTATTATCAGGAGATTATAAAAATTACAAAACTGATACTGTAGTAAAGGAAGTGTTAACATGAAAAGCACACTTCAGAGATTATCATCATTATTATTATTATTAATGATTCTAAATGTAAACAAAAATAATAAAAATGGGTATGTTCTACTTTTTTTCATCCTCATGTAAAGTTATTAAGAGGTACAGTCATGGCAAAAGACTACTAACTAAACTAAGCTAAAGACATTTGGACATTTGAGATGCTGCAAGTTTTTTACACCATATGTCACATATTTGCCAGAAGACCTTCAGAAGAAATACTTTGAAGGAGTGAACCCTTTGTGTGAAATGAACTGTTTTTCTCATATCCATGGAGACTGTGCAAGATGGAGGATCAAGCGAGCTGTGGGAACTGAGATACTAGAAGCTTTTTACACCATACACTACCAGAAGAGTTTTAGAACACCTCACTTTTTCCAGTAATTTACCATTTACTGTTTACTAAAACGTATTCTAAACTTCTTTTGATTCCTGATGGTCTCAACCTTTGGCAGATATAACAGCTGAACACACTCGTGGCTTGTTCTTTTTACAATAGAAATCAAATATTCTTCAGAAAGTTCTTCCCAAGTCTGTTGCAGAAGTTCCCATATATGTGTGACACTTGTAGGTTCCTTCACTCTTCTGTCCAGTTCAAACCAAACCAGCTCAATGGGGTTTAAGTCTGGAGACTGTGCTGGACCTCCGCAGGGTGGCTGGGCTCTCCCTTAGAGATAGGGTGAGGAGCTCAGTCACACAGGAGGAGCTTGGAGTAGAGCCACTGCTCCTCCACGTCAAGAGGAGCCAGTTGAGGTGGCTCGGGCATCTGTTCTGGATGCCTCCTGGGCACCTCCCTCGGGAGGTGTTCTGGGCATGTCCCACCGGGAGGAGACCCCGGGGAAGACCTAGGACACGCTGGAGGGACTATGTCTCTCAGCTGGCCTGGGAACGCCTCGGGGTTCCCCCGGAGGAGCTGGAGGACGTGTCTGGGGTGAAGGAAGTCTGGGAGTCCCTGCTTAGACTGCTGCCCCCGCGACCCGGCACCGGATAAGCGGAGGAAAATGGATGGATGGATGAATGACTGTGCTGGACACTCCATGTTTTCAAGCTCACCACGTCGTTCTTTTTTCCTGAGGTACTTTTGGCAGAGCTTGGACTTGTGTTATCTTTTATCTTTTTTTAACCTCTGGCTGTTCAGTACTTACTTTTCTACCATTTCAAGCTCTTCATTGGACTTGCACAACTTGAATTGCAATAGCTAACTGGAAAAATTAGGGTGTTCTAAAACTTTTGACCGATAGTGTATGTGGCAGCAAATTTGGCAAAGACCTTCCAGAGGAAACACTTTGAGGGAACCATTTCATCACACAGACAGTTTCTTGAGCTATAAAACCACCTCTAATTGAATAAATATAAAGTAGAGAAGTTTAATGTTATACTGTGGAACATTTTAGGCAGAGTAGTGACATCTGCATAGAAACAAGCAGGTGATGGACCCCAAACCAAAACATTATGTAGTGCACCTTTGAACACACAAATCATTTCACCCATTCCAGCTCCAACTAAACCAACTTTTTCTGGTCAGATGATATCATATTAAAACTCAGATTAAGTCTAATTTAAATAACGAACCTTCTAACAGAGTAGCGCTTCCAGTTGGCTTCACACCACCAAGGAATGTAGATGACATCAGCTGCCAAATATTGATATTACAGAAGCACAGACTCCTCGTACAGACTCCTGTGGACACTTAAGCCGTGGCAGAAGTCCACGGATCGCAGGGTCAGGTGAATTTTGCATGAGTTTACTGTAACACAAGCAGTAGTTAGGCCAGTTTACTAATGCAGCCATTCATTTAGCTGAGTCTGACATGCTGTGTGCATTTAGACACTATCCATCAGGCTCTTAGGACACCGCCAGCTTCTTACATCAAGTCTCTGTAAATACATTTGTCATTCTGTGGTGCCAAAGAAAGTTAGTGACGAAGGACGCTGAGTACATGAAAGGGGAAAGAGAAGTCCTTTTAAATAGACTGTGTATTCCTCTGCGCAGGCCTCGATGCAGTATTATTTGATATTATTAGCATCAAAGTCAACACGCTGCGGATAGAGAGATAGATGGATAGGTTTTTTCGACAAGAAGAGATACGATATTGGGCCTAAGAGAAGAGACAAGATTTTAACATATTTCCTAATACGTATTTGCATTTGAAGATTCGGTTTCCAATTTTGACCTCATAATTCTTTACTTATTTGATTCATTATTTTGGTTTCCATTCTAGCAATGCTTTTGGAACTGTAAGGAAAAGTAACTCACCAACACGTAACCCTTTTTAGTCCAATCAAAATGTAAACTAGCCTTATTCATCAGCCGGTTTCACTTTATGGAAACTGTCTGACCTCGCACCATTAGAATTTGTTTGCTCGACAGTAGGCAGGTACTTTTTTATTCAACTAATCGCTGCTGGCTGTGACGTATGTAATGCGCCGGAACGCTCAGAGGTGTCCAAGTAATTGCCGGCACAACAGCAAACAAAGCTGATTGGTCGGTGCACTGTCTACGGTGTACAGGGTACTTGCAAACAGTCTAGTGCAGTGGTGTCCAAACTTTTTTCATTAAGGGCGACATTTCTAAACACAGACGAAGCAAGGGCGTAGTTTTGGTCTCAGCTTTGGTGGGGACAGACTCTGGACAGGTCCAAAATCAGTGAGAGGTGGTTTCATTTTTCAGTTTGCAAAATGTACAGTTTGTGTCCATTGCTCTTCTAAGATGATTCTTTACTGGATTGGAGCGATGTAGAAGTTTGTAGCAGATATTTCTTTGCTTGTTGGTGAAGAGATATTTGTGAGGTCATGTCCAAATATTTTTCCATGGAATATTGTCACTAGAATCCGGCTGCTAACAGCACAGGAGTAGGGCTCCGTTTGGGAGGTGCACTTCTGGTGATAGTCACTCTTTTTCGGCGGCAACCTATTAGAAGGCAAGTTTAACTGAATATGAAGCCAAGTAAGTTCCTTTTGAAAAGTTTTCAAAGTTTGGTGCACAGCATCTTCACGTCTGCTCAAGCCACCATCTTCAGGTGTGGCCCTGTCCTCCCGCTTCCCCAGTTTTAGGCTCCTGACACCACTAATGACATCACTCTGTTGCAGCCAATGAAAACGCTGTCGTCATATCACTGAATACATCTCAGAACGTCTAATAAACAAAATGTGAACTAAAAGGTCTTAAATTAATACTATTGAGTTTGGAAAAGTATTGAAATAAATGTATATTTTAGTTTATTAAAATAAAATGGCAAATATTGATAGAGACTATTTTGTCTTCCCCAAATATTGGTTGTAACATGTCCCCACCTTCAACCTATGCAAACCTACGCTCTTGTTGTCTGTTGCTGTACAATGTTCCACAGTATGGCATTACACATATAGGCTATCGTATGGAGTTTAAAAACACATTAGAGCACTTTCTGTATTATCACATGACATCACAAGGTGGAACAGAGTGTTTTCTGTTTGAGAGCAGAACTCAGAATTATGCAGGGTTTGTGTGTTAAACTTGTGTGAATGAAACGACTCCAAGTATTTCTGTGATATATTCTGTGTGATAACATAGATCAGAAAATAGCATGGGCGTTTAACCCTCTCCAGGCAGGTGTTGCAGATTTGCAACAGCTAAATGCCAATTACCTACTTACTCCACATCCATACTTTATGAGCCTTTTTTACTCAGGAGCCTTTTTTCCCCATCCATGCTGATGAACGTGGACGATGCAGACTGTGCAAAAATAGCTACACACAAACGGCCTGCCAGAAGTGCAAAGTACTTTTGTGCTTTACAAAGAAAATTGTTTCTTGGAGCACCACACGAAAAAGTGATTTATACCAAGTTGTTTTGATTGTTGTTCTGCCACTGTAAAGCACTTTTACACTGTGCTTTTTGTTTTCATTGTTATGAAAAGTGGTTTACAAATAAAGTTAGCATTCATATCATTTTCAGTCTTCAGTGTTAATTTACCACACCGGGCCAATGTTGCAAATCTGCAACATCCCAGAACACACTGCACGTGAAGGCCTCTCTCAAAAAAAAAGTCAGGATTGTATATTACTACCTCATATGATCATTTTCCCCAAATATCTGATTTTTCCTGTTACTAAAACCTGCAAATTACAAAATAAAGGTGGATTTGACCATTATTGAACATTAATGAGGATATTTTATTGTTGACTGAGTGATTGTGTCTCTGAACAATTAGTATTACTCAAGTTTTAAACAATGAAAGACAGTCACTGAACCAGCACTAAAAGGATCCACAATTCGCCTTATTGCCCATTTCTTTTCCTTTTCAACATTCAGTTGAACCAGCAAAGTATAATTCAATTGGCATTATCCTTATTTATTTCCATGGAGATAAATAAGTATAATGCCATATTGTGGGACATTTCAGGCACTTTAATGATATCTTCATTTTTATCAGGCATGTGGAAACTTACGGTTAAATGGTAATGGAAAAGGTCACATTTTTATACAGCGCTTTTCCACTTTCAATTCACTCAAAGCGCTTTTACAGCAAGGAACCACTCACCCGTTCACACACACATTCACACACCAGGGTACGCACACACTGAGAGCGAGGCGGGTTAAGTGTCTTGCCCAAGGACACAACAGCAGCATTCATCTTTCAGAGCCCGAAACACCTCCCAGCTGCTCTACCAACGATGTTTACGTCAAGATCAGAATTTGAACCGCCAGTTTTCATGTAACTTGTAACCACAGAAGTTACATAATTCCCCCTTCAAAACCTTCCTGTAAAATCTATCAACATTATATACTTTCTGTGTAGTATATAGAAGTGTTTGATCTGGTTTCAAAGTCCGTTGTGTTGATGTGTAGCTAGGTATCCTGTAACTCCTCTCTCTTTCTCTGTCTCCCTCTTTGTTCCTCTCCCTCTCTCTTACTCACAGCGAGCTCTGTCTCTTTCAAGCACCATTGAGCCCCGCTCCTTGGCAGGCGGTCGGAGGATCACTTAATCATACGCTGCAAGTGAGAAGAGCGAGAGAGACGGAGAAGAAAAAGAGGAGAGGAGGGGGAGAGGGAGAGGGAGGGGACAAACATCTGAGCGGGACGAGGCACGTGGAGGAACTGCCAAAATGTGCACTTGTGTGAAGATAGGCTATTGTTAGAAGATAAAGATATATTGAGCCATGTTTCAAGCGACAAAATAGTGAAAAAAAAAAAATGTATATGAAAAACACAATGCAAACACCTTTTATTTATGGTAAAAAAAATAATAATAATAATAATAAAAAATAAAAATAAATAACACGTAACCTTTACCTGACAAAAAAAACAAAACAAAAAACATACTTTATACCTAAATGTACTAAATTCTGGCTTATCCGAACCATACGAGTTTCCGCAGAGATAATCAGCGTCCAGGTGCATTGTGGGAATTCAAACCTTTTCATTTGCATAATTATTCGTTTTTTATTTACTGTGACGATAAACAATCATATGAGGCTCATGTGCGTTAGCTGTTCTGAGCTGTTTTTAATCAGCTGTCCGCACAGTCTTTGTGATTCAACCAATCACAGCCCACACGTTCAGCGGAAATTCAACGCTTTGTAACTTTTTGGCCTGTTATTATTATAAATAAATAAATAAATAAAAAGAAATGCTTTAAGGATTATGCTTTGAGGTTGTGACGGATGGTGAAAGATGATGAAGGAAAATGATGGTGAAAATAATATTGGTTTAAGTATAGGGACTAAAAATGTATTTAAAAACGGGGAAGGAAAAAAATGCCTTTAAAATTATGATTTGAGTTTGTAATAAATGACAAAAAATGATGAAAGGAAATGATGATGGTGAAAATAATATTGGTTTTAAATAGTTTAATTCAAAAATGGGAGAGGGAAAAGGGGAAAGAGAAAAAAAAAAAAAGGAAGAAAAAGTGAGAAAAGGAATTTCAGTTGTGAATGGGCCGCAGTGTGTCAATGTAAGGTGGCCTAGCGGTGTGTTTATGTTGCACTACCATATTACTTTTGTTTAATTTGGCCAGATTTGTGTTAGTGTGTGTGGTCGGGGGAAATGGGGGCTTTTTGCTGTTGTTGTTGTTTTGTATTTGTTGTGAGTGTTATGCTGATTATTGTAATTGTTAAATGTTGATTGTTGTCATTTTTTTTTTTATGTTATATTCTGTTGTCCTTAATAAAAAAAAAACACATAAAAAACAACTTTTTGGCCGAGGTGCATGTACATTGGCTGTTTGGCTTTCATGTGTGTCGGGGATCTGGGCAGCGTATTTGCTTAGCTTTGGTTCAGAGCTATAAACCAGCCTTTACACAGGAGAAGTTTATTTACATCAGTGCAGGACCTTGCACCCGTAGACATCCGTCAACACATTATGACAGTGTTGTCCATTCCGTCTACTGCAGTGTTTCCCAAACTTTTTTTCTCGGGACCCATATTTTAAAAGTCACAAACCTTCACGACCCAAGTCAATAGACATTATTCGTAAATCACAAAATAAAGGTGGATTTGACCATTATTGAACATTAATGAGGATATTTTATTGTTGACTGAGTGATCGTGTCTCAATAAGTATTACTCAAGTTTTAAACAATGTAAAACAGTCACTGAACCAGCAACAAAAGGATCCATAAGATTGCCCCCTTTTTTTTCCTTTTCAACATTCAATTGAACCAGCAATATTAGAACAAAGGAACAAAATAGTCACTAGCTCAGAACTGTATATTGCAGACCTACATGCAGATCGTGACAAGGCGACCCAAAAAAAATCTCTTGCGACCCACCTCAGGGAAACAATGGTCTAGTGCGCTCCTGTCTGGATATGCATCTGTTGTAGGGAGTATTATACCAGTCCAGTATAACAAGGACTGAGCTGCTGCAGTGCAATTCACAAAATCACTAAAAAAAATTTTATTTATTTTTTTTATTAAATCATCTAGGGACACTGTAACTTCAAAATATGTATGTAACAATATATTTTGAATCTTTTATAATTATCATTACAATTCATATTTTGTACTTTTAATTTATTTTTGCAGAAGGAATTAGTTTTCGTCCTTGATATGTTGAAGTTTTAAACAAGAAAACAAATGTAAAAAGAATGCGATGAAAAGTGTTGCATGGGTAAATATATCCAAATTCTAATTTTGAGAGAACTTGAAAATATTTAAGTAGTTGTATGGAGCTAAAAAAAAAAACAAAAAAAAAACAGGAACTCCATCTGTTTAGAAAAGAAAAAAGACAAAAAAGTTTTCAAATTGATACATCTTTTCTGCCCCAAAACACATAAAACCACACCTAAACCATCCTCCTCTAGATTGATTACACGCTCCACTAAGCCCGTCTCAGTCGCATTAACACCGCTGTGCCCACGTGGACCCCAGCCCGCTCCAACCATCCATCGTCGCTAATGTCCGCGTGGGGCCCCTCGCTTAAACGTGCTCCGGGCCCCGTGTGTACACAAGCTCTCGGGCCCCGCGGGTGACTGTTTACCCAGCTGAAGTCCAACTGTGCGCGCGGCCCTCCTCTCCACATCCATAAGGACAAGTCTATTGACCAATATCAGATAGGGCCCTGCTCGCGCTTCGAGGCTACGCTAATCTGGCTAATATCTATAACACTGGAGAGGGATTATGAGGTCAATGACTTGGCTACTCGGCGTACTCCTTCATTGCTAATAGCGTCTGACTAAATGTTCACTACTGGGAGTGAAAATGGAGAAACAGTTTTTGGAAGATTGCATGGATTTTATATTAAGTGATGGGGGAGTGGATTAAGAAAGTATTGCACAAGTCAGAAGAGATTTGTAATACCGCTGTGCAAGATGGATGTTATTTAAAACTAAAACATGCACAACACGATAAGACTCCATAGGCACTGCTGACCAAGAATCTATAGCTCCAGATGTGGAGAGCTGTGGGATCCACTGCTCCTGACAGGTAGCACCTGCAGCATTCACTGATGGGTCAAAAGAAATGCACATGTTGCTTCAGGGGACAGTCAAGTTAACTTTTTTTTTTCTTTTTTTGTGTAAGTAGCCTATGCAAGCACAGAAAGTAAGTACATTGGCCTAATATCTCAAACTGTAGTCTATATTTATTCAGTGGTGGTGGTAAGTAAGTTAGTAAGTTTTGATTTATATAGTGCTTTTCACAGACCTGTGTCGCAAAGACACTTTACAGTTGATTATTCTGTCACTCCAGACCCGTTGGTGCTAACCTGACCACCACCATCACTCACAAGACGCACCACTATCATATTAGGCAATGTGGGTGAAGTGCCTCGCCTAAGGACGGCAGTTTTTTTGACTGGCGCCCCACTACGGCACCTGGTTTTCCCAGTGGTCTCCAATCCAAGTACTAATCAGGCCCGGCCTTGTTTATCTTCTGAGATCTGATGGGATCAGGTGTTGACAAGATGGTATGGCCAGGGTAAGCTACTGTTACAGCCACAGCTGCCCTGGGGTAGACTGACAGAAGTGAGGCTGCCATCAGACCAGCACTAATCATTCAAACACCACATGAACAAGTGGGTGAAGTGTCTTGCCCAAGGACACAGTAACAAAAAATGTTCCAAGCAGGAACAGTTCCTCTGACTTTAATCATTGATTTCTTCTTGTTTCTGAATAACTTACTTATTATGTACATCTAATTTTTTTGTTGGGCCCAAAACCCTAATTATGCAAGAGCTGCAAAAACAATTAAAGATATGATATACTACACCAGGGAGCTGCCAGTAGCTCTCCACCTGCTTCCACGTAGCTCGCCAAGGGATTTCTCAAATCTTTGTATTGCGGATAATAAGTAAAATTTGATGCCTATCTTAGTGCACCAATAAGTGGATAATGGTTTATGTTTTATAAGTATATAACTCTTCTCCATTTCACTGTGCCTCTTATATTTACTCAGTTTCTTTGCGACTGCTAAAATTGGCAGCTCTCTGGCATTTTTGTTTTGTAAGGGTAGCTCACTGGAGAAAAAAGGTTGGAGAGTCCTGTACTACACAGAACGTGTATTGAGCCCAGTATGGCATCTGAGTGGCTAGCACTCTCACCTCACCACAGGAGGGTTCTTGGTTCAATCCCTTGGTCACCCAAGCCTTTCTGTGCAGTTTTCATGTTTCTCCAGACACTCTAGTTTCCCCCATCAACAAAAAAACATGCACCATATGTAAAATCTTCCAGATAAGTTAGACCTGGCGACACTCAAATCAAAATCTGGACATGGGTCCCACTGCCCCTGACAGGTCCCAGCAGCATTGAAGGATGGGTCACATGCAAAGGACAAATTTCCCTACGGGGACAATAAAAGCTAACCTTAACCTGAATTCATAGGGAACCGAGTTGTATAAAAATTCAACAAATCCAACTTTTGGTGTTGTTTTTGTGTGCTTTCTGAAAAAACATGAAATATAAATATTGCTCCCATGTCAGTCCTCCTCACCTTCACCTCTGTGTACTTTTCTATAGGCTCCTGTGCTGTGACAAAGATCCATCAGTTCTCGGCTCCATACAACTCTGTCAACACCAGAGCATAAACCCACATTTCATATCATCACCCACACTGTATGCTTTCACTGGAGCTTCAAGGTCCTGCATTATGAATTACACAGACTTTTGGACACTGTGCATTTCTATATTTTGTTGTGCACCTTAGAATCATAGGTAGCAAAAAGTTTAGCTTAAGTTATTACCTGGGATCCAGAATACACACAAAAACTTTATGAAGATGTGAGTCTGATCACTAAAGAAGCTCCCAGAGTTCAGATGAGTGTGACTGACGGATTAGGCATTATTCTTTCCATATCAAAACAGCTTACGTGGAAAAAATAAAGGGGAAAAATACCAGGGACTGAAAAACATAGCAGATATTTGCAGAATCAATGGATAAAGCATTAAACTCTGAGGTGAGAGAAATGTGTTTCTGTTCAAAATGATAAGCCAATGAGCTCCTTCGTTTCACACGCGTCACTGAAACACAGAAATCTGATTGGACGGTCTTGTTTGGTTTTGACTCGAGATGGGACGGAGGGTCAGACCGAAATTCCTCGGTATAAGAAATCAGAGGTGGGGAGGTGCAAGTCGTGACTTTTTACGTTTTTAGGACTTGAGACTTGACTTGAGAAAATAGACTAAGACTTGGGACTCGACTTGGACTTGAAGGTCAGCAGTGTTGGGAAAGTTACTTTTAAAATGTATTTCCCTAGAGATTACAGATTACATACCCCACAGTGTAGTTTTTAACGGAATCCATTAAGTTACTTAAGGAGAGTAACGTAATCTGAATACTTTGGATTACTTGATTTGCTGTAGAGAAGACGAGGATATTGTAACATAAGATGTTTTGTCTGTTAAAAGACAATGAAAAGCCCAGACTTTACTTAACCGTATAAAAAATATTATTGATGGAAGAGGAAGAGACACATCCACGCAGCATGATTTAGTCCTAGTTTAGTCCTGGTTTAGTCCTGATTTAGTCCTGATTTAGTCCTGGTTTAGACCTGGTTTAGATCTAGTTTAGATCTAGTTTAGACCTGGTTTTAGTCCTGGTTTAGTCCTGGTTTAGTCTTGTTTTAGTCCTGGTTTAGACCTGGTTTAGATCTAGTTTAGACCTGGTTTTAGTCCTGGTTTAGTCCTGGTTTAGACCTGGTTTAGTTTCCGGCAATGAGTGGAATTACCGAAAAAAAAAAGAAAAAAACCAGCCCAAAATGTGAAAACAGGAAAATACCGCCGTGTAATCCATTTATTTCAACAAAGTAACTGTAATCCAATACCAGTCATTGAAACAGTAACTGTAACTGAATACAGTTACTCATAATTTGTACTCTCATTATGTAACTCCGGTACATGTAATCTGGTACTTCCCAACACTGAAGGTCAGTGACTTGGGACTTGAGGCCTGTGACTTGAGAAGACTTTAGAAGCACTTTTAAATCTGAATTTGTTCTGTTCTGACTGTAAGGATTCACACTAAGATCTTTTCAAGACATTTAAAAAGGAAACATTTGCATTTCTACAACTCTTACTTACTCTATAAATACTCACATATAAATATACTATGCCTTTAAAGTACAATTTAAATTAAAATTCATATAAATTGCAAAAATCTAAGCTATATTTGGTACTTTGGTTTAAAGACTTGAAATGACGAAGTTCAAAGCAGACGACTTGGACTTGACTTGACCTTATGGGCCAGTGACTCGAGACTCCACTTGGACTTGCCTGTATTTCACTTGGGAGTTGACTCGGACTTGCGGTCAAAGACTTGAGACTTACTTGAGACTTGCAAAACGACGACTTGGTCCCACCTCTGTCAGAAATACACATATACACACACAAAGAGATCATTCTAGAAGAGTTAAAGATTTTCAGCTTTCACAAAAAATCTTGAGAAACAATTCAAACTGAAGTTCGGTTGCATGAATGTCATTTCAGTGCTGAAAGGATCACAGTGACTTTGGTGAACACGCACGAAATAATTTCTTGGATAACGCGATGACATCATGCAGTGGGGCCAAGTGTTTGGAGTCTGCCAGAATGACACGACCTTTCCCTTAAAATTTCCCTTTAAAGTGGACCTGTTATTTTTAGAGCTTTTAACTGTTTTATAGTTGTTTTCCTTCACCATTTACCCTCTCAAAGTTAAATTTGTGTGATTCATGCATGTTGAAGTCATTTTTACTCTTCTGTATTCAAGACATCAACCCCGTTTTCACCTCCACCGGTACACTCCTGCTCTGTCCTTACTTCAATCTCCAATTTTATGTTCTTTAGTTGGTGATTCACGTAGGATTCAGCAGGGCCACACACTCATTTTTATCAACATTTGCTTGTGTGATGAGCAGCGATCCATCAAACGTGCCAACAGCTGCACGGCTCTTTGTTGTGACAACGTTTAAGGTGATGTCAGCTCCAACTGGGCATTGCAGTCGAGTCATTTTAGAATAATATTGTGATTTAAAATGCACAAATTATAATTTAGGGTGTCATAGATTATAACTATAAAGCATACAACAGATCTTTTTTAGTACCTTCAAGTAGCGTAGTCAAGACCTCGCTAATCGAGACCAAGACCTGTCCGAGACCACAGGGTCCCAAGACCAGGACAAGACTTTTAAAAGTTGAGACCGAGACAAGACCAAGACCATGGGTGATCAAAACCAAATTTACTCTATCTTTGTTATTTTCTAAACTGATTTGTATTTTAAGGTTATTTGGCACATATATGTATGTAGATGAATATTTTTACAAATCTATCTCCATTCTATCTGATTACTGTCAATTCCGGACTATTGAATGTACCTAAATATAAGTCAGTCAATTTTAACAAAATTTTAAAATTGTACATGAATATAAGCCGCAGGTGTCCACGTCTTCAAGAACGTTTTCAAGTTCGGGCCGTCTGCTTTTATCAACTCTGAAAGCTTTTGTCGTCTTTTTGCATTGAGTCAGTTCGTCACGCTCCCGTCGCCAAAATCTCACCATCGACTCATGGATGTCAAGTTCACGTGCAGCAGCTCGATTTCCTTCTTCCATAGCTACATTAGTCGCCGTTAACTGAAAAGCTGCATCATCTGCATTTCTTCGTGTGTTTTCCATGAAAAGGGTGTGTGCATGAAGCGCAAAATAACTCTTCAATCAAACGAGCATCTTTCTCGGCGCATCACCCCCGTCTCTCTACTGCGCATGTCTCCTGCAGA
The DNA here is from genome assembly GCF_026225935.1 of Boleophthalmus pectinirostris. Classification (NCBI taxonomy): domain Eukaryota; kingdom Metazoa; phylum Chordata; class Actinopteri; order Gobiiformes; family Gobiidae; genus Boleophthalmus; species Boleophthalmus pectinirostris. Next base: position 38,410,735 of record NW_026571133.1, read on the forward strand.
AAGAGCTTCTGTTCTGTCTGTATCATGTTAGTGTCTTGGAGGATTTCAGCAGATTTCAGACTCTCCTGGGGGCGGGGCTAGTTCTATAAATCAGGTATGAGTGGATGTCCGGATACTGAAGTTTGAGACGTTTCTTCTTGTCATTTACGCATACGGGTAAGACGTATCCCCCTCACTAACGTTCATTTAACATCATAACTTATTTTATCACACAACGATAAACTATTTGAGTGCGCTGACAATATCATGAGCTCGTGTAGCAACTTCATGTGAACCCTAGATCCTGTGTAAACCACACAGACAGCGGTGTTTTCTGCACTCAGGCCGCGTGTATCCGCTGTGTTGCCAAACCATAGACTGTCCATATATTAGCCGCGTCATTTTATTAGCTGCAGGGTTCAAAGTGTGACAAAAAAGTAGCGGGTTATAGTTCGGAATTTACAGTAATGTTAATTTAAGATTTAAAAGACAAGCAAACTGTACTGCACTTCAGTAACCCCCACTTCCACTGGCACTTTACAGAAATCGCACTCGATGAGCGTCAGACCTGGAGTTCGTGACAAGACCGAGTCCAAGCTCCTTCAAGACAGAAACCAAGACCGTAAAAATTGGACTGGTCTTGAGTCCTTCTACAAGTTTTACCTCATCCATCACCTCAACTATTGCAACTCTGCACTTTCCTAACACGTGCTAATTACCCTGCCTGATCCGTATCACTTTTAACTAGGTCATTCGCGTCTTTGTTTGTTTTCAACATTCTATCTCACCTCGTTATTTTTCTCACTTTTTTTTCCCCCTCTCCCAAAAATACTTGACTACACCTTCAACCCTTTCCCCTCACCATAACTCACCCCCTCAATCTGTCCAACGGCACGGCAATCCACCTCCATCAACGCGTAATATCGCTAGACCGGACGCTAGCTCGGAAGATAGCGCGCTTTGGGTACAACCATTCTCCCCGCTAGCATAAAACCATCTCGGGGCAGAATTTATTACCTTGTCTGTTTAAATGTAGCCAATTCCACTTTAAAACCGTATTAAAGGATGATGCATGCGCGGTGCTGGAGATGTGCTAGGCTCTCGGTGAGTGCGAAATCGCTGATGTAACGTTCAATATTGATAACAGCTCTGCGCGAAATGGGGTCTGATCATTGAGGAAAATATTGTGCCTCTTTTAAATGGCGTTGCTTGGCCCAGAGCCTAGATTTAAGCCATCCATCAGCCGCTTTGATAGGCAGAGATCGGCGCGGCGCTCATCACCACCGATGAAATGGTGGCAATGTGAGAAAACACAGGCTACCGCGTGTGAGTAGAAGAGGTTTAAAGGTGTATAAATATGAATGTGGGATAACTGGATGTATTCTTTATGACGAAAGATGTGGTTTTATTACTGTTTTGCGATGACATACTGGTATATGTTGAAGGGCCCATGCTACACTCTATTCTGATCTATATTGTAATGTTGTTTCTTTCGCTCTTCTCTGAAACGGAACAAACTCTGTCCCATCTTGTGATGTCATGGGGTAATACAGAAGGTGCTCCACTGTGTTTTTAAACTCCATTCACCTTCACTAGAATCGTCCGAATGATCTCAAACCTGGAATTTCCAATGTCTACTGAACTAACGGTAAAAAATAGCTGTTAATTTGAAAACTTTCACTACAGGACAAGAGCTTTAGAGATGTAGATAGACTAATAAGAAACAAAAATGGAAACAAAACACAACTCTAGGTATGTTTTTAGTGAGGTAACAACATTATAACATGGCTAAAACCTCACAAAAGTAAAATTTGTGAGCTTTAAGCCAAAATCTGGTACAGAACTTAATACACATTCATTTCAATTCAATCTTTAAGTGAAAAAAATACATACAAATTAGGTTTTCAAGGCATAATACTGGTTAATTATGACCATTCCAATCATTCATATTAGAATTAAATAATTTGAGATACCAGGATATTGTTTTCTTTGCAGTTTTCATGTTTTCCTCCAGATATATTCTAGCCTGATTCATCAGCCGGTTTCACTTCGTGGAAAACGTCTGACCTCGCAGCATTAGGACTTGTTCACCCGATGGTAGGTGGGTACTTTTTTATTTAACCAGTCGCTGCTATTTGGTCATGATGTATGAAATGTGCCAAACCCTGTAGGAAGAAGGGCAATAACGTCTTTCCTCTTGATAAAATTCACCAAACATTCTCTTTGTTCCAGCTTTAAATCCGCAATCTCAGGAATCGTTGCCAAAACAGAATGTTTGTCTTCGTCTACATCCATCTCGACCGCTTTTTTTACTGTTGTGCTGTTCTACAAAAGGGACGCAGACAGGCACTTGAGTTTGATGTGATGGCTTCACAACTCTTCACTGACTGGCCGGTCTGCAACTTCTGGGGTTCTTGCAGAGCATCTAGTGTATTCTGATTCCTGACCTAGTCACTAGAGAGAAATTAAACTGAGCTGAGGCACCAGCCTGGTTAGAAACATTCACCATTCATCTTAAAACCTGCACAATTGTCTAATTCTCCAACTAGATCCATAGTCTTCCTCTGTCCCTGTCCCAGTCTTACTGAGGAATATTCACATAGAGTCTGCATTCAGTGAAGCTATGCCTCTCTCAAAAATGAAATATTATTCTAATTATATTTAATATTATGATAATTTTATCCATGTAGTTGACGTAATGGTTTTATGTTGAGCCAATGATTCAGATTTAAAGATCTAATACAAATACATCTCACGCCTTGAGCGCCTGAGAGAGTTGCAGCTGGGTACAGTAGTTCCTGAGGTTTTTCCTAAAAAACAATACCTTCTTAAATTATTCTTGTTCTAAAAAAATAATAATAATAATAAAAAAAATAAAAAAAAATGAAATAAATAAATAACAATTTCCCTTGTGGATTAATAAAGTTTGTCTAAATCTAAATACTGTTTTTGTTTTGCTTTTTCTTCAGTTTTTTTTATGTTTTTTTTTTTTTTTTTTTTTAATCTATTAAAATTATGTTTATGTTGTTATTTATGTTGAAAATCATAATAAAATGGGAATTTTTTGTCTACAACATTTTTTACATTTTGATAAAGAGTAGCATAAGTAAACATAATTTTAACCATGCACATTAATGCGGCTGTTTTTTGTCATGTAATAAAGTCACATTTGTAACCTTAACCAAAACCCTAAACTCACTGTGGTGAATAATTAGGGCATTTTAAATGCATAAGGTACGTAGACCAAACTGATCAACAAGTTGTGTTTTTTCACAATTTTAAGACACGAAAAATCCGGTAAAGCACCTTTGATACGCATTCATTTCCACTGTGTGTCAAACAGAAGCTATACACAAGTCCATTGTCTTCATAATGACTCCCTAATTCAAACGCGTGGGTCTTTGGTGCTTGGTGGTCCATCTTCCTGCCTCTCCTGGTGGGTTTCCGCAGGGGGAAGTTGCCTCGGCTCTACCCCCAGACGCTGCGCTGACCTGTGGGGTGAAGGAATGTGAACCGAGGGGGGGACTAGCAGGACTTTCCCTCAGGCTGGACAATGCACAACACCTCAGCAGAATGCCTTTTAACAGCCCTCTCAATCAGGAGTGTGCCCGACTGGAACCACCAGGAAATGTGATAGTGTCAGATGAGATTACGAGTTAATTATGAAGGAGTGGGTTTTTGTGTGTGTGTGTGTGTGTGTGTGTGAGTAGACTCAGACTTACACAGACTTTATTGATCCACAAGGGAAATTACTTGGACACAGTAGCTCACACATCTCAATATATTACAATAACACAGAGTAAAAAACAATTTTAAAGTTATTAGTTATTAGAGTAAGTTGTTATACAGTTGTAGGAAGTATTATCTGTTACATAAGTGTGAGTTGTTGTACAGTTGTAGGGAGTATTATCTGCTACATAAGGGTGAATAGTTGTGCAGTTGTAGGGAGTATTATCTGCTACATAAGGGTGAATAGTTGTACAGTTGTAGGGAGTATTACCTGTTACATAAAAGTGACTTGTTTTACAGTTGTAGGGAACATTATCTGTTACATAAGGGTGAGTTGTACATTTGTAGGGAGTATTATCTATTGCATAAGTGTGTTGTTTTACAGTTGTAGGGAGTATTATCTGTTACATAATGGTGAATAGTTGTGTAGGAATATAAGAGTGAGTTATTGTAAAGTTGTAGGGAAATTATCTGTTACATAAGGGTGAGTTGTACATTTGTAGGGAGTATTATCTATTGCATAAGTGTGTTGTTTTACAGTTGTAGAGAACATTATCTGTTACATAAGGGTGAGTTGTACATTTGTAGGGAGTATTATCTATTGCATAAGTGTGAGTTGATGTACAGTTGTAGGGAGTATTATCTGTTACATAAGTTTGAGTCGTTTTACAGTTGTAGGGAGTATTATCTGTTACATAAGTTTGAGTCGTTTTACAGTTGTAGGGAGTATTATCTGTTACATAATGGTGAATAGTTGTGTAGGAATATAAGAGTGAGTTATTGTAAAGTTGTAGGGAAATTATCTGTTACATAAGGGTGAGTTGTACATTTGTAGGGAGTATTATCTATTGCATAAGTGTGAGTTGATGTACAGTTGTAGGAAGTATTATCTGTTACATAATGGTGAATAGTTGTGTAGGAATATAAGAGTGTTATTGTAAAGTTGTAGGGAATATTACCTGTTACAAAGGTGTAAGTTGTTGTACAGAATTAGGGAGTATTATCTGTTACATAAGGATGAGTTGTACAGTTGTAGGGAGTATTATAGTATGAATGTCGTCTTGTATTTCTCATAGTTTGAGTGGAGCTGTAGGAGCCTGTTGAAGAATGAGCTCCTCTGTCCCTCTATATGCAATAGTTGAGTTGTTTAATATTTGTAGGGAGTATTATCCGTCCCTCTATAGCTCTGATGCAGTGTTTTTGTGCAGTTTTTTCCAGTGTCGTCCTGTCCCTCACTGTGACAAATCTCCAGCTCACAGCCGATCACGTGTCCAGCTTTACGGATCAGTTTGTCAATCCGCCCAATGTCCCTTTTACTGGTGCTGCTCCCCCTTTGAGACTGATGATAGTCCTTCTTCATGGCCTCTCTGAACTCTTTGCCTGTGAGTTTTCCCCGTCCCCAAAGCTCAAAATGCTCTGTTCCACCTTGTGATGTCATGAAGCGGTGGTTTTCAAGTGAACAGCTACCTTTTACCTTCAGTTCAGTAGAGATTGAGTAGAGAAACTGATGTACAGTCGTCCCTCACCATATCGTGGTACACCTTTTTTTTTTTTCAGTGGAGCGTATTGTATCCCTCCCCCTGCTTCCTGATTGGCTAAGGGATTGTAGGCAAGGCAAGGCAAGTTTATTTGTATAGCACAATTCGTACACAAAGTAATTCAAAGTGCTTTACAGAATAAGAAATACATTAAAATCATAATAAAAACAAATCAAAACTAAAATAATCAGGAAGATTAAAATTAAAAAAAGAGATACATAAATTGGAGAGAAGAGTGAGGAATGAAAACCTTTCAGTTATATGCACAGTCAAACAGATCACTGTCAATCAATCTCCTCTGTGCCGTGTCTCCTGTACAGTACAGAATGTGTTCAGTTGGCAAATTTACATAAATGTTCGATCTCTAGCAGTGTGATTCTGAAGTGCTGCGCAATCGGGCAATTGCCGCGCTTACAGTGAGGTGTGGGGCTCTCCGTCAGTCCTTTCTCCTGCGGTCACCTCCGAGCCCGTCCCGACAGTGAGTCCTGGTTCAGTTCTGGTTTAGTCCTGGTTTAGTCCTAGTTCAGTCCTGCTTTAGTCCTCCTCTTCAATCCTGGAATCAGTCCTAGGTTAGTCCTGGGTTAGTCCTGGTTTAGTCTTGGTTCAGTTACGGAATAAATTCATCTTTGGTTTGTTACGTAAAGAAAGAGGAAAATAACAAAAGGACAACAGCAGCAATAAGTTTTAAGAAGGATGCAGAAAGGATTGTAACTGTCCTGTCTAAGAAAAGTGTATAAAGTGTGTGTTGAGGGGTTTTACAGACTTAAAACATATTTAATAATTGTAAAAAATAAAGTTGACGGCTTATTGCGGGTAATTTTTAGAACGTAACCCCCACAATAAACAAGGAACCACTGTACACTCCTTCTGCTTGACGCCAACGGACCTTACGACCACAATCTGGACTCTTGACTCTCTCAGAATTCATTTTACACTACATCTCCTCAGTTCTCTCATACTTGAGTTGCATCTGACCCAAACACTCTCTCCTCCATTAGCCGCGACAATGTGAAATATTCCTAATGATCGTCCTTATTAGTGCGAAGCGTCTTTTGAAGTATCACGTACGTACGAGCTCTGCATTCCAGCGCTCTGAAAACCATTGTCATTACCAGTGACACAGGCTGTAATAAGTTTTACAGATGAGCCTCCCCGTCAATGCTTTAAGTACAGAGACAAGCACGGGGCCCTACGCTCGTTTATCACCCACTTTAAGAGAGACGGAGGGAGGGAGGGATGAGGAGAAGGAGGGAGGAGAGGGGGTCAAAGCAACAGACTGCGGTGTACTACGGTGGTCTCTCGTCACCTAAGGCACAAACACTTAAAGGAGAAAGAAAGAGGCAAGACGTCAGATATGACAATTAGGATTTAAGGGACAGCTCGGGGCCAGTGAGCGAGAGGTGTGAGATGTTGTCAACAGTAACAGTCAGCTTCAGAAGGTTACAGGGAGAAAACAATCAACCAGCCCTCAAGCTTCAGTCTTCTTCGCTCTTTCGATACTGACATTATTGTAGCATATTGTTATACACATTGTTTTCATAATTGGAAGTTGAATGTTTCTCCATCTCAGGAATGATCTGAAAGAAATCAAGCAAAAATAATAAGGTTAAATCTGTAATCATTAGGAAAGACGTAGATCCAGCGAGCTATATATCATTTTATCTCTTTTATGTTAACATGAATTACATGTTTTCTTTGTTTTCAGAAAATCTACACTTTCTACACCAAAAGCTGTGTGGACATGAACAGCAGAGGTATAGATACTGAAGTAAAAGTACAGTTACTTCAGAATGATTCCACTCAAGTAGAAGTTCCCTTTTATAGCTGTAATATTAAATATGGGCTTATTGGTAAAATAATTATGGAATTTGAAATGAAGGATTGCATACAGTAAATATATCCAGGCTGGTGTCACCTAGTGCCTCCGCTCAATTTCATTTCTCTCCAGCGACTAGGTCAGGAATTGGAATACACAAGACGGTTTGCAAGAACCTGGAAGTGCGAATCCGGGCACCAGCCAATCAGCAAAGAGCCATACATTCTGCGCTGGCAACGATTCCCGAGATCGAGGATTTAAAGCCGGAACAAAGAGGATATCTGGTGAATTTTATCATGGGGAAAGACATTATTGCCCTTCTTCTTAAGGGATTTGGGAAAAGCTTAATATACCAGTTAGCTCTATTAGAGGTGCATTACATACATCATGACCAAATAGCAGCGAATGGTTAAATAAAAAAGTACCCGTCTACTGTCGAGCGAACCAGTCCTAATGCTGTGAGGTCAGACGGTTTCCACAAAGTGAAACCGGCTGATGAATCAGGCTAGTATAAGCGTATAACATAATGTAAAAGTCCTATATTACGCAAAATTGATTCTTTGAGCTTTTAGTCATGTTATAATGGTGTTACCTCATTAAAAACATAACTGGAGTTGTGTTCTGTTTCATTCACACATGTTTGAGTCAGTCTACATCTCTAAAGCTCAAAATGCTCCAATTTCACGTTGTGATGTCATGAGGTGGTAGGTACCTTTTGTTGAGTACAGATTAGCAATTCTTAGGCTGAAATCATCAGCACTTTGGAGAGTTTGTTTTGGAAAAATGTACTGTACAAATAAAGCTGGATTGGATTGGAGCCAAATGATTCTAGTAAAGGTGTATGGACTTAAAAAAAAAAGAAAAGTGGAGCACTTCCTGTATTATTACATGACATCACAAGGTGGAACACCGTGTCAGAAGAAGTCAACCTAAGAATGGAGGGTAAAAACAACAAAATATTTTATCAGAAGTGAATTTCGTTTAGATGGTGACAGCGTTTTTGGGACTTAAAAACACAAAACCACCACCTAACCGCCTGTCATGCATACCCAGTCAAATTCCACACAATTTTGCATCACCGTATGCACGCAGATTTTCTCCAGAAAACCTTTGTCTAAACGTGGAATAAAAAGTGAAGACGCGACGCCTCTTTTGCATCTTCTGTTCAACCCATCATCATATAAATGTAGCCTAAGACGTGTGAGTGAAAACACAACTCCAGGTATGTTTATGATAAGGAAACAACATTATAACACAGATGAGAAAATAGCATAGTATGGGTCGTATGGCACTACAGCATGCAAAAATGTAAAATAATGCTTAGGCGGGCTTCTATGGCAGGTCATAAAGGTACTCAAGAATGTGAGAAAGTAATTGGGGAATCTGTCACTCAAGAAACAGAAAATGTCTACACATAACTTCTGATTTATAAAAGTGAATGCAAAAAACCCCTACACATAGATATTCAAATCATTTCATATTGTCAACATAAAGCTTTTGCCACTTAAAAAACTTATGGTAGGAAAAGTATCCAAAACTTTTCCCACCATAAGTACTCTTACACTGTCAAATATACAGCGGTGGATGAAGTACTCAGTTTTGTTACATAATTAAACAGATATCGGGACAAAAAATTACTCAACTAAATGTATCGCATGAAAAAATCTAGTGTGATTCATTTGATTTATTAATTTTTCTAGCTGTTTTGTGTTTTTGTGTATTGTGTTTCTCAAAGTTCAATGGCAAAATGTGCTAAATATGCTAAAAACAAAAATTTTTAAAAAGTCTCAGCCATTTCAACAGGTCTCAAACTATAAAGAAAAGTACTTTTTACTTTTTAGTCCAGATCTAAAATGTGGTGCAGTAGAAAGTACCAGATATACATTTTCAAATATCATGAACTAAAAGTAAAAAGTATCCACTGTCAAATGTACTTAAGTAAACTACAGATACCTAAACTTACTTGCACTTATTGTACTTTTACTTTTGTACTTCATCACCTTCCACCACTGCACGTATATTTTAAAAGTATGGCGTCTAAAAATGCGAAAGAACCACACTTTCTTAGAAACTTGGGTCTTTTTTCCCCTAATTTATAATTATCAAACCCTCCATGACAGAGGAGTCCTGACAGAGACGCATGACGGCACAAGTGTGAGGCGACGAGAGGAGTGTCGGGGCCCTCCGGAGAATTTATACGTCCAGGGGTCAGAGGTCGCATCGCTATTAATCATGGGCTAAAGTCGGGGGGGATTAAATAGCTGGGTGCCGCCGTGTGATGAGAGGGACTCGGTGAAGCTGGAGGTGTCTAGTAAAAAAAAAAAAAAGAGAAGAAAAGAAAAAAAAAGTTGTGTCTGTCTTCTATTACAGGAGAGAGGGAGGAGGGGGAGGGGACAGGGGGAAGGGGGAGGGGGGGTGTTTGGGACAGGGAACAAATGGGACGTCCAGTGGCCTCCTCCATTAACCCGCTCAATTAAAGCATCACATCAAACAGAACGTGGTGTGGTGATTGATGGTGGTCAGGAGGAGCTGAGTTTGGAGCTAGAGATTTTAAATTTAAAGATACAGTGCGTAACTTTCTGTACGTGGTATGTCAGCTCAAACAGAAATAGAAAGTTAAAGGGAGAGTCCGAAATTCTGGACATAGGACCTCATTTCCTAGTGAGCCAGAGTGTTGGAGACGTGTGGAGACACTTTTTAAAATATTCCATCCAGTCCTTGTATTTGCAGAGGTCGCTGGTGCTAGGCTAGTGCATGTCAATGGCCATAGTTAGCCTGACACTAAAAACAGTCTTACCCACTCCGCAAAACACCCAAAGCAAATCTATAATTGCATCAAACTATCGATGTAAATGTCTGTGTTGATAGAATAATGTTTGAAATAAAACTAACCTTGCATCGCATGAATCGTCAAATGTTGAGGGACTATTTTTTCATATATCAGTCCGCCGCTGCCAAGCTTTCTATCAGGAAGTAGAACTCGCTGCTGCTCAGACATAAATCCTTCAGATGCAAGGTTGGTTTTCTTCTAAAATTATTCTATTGACAAAGACATTCACATGGACAGTCTGGTGTAATAATAGATTTGTTTTGGGTGTTTTGTGGAGTGGGTAAGACTGTTTTTAGTGGCAGGCTAACTATGGCCATTGACATGCACTAGCCTAGCACCAGTGACCTCTGCAAATACAAGGACTGGATGGAATATTTTTAAAAGTGTCTCCACACGTCTCCAACACTCTGGCTCACTAGGAAATGAGGTCCTATGTTTAAACTTCCGGACTGTCCCTTTTAAAATAATACCACGGGACATTGAATTTCCATGGAAACGATCAGGAGGAGGCCCTTCTCCAGGATGAATAAGAGCCAGGTTTTGTAGAGATGTAAGCCCGTTCAGATTAAGGACACCATTTTCAAGACACAAAAAACTAAATAAAACATGCTTTGATTTTAGTCTGCTGCTGAATCCTATGCACATCACCAAAGAAAAGAATGAAAATAAAATTAAAAAATGGAATAAGAACGGAGCAATGGGTGTGTATTGGTGGCGTTGAAAACAAGGTTGATCGGCAATAGGGATGCAACGATGTCCAAATCTCTCGGTACAGTATTTTCACGATATGCATCTCACAGTACAATATTTATTGCAATATTGTGGAGGCTAACAAAAGTGTGAATATGCTACTTTTTCCTTTTTAAAAGCCTTGAAAAAAGCATTGGAGACTGTGATAATATGAAGAAACGTGTTCAATAACCGTTATTTCTTCATGTAGTTTGCACTGACAACACCAAAGGATCATGGTCTATGGAATTCCCTCTGTTTTTTGTTTTTTTTAGCTGTTGCTGCACCAAAACAATGTCATTCAGTATATTGTAATAGAGCCTTCTGACGATAGGCAATATGTCATCTTGAAAAAAAAAAAATTAACTTTGCACAAATCACTCCAAATACAACTTTGAGTGAGTAAATGGTGATTGGAAGCAATGATAAAATGATTAAATGCTCTGAAAATATAATTTGCCTTATAGGTCTGCTTTAAAAATCGTAGGGAACTTCTTTTTTTAGGGTCATTTTCAAATACTCAAGTCAAATCATTTTATAATAATGTTGCTGTAAAGTCTTGGAAATGAAGGCATGATTAAGCTGGACATTTTGTTCTGGTCCCACACAAAGCACAGGGCAAGATGTTACTGTATATCACCTCGTATACTGGTCAAAGGTACTAAATAATACTACAAAACATACTACCACAAGCACACACCAGTGGGACAGTAGTTTCATATTTAAGGCAGACATAATGATTTTAATGAACTGCATTAGCTCCCAAATGAAAGTATGCTTTTTTTTTTTCCAAAACTGATTTTAAAGTGGACATATTATGCAAAACACACTTTAATGAGTTTTTAACCACGTTATAATGGCGTTCCCTCATCAGCATACTTCGAGGTGTATTCCGACTGATTCATGCATGTTTGAGTAATATATCATTTCTTTTTCATAGTTAATTTTTATATGCGTATTTCCAAGTTTTTGTTGTGTATAGAAACAACAAACAAACACAGCAGACCACAAACAACAAAGAGTGTCTAGAGCAGGGGGTCTCCAACCTGTAGGTCGGGAGCTACAAGTACCGCTCCACCCCCTTACAAGTAGTTCGCCAAGGAATTTCTGAATTATATGTATTGTACTTAGGGTGACCAGATTTTCAAAATAAAAAACTGAGACATTGCCGTTTTTTTGGTGGTTGGTAATAATAAAATTGTGAAACAAGTGCAGAATTAAGGAAAACTGTTCTGCATTCGGCCCATTCGTTCACATTTTCTTTGTGTTTTGGTCATTTTTCAGCAGCTTTTCTGTATTTTACCGAAACAACTGACAGTTTTTGCCTCTCTAGACTGTTGGCAGGTGTCAAACTGGTCAAAAATATAGACACCTGGGATATTTCTTGTATAAAACTGGGACAAATCAATAGTTTTGAATAAATCTGCTGGGACACTTGACACAGAGCTCAAAACTGGGACTGTCCCGGGTAAATGGAGAAGTTTGGTCACTCTGTTTGTACTGAATAACTCAAATTTGATTAATTACTATTGTAAATGTGTTATTTTGAACTTTGTGCTCCAATAAATGGATAATGGTTTTAGGTTTTATAGGCATCTAAGGCTACTTTCAGACTGCAGGGCTTAACGCTCAATTACGATTTTTTTGTGAAATCCGATGTTTTTGCGAGGTCGTTCACATTTTCAATGTGAATTTAAATGCAACTTGTATGTGATCCACAGTGTGAACTTTAAACGGCCCAAAAGTGTCCCACATGCGCACTGGAGACACAATGACGTCAACCGCAGCGAGCGTGTTCTGTGTTTATGGAAGTTGTCCAAACATGGACGCGAGCATTGAGCACCAGGAGATTTTAAAGTTCCTCTCGTACCGGAGCCAGAACATGAACAACTTATTTGTTTTAAGGAGGAGATTGAGAAGGAGAAGGACGAGGTTTTTGGCCGTGGTGTTTTGTGGGGCAGCGGCAGCGACGTCCGTTGTAAGGAACATGTGGATGTGGAGACGGAGCCAAGAGTGGTGAGTGGCGATGTGCTTCACTTCAGTGACGTGGAGTTCGTTAAAAATTTTCGCCTACTTCAGCGCAGAATCGTGATGTTTGTGGCTTGTTGATAACGTGTAGGTCGGATGAATGCACTTTGGCCGTTCAGACTGAAGTCACATGTCAAAAGATCGGATATGTATCGGTTTCAGGAGCACATATCCAAGTGTCCTGGGTCGCATTTGAAAAAATCGGATCTGTGTCATTCAGACTGTCATTAAAAGATCAGATACAGGTCACACAGGGGCCAAAAAATCGGATTTAGGTCACTTCAGGCTGCAGTCTGAACACAGCCTAACTGTACAACAATAAGACTTGAGCTCTTATATCGATTTCTTATGACCACAAAAATGTGTAGCTCTCCGGCATTTTCATTTTGTTAAGGTAGCTCACTGGGATGCAAAAGGTTGGAGATCCCTGGTCTAGAAAGTACCAAAATAATATGAAGTATAATCGTTCCAATAACAAATAGAATAGATATATACACACATACTGTATATATACATACATACACATACATGAAGTACTTCATTTCTAAATATATCAATATCTTTTACATTTGTCAGTGGAAAGTCTCAATGAAAAGGTCAGCCTCTCCATGTCATATCTCTGCTCAGTACTTAGTTGAGAATATAATTGTTACAAAAAGAAAAATCTGCATCGTACATGGAGGTTAAAATGTTTTCAACAACCAAAACGCATAAATGAAATTCTGCTGCATTTGCTCATCTCTGCTGTTCTGAACCCAAGAGATCCATTTCTATTATTAAGTTGTTTTAGATCAATATTGTGATTTACAATGAACAAAATGTGAAATAATGATACATGCATGTTAAAGTTTCATACTAAAAACATGTTTTATTCATACACTACAGCTTTGTGAACTACAGTCAAATGTTTTTCTGCGTGAAGATGTTATTGCTTTGTCGGGAATGTTTCACGGTGTGGCATTAAACCTTTTATTTTTTAGTTTTTCTAGGTATTTCTGAGCTATAAATCCACCTATAACTGACTAAATGTGCAGTAGATCTGTTTAAAGTCATACTGTGGAACATTCCAGGCAGAGCAATTCACATTTTTTCATTTATTTTATTTTATAGTATGAATACTTTGCAGTGACATCACGTTGTCGGTGTTCTACGTGTATGTCTACTGGAGGATTTTTCAGCAGTTACCATGGTGACACATTGCAAATATCAGACAGAAAAAAAGGTTTAAGATTGTCTGAAAACTCAAGAAAAAAGTACAGAATGGATTAAAACAATACATTTTAGGAGTTTGATTTTCAACAAAAACGTGAAAGTGACTCCCTGAAAATCTGTTGGCTTATGCTGGTGTACTTATGACTGACTTTTTTAAGCGCACAAATCATCACTTGTTGTTAGGGGTGTAACAATAACCAAAATATTGTGATATCGTATCGTCAAAAGTCTCACAATAATTCAATTCAATTCAATCTTTATTAAGAACACTGGATATCTGGTTCATAGTATTAAAAAGACAATAGTAAGAATAAAAAGATAAATACAGTGCATGTTATAATATATACAGACAAGAGCGCCAAGGTCTCTACAGCTTAGAGGTGAATCTGACAGAACTCCTCACAGGACACACTAGAGCTTCAATGATTCGATGACTCAGATTCACTGCTCTACACATAAATGAATAAATACAACACCTGATTATGACAGCACAGGGTCTCACATCACAATTTACAAACATTTCACTGGTGCTACAAAACCTTGGCACTTTCAGTAATATTCTCAAAGAGTCGTTATACGCCACTGTCAAACTCTGCAAACTCTTTCTCTTATTGTTGCGCCAAAGATGCGCAGTATACAAGGGTGAGCAACAATACTAACTGCAAAACATATATTGCTGTTACACTGGAAATCAGAAAGAGCAGACAACATGAAGAAATATGTTTTTACAAATTTTTGGGATTATGACAGTGATAATTCGCACCAAAATCTTGTCAGGGTATTTTAAAAACACAAAAATGTCCTATCTACAATTATATCAGCCTCTCCAAAATATCGCAATAAAAACCGTACCAGTGTGAGATAGTATTTTGAACATACTGCTATAGTAAAGTGACCCCCCCCATAGGATTTTGACTCCACTTACCTTTTTCTTTAGTAGTCACTTATCTGATCATTATTTCTCATGTAATTTACTTGTATTATATATTGCTACATATTCACTTTCTTTTAAGGTATTTTAAGGAATGTTTTGATGGAGAACGACATGGTATTTTGTGTAAATGTAACATATTGTTAAAATTGCATATACATAACAATCTTGTCACTTTTTATATTGCGTTTTACATTGTTATGGTTTTTAGTTTGCTATGTTCAGATAATCCTTAATCATAATGTCAAATCAGGCAATGGTTTGTAAGAATAACGACCTTGAATTTAGTCATGTCGTGTTATTAGCCATGTTGCTTTGATCATTAGGACTTATTCAACAAATTTAAAACATACACATGTTCACACATCACACATTTGTTTTTTATTTTAAAACTTTTTGAACATACACTGACTCCCTATTTTGTGTATCAAATCACTGTAACACCTCTATGCCTTAAGTATGTAGAATATAGAGTTCAAGTTCTTTATTAATAAAATATAGATTTTCATAGGAGGATCAATATTCTATAGGGGGGTCAACATACCATATAGTATTTTGACCCCGGGGTCACCTCACATGCATATCGTGAAAATATCATACTGAGAGATTTGGATATCGTTACATCCCTACTTGTTGTACTTCCAGTTAAGTCAATCTTGAGTAAGAGAGCTTCTAACAGAGTAGTGCTTCCAGTTAGCTTCACACCGCCAGGGAATGTAGATGACATCAGCGGCAAAGTATCAACACATCTTGTCCCGTCCTTATCAAAAAATCATTATAGCTTTTACTGTACAACTGAAAAAATCTGTTTGCCAAGGAGACCCAAAGCCAAGTGCCCCTGTGTTCTTTCCTGGGATGCCTGCAGTGGTGCACACCTTGAATCTCTGCCCTCCTCCTCTCCTCCTCCTCTCCTCTGTTCTTCTCTCCTCCGTCACTGGCTTTGATCTGCCATGTGCCATACATTCCATTAATTATGCATCGGGCCTGTTGCAAAGCTCTGCACACCTCCCCGTGCTCAAACAGGAGCAGCTCATTAGACTGGCCTGAGGGGAGGCTGCAGGACAGACATTATGTGAGATTATCATAAAGGGCTGTAATGGTCAAAGAGGACATAGGAATCGGACATCTAAGCACTGGCCTTTTACTTTTTTTTAGCACTTTTAGCATTTGAATTTAACTCTTTTATTTTATTACCTTTTCGTGGAGAGTCTGCCACTTGCTTGTCTCCATGGAATTGTGGAGAATGTTCCACAATATGGTATGGAATATATCAATCTCCAATGAGACTGTTTGCAAGGCCACCTCACTCACTCATTTTTTATGGTATTTTTGCTCAGTAAAAACAATTTAGTTAATAATAATGGTACCTGTGGATCATTATGTTATAATTTGGACATTTTAAACCACAGGATTCATCTGAAATGACTTAATAAAAGAAACAAGTCAGCTGATTTCTGCGTTGCCCCATGAGAGATGACGTCATCTACCCTGGCTTCATGCCAGATTGATCCATGTGTCACTCTTGATATGAATGTGTGACATTTTCCCTGTTCACAAATGCACTAAGCTCTTCTTCTGCGTGTTTTTCATAAACAAATATTCTGTATTTCTACCACAATAGGCTGAAGTACATTTCCCATGTTTATTTTGGTTTGCTGCAGTGCAGCATCATCTTTGGCTTTTAATGCTGCTCTGTGATTGGTCGTCCACCACCTGTTGGGCCTTATCACACCAGCAGGGGCCAACGTGGATTTTTGAGAGTTTGTGAAGTCACAAATATCTCTAGAATCCATCTTAGTGTGCAAGGTTAGATGTCATCATCAATGTAATCAATTTCTATACCAGTTAACGCAACATTGGGTGAGGAACAGAATGTGTATAGATTCTGAAAAAAAAACAACCCAAAACAGTATTTATCCTTCTTTACGAGGTACTGATTGATAGAAACTGTTATGCTTGTTATGATGCTACACATTCAGTGGTTCATTGGCTCCAAATTTGCCCCGATAACTGCTTACATCATGAGCTTCATTTGACTGGAGCCGAGCGCTTCCCTTCCCTTCCTCGTCTTTATACAGTCTCTGCTTTGGGTCAAGTTTGGCTCTGTGAAGAACCACACTGATAAAAATGTATGCCCCAAAAACTGCTTTATAAATAGACTGAAAAACACATAATATATGAAGTTAACATAAAGGAATGATACACACACACACACACACAGACACACAAAGATCTCTTGCAAAGTTTTGGAAGTGCACGATTTGACTCTCAGAAAATCGCTTGAGCCTAATGTCTTTTCAATGGGGAATGACCGTGTAAATGTGGCAGAAAAGTGCAAAGACTTATAAGAACATATGGCCTCTTCACATGTGGAGTCTGTGTGGAGTCCAGCATGTGCAGGGTGAGATGGTGATGGATGGAACGCGTGGGTGGTTTGGACCAGACACAAGTGAACAATGAAAAGAGAGAGACGAGATCAGATATCAGGCTCACAGCTACAGGCTACTTCACCTTTCTACAAAGTATTGGGATTTGTGATATGGCTGTGAGCAGGGCTAGGACAAGATTTCATTCCACAAGAGCTCACAAGACAAATTTTTTACAAGATTCTGCTCACAAGAGGACATTTGTTTTGTGAGATTTACTTTCTCATGTATTTGTGATTGTACTGGACAGAAAAGGTTATGAAATGGAACTGTAAGAGATGTAGCTCACCAAAATAAGTACAAGAATGGCAACTAAAACAAATCTGAGGCCAAAATCGGAAACCGGATTGCACAATTTATATATTAGGAATTACGTTTTCTTTTGTCTTGTCTCATTTTCATGGGCCCAGAGTCATGGAGTGGGATTCGAACCAGAGTCGGCGTCATTTTAACGCGATGGAGTCATACAAAACAGAAATACTATCAAACACGTTTTTCTTTAACAGTATCAGGCTAATTATGTGTTGTTGTTATTATCATTATTGTGAATATTATTACTATTAGCTGCAATAGTTGTTGAGGCTGTGGTAGACGATACGCACACAAGACAATAATAAATGGTTGAAATTAAATTTTTTTTTAAACAATAAGGCCTGCCACTGGTTGTAAACATTAAACAACAGCGTCGTCCAAAACACTCCCTGAACAACATCACTGAAAGAAGCAATCGGGCAAGAAATAGCCATGCGTCTGGCAGCACCAGGGCTGTAGTGGGCGTGGTACGCCAGGGCACACTGTCCACACACTTCTCCTGATGTGAGATATAAAAAAAAAAAAAGAAATAAAAAAAAATGGTGGTATAATTTTTGGGAGGGGCACAAAGGCCAAAATTATAAATATATATTATGAATATTTTGGTTACTAGTGGCTGAACTATATCAGAGCACAATGAACAGCCACGCGAAAACTTTATGCACCAACACAACGTAACACGCCGCTCACACCCAGACCCAACAACGTCAGCAAAACTACAATAAGATAAGAGGCTCTGGTCACAACATGAACAAACGAAATCAGCGCCTCTCCTACAGCACATGACAGAACAACCAGAGCAGCTCCATCACACCCACCAGCTCATTTACGCACAAGTATTTCGCTCCGAGTCAAATGAAGCTCACAAGGCCATATAGGTGTTATAGGTGTGGATTTGGAGCCTGTTCCGTATTAGGAATAGATATTTAATTACGGAAATACGAAAAATAGAGAAATAAAAACTCTAGGATCACGTAGAACAGGTTAATTTCAGGCCCCGTTTTAAGACACTGCACCTGTTTTATACCATCTTGAGTTCATTTGACAGTTAAAAGGTTTTCAGCAATCCAGTTCTTCACTTTCCCAACACATCAACCATCACAATAAGTTTATAAGCATTTTCCTAAACTTTCAGAGGCCAGTCTTACTTCCTGTTTTGTTTTGTGGCCAGTTTAGTTTAAAATTAGATGCAGAGCGGCTTTTATAAAATGTCTGAAATATCAAAAATACCTCGATTACATGAAATGAACATGCACCTTTTCGTGTCTTTTTAATTCTCCATTTATGTTATTATCTGCTAGAACAAATCATTCTGAAATTTGAGCTCAATTAAAAAATATGTAATTTGATTGATAATGAAAACACCGTAAGTTCCTGAAGATTTTTCCTCTTACAAAAAAGAGACAGATTTGCATGATGAGTTTTGATACAAGAATCACTCTTGGGAGCACCCTGCTTTGTTCCAGGCTTCTGAAATACTTTTAGGATTTGCATATTGTTTTTACATCTTATTTACTTTGGCTTTTCATGTGACGATATAAACAGCAGCAGATGTGGACGGAGGCGTGCTGTGGTGTGAAAGAAAGAACTGACAAAACTCTGAAATCACTTTGTTGTGTTAAAATAAAATGTTTTTAATTGTAACAAAATTATGAATATGATGTCCGCATGTACAAACAACACCATTTTATATTCAAAAATTAGATTCAAGCGCTAAAGAACATTTTTGAGATGCATGCCCTTCTTAAAATTTGAGTGAGTTTGAATGTGTATTCTCCTTTATATGTCTGATTCGGGAAAAAAAATCAAATGTGTAACAGTTGCAAAACATGATCCGATACCTTCATTGAAAGGTGCACGGCGTAACTTTTCAGGTTGGGGGATTCCGTTGCCATGGAGATGCTATTGAGTTGTGCTGTAATGTTCCCCGATGCGATACTAAACTTATATAAGATGCATTTGCTCAGTTATTGGTGTTTTTATTGCTCAAAATACATTTAAAAACACATACATTCTGACTGTGAGTGGGGTCGCCTCTTCGCAGATCTCGCCTGACGTCTCCTGCTAGTTCTTATGGAGACTGAAAAGTTACTCTGGAAAACTGGAGGTAAAACTATAACATCTCTGTGGAGAAGAAAAACTGACGGGCGCTTTACTAGAAAAATTATACAGTGAAGTGAAGTTAACCAAACACAACAAAAAACAACTCCAGGTATGTTTTTGGTGAGATAACAGCACTATTTATAACTAGGGCCCGACCGATATGGATTTATTCGATATGATACCAATAAAAAGGGAGTTGGAGGTGCCGATAGCCGATACAAAAGCCGATATATTTAGTGATGTAAAAATTCACTGTAAATCTTCTACTGATTTTAAAATTTAGGTCTGGCTCTACTGGATTTTATATTGGGTTTATTTAGGTGACATTTATTGTTATTCTGCCTCTTTGCAGTCATATTTTAAGACAGTAGGTCGGCCTAATGGTATATTTGCATCCCATTCTAGCCAGTAAAGAAAGTAAGTAAACTACCGCTATCATTCTTTAGCGGTAAATGTGTGTACGCCATGGTAATTAATTATAAGCAGAAATGCAGATCATTCACACTTCTATTCACAGCTTATATCACTTCACACTAGGTCAGTGTAAGAAAAAACGGGCCATTTATGTGTTGGAGCTAAAGTAACTAAGAGCTAACCAATGAAAAAGAACCAAAAGGAGCTCCAGAGCCGACACATTTGCAACACTCACACAGGCTCCTCTCAGATCACAAGTCTTCACAAATAAGTTTAATAAAAAAGAAGCAGTAATTTTGTTGCTGGCCCAAACTGCACTGAAGTTCACTTTTATTTATCATCAGTATCGTGACATCAGACATAAACAGCCATGTGAACAGATCTATAATAAAAACATACACAGACAAATGACTCCGCAGATAAATATTGATGTGGCGTCACACATTAGGACATTTATCTGTCTGTAAATTGGATTAAATGAACATAATGTAGAGAGTCTAAGCCAGGCATGTCAAACTCATTTTGGTCCAGGGGCCGTATCCAACCTACTTTAATCCCAAAGGGGCTGGAAAAAAAAAACAAAAAAAAAACTCATGGCATATAAACCCCAAAAATAGCAATAAGTTCAAATATTTGTGCAGAGAAACGCAAATCTATTACAGAAAACTTTTTTTTATTGATCAACTTTTTCTTTATAAAATATTATAATATTATGAACAACCTGAAACTTTAGGAAAAATGTAATTTCAACACAATGTTTTAACATTAACTTGTCTGCAAATAGGAATAAGTACATTTTTCTTGGAAAATCCTGCACTCGGCTCCACTTTTCTCATTTATGACATTTTGCTGATGAGGGTGTCACGGTCAACAGTCAAAACGATCGTCTTTTAAGAGCTTTTAGAAAGAGGCAAGTCTTCATTTGTGCTGCTCTGGTTTGAGGGGCCAGGCACAGAGGCACTGGAGACGCTGCTAAGCTAAGAAGCGCAGAAAATTACCAAGATTTTTATAGAAAATAGAATTTAAATGTTTTAGTAGAAAATCAGCCGAGGGCCAGATTAAACGTCTTGGAGGGCCGGATCTGGCCCCCGGTCCGTATGTTTGACACCCTTGGTCTAAGTTTTATAAGGAGGTATAACATGCCCATGTGGACCATCGGCCCATATCAGCAAGATTTAGGCCGAGAGTCGATATGTCTTATATCGGCTGAAAATATCGGCCAACCAATATATCGGTCGGGCTCTAATTATAACATGACTTAAAGCTCAAAAGACTCAATGTTGTGTAATGTGTTTATTTTTTGATAAATGCCAAGTAAGTTTAATGCCATGTTATGGAAAATTCCAGACAAAGTGATAAGACTTCCAAGTAGCCGCGTACATTGCCCTTGTGTCGCTGAGCAAGACACTTCTAATTTCAATATGACTCCTTATGAATCAATAATAAACCAATAAAATACACCAAGAATCAATATACAGTATGTTGTGAAGGATTTCAAAAGCCACTAATACCTTCTTAACCTTGCCTCCTTATCTCACGCAGCATGTCTCCGGGTCCCCATTTCTTTAGTCTAATCAGATTGAAAATACTATTAGAAAGCGATCAGGTTTTGAGGGAGTGTTTGTTTTATTTTAGTCCGCTATTGGCTCCGTGCAGATAGCCTAATCTCTACAACTGTGCGCATTGGAAACGTGTATCCAGCCAAGCCAAGTTCCCCTCGTTCAACACATGTGACCAGGTTAAAACAACACCCCCATAAGTGCTTGGAGAACCTTCGCTTTTTTTTTTTTTCTATTAGGAGCACAGCCTATTCGCAGAGCAGGCATCCAAAAACAGTCTACATACATGAGTTACAATTACTTTAGTAACTTTTTAAAGGTCCTATATTATGCAAATTTGACTCTTGTGAGCTTTGAGTCATGTTATAATCAGAGTTGGGGAGTAACAGATTACATGTACCGGAGTTACGTAATCAGAGTACAAATTATGAGTAACTGTATTCAGTTACAGTTACTGTTTCAGTGAGTGGTAATTGGATTACAGTTACTTTGTTGAAATAAATGGATTACACGGCGGTATTTTCCTGTTTTCACATTTTGGGCTATATCTCTTTTTTTTTTCTTTTTTTCGGTAATTCAACTCATTGCCAGAAACTAAACCAAGTCTAAACTAGATCTAAACCAGGTCTAAAACAGAACTAAACCAGGTCTAAAACCAGGTCTAAACCAGAACTAAACCAGGACTGAAACCAGGTCTAAACTAGATCTAAACTAAATCTAAAACAGGTCTAAAACCAAGACTAAACCAGGTCTAAACCAGGACTAAAACAAGACTAAAACAGGACTAAAATAGGATTTAACAGGACTAAATCATGCTGTGTGGACCGTGTCTCCCTGTCTTCTATCAATAATATTTTTAATACGGTGAAGTAAAGTCTGGGCTCTTCATTGTCTTTTAACAGACAAAACATCTTATGTTATGATATCTTAGTCTTTGCTTCTCTACAGCAAATCAAGTAATCCAAAGTATTCAGATTACGTTACTCACTTTAAGTAATTTAATGGATTACGTTACAAACTGCATTCTGGGGTATGTAATCTGTAATCTGTAGGGGAATACATTTTAAAAGTAACCTTCCCAACACTGGTTATAATGTTGTTACCTCCTCAAAAACAGACCTGGAGTTGTGTTTTGTTTCATTCATTTAAAAGGTTACTCTAAATTTCTGCTTTTAATTTAGCTCTTAATCCAAACTTTTCCTTGTTTTAAATAAAAATTATTATTATTTCACTTTGTTTTTATCATATGTTCATCTAATTTTAACTCAATTTTTTACTAAAACCTTTAGCTTTATGTTTTATGTTTTATATTTGATGTTTCTGTCTAAATTGCTGTATGTGTGGAAGAAACAATGGGGTGCAGGGTTGTTTTAATCAGGGGCGGCGCTACCATTAGGCAAAAGTAGACAGCTGACTAGAGCCCCCAAACCTGAAGGGGCCCCCAACCAACTGCCCTCAGTGTCACTAATAGCTGAGGCCTCAGAGCAATTTGATTTTCTCTCAATATTTTATTAAATGAGAGACATTAAATGAGAGTAGTTTACTTTTAAACAATAATCATAAGAAAAATAATGATCATCATATGTAATGGATGTAAACAAAAATCTATTTATTTAATCTATTTTATCTAAATCTATTTATTTATTTTATTAAATGTTTTGTTTTTATTGGTATAGATGTGAGGATGTGCTTGTATTTGTTCATTTTTACTGCTACAGATTTGCTCTGTCGAGGTTTTGTTGTATTTCACACAATGACAATAAATAAATCTAAATCTAAAAATGTAATTGTACTAGCCAAAAAAATAAAACTACTTTCATCTAGTAGGCTACCTAACTAATAAGTTTCCAATCTATCATAATTCAAACAAATAGAGATATGCATGTCACAAAAACAATGGGGAAAAGACAAATAAAAAAAAAAGACAGACAAATATAACCCTAACCCTATATATATATAAAACAAACAGTGCATTATAGTGAGGGCCCCAAACTCAATTTCGCTCAGGGCCCCCCAAATTGCTAACTCCGCCACTGGTTTTAATCATAATTTTTCTGTTGCATGTGAACTTTGTGCTGAATTTCAAATGTACAAATGAACTGCTCTATAAATAAAGTTTCGTTGATTAACTTTAGTTCAGTAGAGATTGTCAATTTCAGAGGCTGAAATTATCCAAATGATTTTAATGAAGATGTGTGTGGAGTTTTAAAACACATTGGAGCGAATTCCTGTATTACCACATGACATCACAAGGTGGTACAGAGTGTTTTATGTGTGGGAGAAGAACTCAGCCTAAATATAATAAGTGTGTTAAATGTGTAAGTGAAACAAAACACAACTCCAGGTTTACATAGATCAGAAAATAGTGTAATTTGAGCGGTAATGTTCAGAGTACTTTTTAGCAACATACTTTACTTTTATGCCACTTCTACTTCAATAATATTTCTACTTAAGAATAGGACTCTTACTTAAGTAAAAGGTTTGGTTCCTCTTCTCACCGTGAGAAAATCTACAAGTGACAAAAGCTAATATGATTTGAACATTTGTATTTCTTGCACTGCTTCTTCAATTTTCCTCATTTTTCTGGTCTGTCATTTTTTAATCTATATCTGTTTTATTTTAAGTACAAAACACTAAATCGTGCACGAAACCTGGTATTTTCACAGGACAGACCAAATAAATCATAACTTAAAGAGCGCCGCAAGAAACAGATGTTCGAATCATTTCATATTGTCGACATAAAGCTTGAGTCACTTTAGACTTACTCACAGTGGGAAGAATAACCACAACTTTCACAAGAGTTCTGCTACTTCAATAAAAATATGACTCAAGTAGGAGTAAAAGTAGCATATGCAGCAAGAAAAGTACTTTGAAAAGCACTTTTTTAAAAGGTTACTGAAGTAAACTTGACTAAGAACTACCCAGCTTGGTCCAATTGGTTGAATCTACTCAAATCACGTAAAATATTCTTTGAGTAATTTGTATTTATGTAGATATAGGCAAACTTTTTACACTGTTGTTGATTATGACAGAAGACGAGAGATGGTGACTGGAAGTGGATCTGAAGACCTTATTTGTCTGATTTGGACTCGTTGTAACGTTTTCTTACCTTGATAAACAATATAGAGAGCTGTGTACGTTACTTGTCAAGTCGAATCTACTCAAACCGCGTAAAATATTCTTTGAATAATTTGTGTTTACGTAAGTATAGGCAAACTTTTTACAGTGTTGTGGATTATGAAAGAACAGGGGATATAGTGACTGGAAGTGAAGCTCACAAAAACTGGATTTGGAGTCCTATTTTGAATAATTTGGATGGGTAATTTGTGTTTACATAAATATAGGCAAACTTTTTACAGTGTTGTTGATTATGACAGAACAAGATGACGACTGGAAGTGGATCTCATAGAACCTGGATTTGGAGTCCTAATTTGTCTAATTTGGACTCGTTGTAATGTTTTCTTACCTGATAAACATTATAGAGAGCTGTGTATGAAACACAAATGCTCAAATCATTTCATATTTTGTCACTTTAGACTTACTCACAGTGGGAAAAGGAACCACAACTTTCACAAGAGTTCTGCTACTTCAATAAAAATATAACACAAGTAGGAGTAAAAGTAGCATATGTTGCAAAAAAAAGTACGTTGAAAAGCAGATTTTTTAAAAAGGTTACTTAAATAAATGTGACTTAGAACTACCCAGCTCGGTCCAATTGGTCAAATTTACTAAAATCACGTAAAATATTCTTTGAGTAATTTGTGTTTACGTAGATATAGAGAAACTTTTTACACTGTTGTTGATTATGACAGAAGCCGAGAGATGTTGACTGGAAGTGGATCTCATAGAAACTGGATTTGGAGTCCTAATTTGTCTGATTTGGACTCGTTGTAACGTTTTCTTACCTTGATAAACAATAGAGAGCTGTGTACGTTACTTGCCAAGTCATCTTTGTTAGTTCCCGCATAGACTACTGTAATGCTCTCTATGTGGGGATTAATCAAGCTGGTTTTCACCGTTTGCAGCTCGTGCAAAATGCTGCTGCTCGCCTGCTTACTAACAGTCAGAAACATGACCACATCACCCCTGTCCTGTACTCCTTGCACTGGCTCCCTGTCCAGTTCAGAATTCCTTTTAAATTTTTTATGTTTGTTTTTTATGTTTGTCTTATTTTTGAGATTTTGACCCCTCACCAACCCAGCAGAGCTCTACGATGTGCTGGGCAACATCTGCTGGAGGTCCCCCGGTCCCGGTGCAAACAGTGGGGTGATCGTTCTTTTGCAGTGGCTGGTCCAAAACTCTGGAACTCTTTGCCCATTGAGTTACGCTCCATCCCTGACCTGCCTTTGTTCAAAGCCAAACTTAAAACCTACTTATTTAGAACGACTTTTAACACTTAGTGGCCCTGTGACACTTTCTTTCTTTTAATGGTGTAATGTGCTTTGTTGACCTATTCGTATGATGTTTATTGTTTTTGATCTTGTTTTAATGTTGTACAGCACTTTGGTCGGCTATGGTCATTGGAAGGTGCTATAGAAATAAAGTTTGATTGATTGATCAAGACCCTCTCATGTCCAGCTCAATCTCCAGACCTGAGCCCCACTGAAAACCTCTGGAACGTGATCAAAAGGAAGATGGATGGTCATCAGGGTTATTCCACCAAATATTGATTTCTGAACTCTTCCCAAGTTAAAACATTAGTATTGTGTTGTTTTAAAATGAATGTGATCTTCTTTTCTTTGCATTATTTGAGTTCTGAAAACATCTTTTGAAAGCCTCTTTTTTGTTATTTGTCATTTTCTGCACATAAATGCTCTAAATAACAATATTTTTTATTTGGAATTTGGGAGAAATGTTGTCAGTAGTTTATAGAATGAAGCAAAAATGTCCATTTTGCTCAAACACAAACTTATAAGTAGTAAAAGCAAAGAAACTGATCATTTTGCAGTGGTCTCTTATTTTTTTCCAAAGCTGTATTAAAATCACGTAAAATATTCTTTGAGTAATTTGTGTTTACGTAGATACAGGCAAACTTTTTACACTGTTGTTGATTATGACAGAAGATGAGAGACGTTGACTAGAAGTGTATCTCATAGAAACTGGATTTGGAGTCCTAGTTTGTCTAATTTGGATGCGCAATTTGTATTTATGTAGATATAGACAAACTTTTTACAGTGTTGTTGATTATGACAGAACAAGAGAGATGTTGACTGGAAGTGGATCTCATAGAACCTGGATTTGGGGTCCTAATTTGTCTATTTTGGACTCGTAACATTTTCTTACCTGATAAACATTATAGAGAGCTGTGTATGAAACACAAATGTTCAAATCATTTCATATTTTGTCACTTTAGACTTACTCACAGTGGGAAGAATATCCACAACTTTCACAAGAGTTCTGCTACTTCAATAAAAACATAACAAGTAGGAGTAAAAGAAGCATATGTTGCAAGAAAAGAATGTTGAAAAGCAGATTTTTTTTAAAGGTTACTTAAATAAACGTGATTTGGAGCTACATAGCTCTGTCCAATTGGTCGAATCTACTCAAATCATGTAAAATATTCTTTGAGTAATGTGCTTTTACGTAGATACAGGCAAAAGTGGAGCTCACAGAAACTGGATTTGGAGTCCTAATTTGTCTAATTTGGATGAGTAATTTGTATTTACGTAGATATAGAGAAACTTTTTTCAGTGTTGTTGATTATGACAGAAGACAAGAGATGTTGACTGGAAGTGGAGCTCATAGAACGTGGATTTGGAGTCCTAATTTGGACTCGTTATAACGTTTTCTTACCTTGATAAACATTATAGAGAACTGTGTACGAAACATAGATGTTCAAATCATTTCATATTTATTATTTATTCTTTGAGTAATGTGCATTTATGTAGATATAGACCAAAGTGGAGCTTACAGAAACTCGGATTTGGAGTCCTAATTTGTCTAATTTGGAAGAGTAATTTGTATTTACGTAGATATAGGCAAACTTTTTACAGTGTTGTTAATTATGACAGAAGACAAGAGATGTTGACTGGAAGTGGAGCTCATAGAACGTGGATTTGGAGTCCTAATTTGTCTATTTTGGAGTCGTTGTAACGTTTTTATACCTTAATAAACATCATGTCGAGCTGTGCATGTTACTCCGCCGGAGAGCCCGCACTTCGGCTGCTGTTGCGCTCGCTTTTGTAGGTGGCGTCGCTGCTTTACGTCGGTGGGAGTAGACTATAGCCACTCTCTCTCTCTCTCTCTCTCCCCTTGCGCACAGTTCACATCCAGTAGTTGGAGTTGTTGTACACCGTAGAAGACTCGCGGAGAATACAGCTTTCTCCAGCGGAGCAAGTGAGCGCGCACACGGCTACCAAAACGCAACCTTCCCCCCGGGGACGAACTTGGGACACTTTTACCCCCCGGCTTTTGACGCGACTTCTTCTTCTGCGGGTTGCCGGTTGGAGAGGCGAACGGGAAGACGCGAGAGGAGAGAGGAGAAAAGGGGAGCACCGCGCGTCACCGAGCTCTCACTCAACACCACAGCCGCGGCAGAAGCGCTTCGGTCCGGTGTGGTGTGCTCCAGCTGTCCGCCTGCGTTACTGGAGAGGGGGAAAGGGAACTCCATTACGCGGTTTTTCAGCTGGTATGAGCTAATTCGCCATCGGGACAGACATGGAAACTAAACCGTTTTTATCTTTGGGTGAGTTTGTTTACTAATTTTTCTTTCTTTCTTTTTTTTTCGCGCAGGATGTATCGCTGTTTTTTTTTTTTTTTTGCTTATCGTAAACATCACTGATTACGATTCTTGCGTATTTCGTTGGGCTAACTCAACGCTCGTGCACGCTGGTTGAGTTGCAATCTTGCACATGGAGATCTATATAGCGATTTTCTCATGACATCTGCTTGATTCGAAGTGACATCTCCTTCTGTACTGTACGCGCCGCTCCACGATTGCCTCCCTTCGTTCCTCCCGCGTAGTAAACACCGTTTTCTGCCACTGTTACGCACAACACGTTTTCAGTGACAAATCTGGGTACATAATTACTCACGTTTTCGGTTATTAAGAACTTGCCCCAGCGGCGTTTGCTACCTGTACAGTACGGGTCATTACGCGCGATGTCATACGTAAACAGCATGCGTTGGCGCGGTTCACGTGTCCCCTAAGTTTCGCAGCTGGTGTTCGTGGTTAGATTCTACTTCGATTTGACTTTGACTTTGCAGTACGGTGTTGCTGTTGAAGTTGGACACGACTTAACGCTGAGTGAGGGGAGCGAAGAGGTCGTAAATTCTCCTCGACTCGGAGCAACTGGTTGTTCGAACGCTGCAGACAGAGCGAGTTTAAAAAGCCATAAAAGTGAATTGTCATGCAGATTGGGGACGACAAGTTTTGCAATGCATTGTGGTAGAAATCAGGCTGTTATGTGTAGCAACTTAAGCTCCTTATTTGTTGATTTATTTGCGTGAAAGGGACAGTGCATATGAATGAACATCTGTTACGGTTTTAGTTTAAATACTAATAATGCACGATTATTTCTACTGTTCATTTGAGTTTTTTTTAAATATACTTTGAACCAGATAAGGGTTGCAATATGGCATGAAGACTTGGGATAGAGATTTGATTTTATTTTTTTACAATTTCACATAAAGTGTAACCGATATTATTTTTGAAAATCTGAAATTATTTGATGATTTAAAAATGTCGCTGTAAAAAAAAATACAAACAAACAAACAAACAAAAATAGTTCCGTTAATAATCATTGCAGCCCTGTACATTGTTTAAAGGTGCACTGCTTAACTTTTCTGGTTGCCATGGAGATGCAGATAAGGTTCCGCTATATGGTATTAAACGTATATAAGCATTTTTTTTACGAGTGGGGTTTCCTCTTCGCAGATCTCACCTGTAAATTGTCTTGTTTCTATGGAGACAGAAAGGTTTAATGCCATACTTCGGAATACTATAGGTAAAACAATAACTGGCAAGGCTTCTATTGGAAAAGTTACACAATGCACCTTTAACTTTTGAACCTCTTCTATAGTCTAAAAATGAAAATATAACATACACGTACAATATTTGGCAAATAGACTTAACGTTATTTCATATAAACATTTACACAACATATGGAATCGTCGCTGTGAGTGTGTCTGGCGTGTTCCCATAACACACGTTGTCAGATCAGCAGAATCTCTCACACATGTTGGAAATGTTCCGCAGCGTGGCATGGTAAACGGTTGCTAGGATACAGGAGCTAATTACTTATGAGCGATGCATTTCGTTATAATCTAATTCCAGCGGTGGAAGAAGTTGTGTTTATTAAGTGAAAGTACAGATAATGGAGCCAAAAAATAAATAAAATACTCAAGTGGAAGTAAAAGTATCACATGTACAAACCTACTCAAGTAAAGTGTGAAAGTATCAGTTAAAAATGTTGTTAAAGAGTAAAAAGTGTTAGTATTTTGCACAGATTTTGAGATAAAGCTTCAAGTGTAGTGATATTGTTAAAGATTTGCGCAATATTTTGAAGTTTATTTGTTATTTGTGTATTTCCGTTTGCTCAAAAAATAAACAAAAATGTACTTAGAGAGTAAAAAGTAAAAGTATTTTGCGCGGATTTTGAGATAAAGCTTCAAATGTAGTGATTTTCTTAAAGATTTGTACATACTTTTGAAGTTTATTTCTTATTTGTATACTTCTGTTTGCTCAAAAAAACCCAAAAAAAACTATAATAATAAAAAAATAAAAAAAATAAATTTACTTTCAGTCCTGTAGTGGCATAGAAAGCAAGTAAGTAGTAATAAATGCAGTGGACTAGAAAGTTCAGTTACCTGCTCTCAAAAGTTACAAACATCGTCGTAAAAATCAGCTTAAGTAAAGTACAGATACCAAAAATATATACTTAACTCCTGTACTTTACTACAACTAAAAGGGAAAACTACTTCATACCTTTATTCAAGCTCATGTTGTTTAAAACGTGTAATTATAGAAGGACTAAAATACTACTTGCAGTTCACATCCAATCAAGTAATGTACTTTTTATTATACTTTAAATACATGTTGCGTTCAAGGACTATTAAAAACTAGTTCATCTTGCTTTTGTTTATGAGTATGAGTAGTAGTAGTACTATCTATTAGTATGTGACTTTCGATACTTTTGACAGCCCTACTTAGTACTTAGTAAAGCTTTACATCTCAAAATCTGCACGGAATACTTTTACGTTTTACTCTTTAACTTTATTTCTAAACGAGTACTTAAATACTTTTACTTTAGTTACTTTTTTTTCATGTGATATGTGATAGAAATGTATGAGTATTTTATTTTATGAAAAAAAGCGACTGAAAAAAGGGAAGAGATCGTTTCGTTCTATACCTAATTTTCCACAACATGACACTTTTACTTTTGTATTTTGTCATTTTTTTTCGTTTCGGTATCTGTATTTTCCTTACAAAACTCAATACTTCTCACTCTCGCCTTCTAATTTCCTCTCCGAACTTGCACGGACGCGCTCACGGTCAATGATTAATGCTCGAGCGGTACTGTACATGTGTCAGTGTACACAGACGCACAGACGTATAGTGGACTCTTGTACCCAGAGCCCAGGGGCAGCATGGGCCCGTCCCGTGGAGCGGGAGAGAGGGAAGGGGGGGGAAAGAAGGGGGAAGAGAGAGGGAGGGAGAGGAGGAGGGGAGAGGGGGGCGGTCGGGGGGTATTATGTCTGCGAAAAGGAGGTAGTTGCATTAAGGACACGCTGTACATTCGTTTGAGCGGGAGTATGCGCTGGGTTTTACTTCAAATCAACTTTTTCTCAGCAAGTACGCATAAGAAAATATTTGAAAATGTTGAGAATTAGAAGTAGCGCGCGAGAACTATGGGATGGATTGGATTTTAAAGGTTCAATATTACACAAAATGAATTCTTTTGAGTTTTAAGGCATGTTATAATGTTGTTACTTCATCAAAAACACACCTGGAGTTGTGTTTTGTTTCATTCACACAAGCCTGAGCAATTCTTTTATTTTTAGGCTGCGTTTATATGATGACGGTCTGAACAGAAGAGGCAAAAGTGGTGTCGCGTCTTCGCTTTTTATTCCGTGTTTAGACCAGCGTTTTCAGGAGGAAATCTGCATACGGTGACGCAAAAGTGTGTGGAATTCGATTGGGTATGCACGCCGTCCGACGTGTTTGTTTCTGTGTACTGCAGTGTTTCCCAAAGACTGCGTCACGACCTTCAGGTGGGTCGCAAGAGAGTTTTTTTAGATCGCATTTTCACGATCTGCAGGTAGGTCAATTGAATGTTGAAAAAAAAAATATATAGGCGACTTATGGATCCTTTTATTCAGTGACTGTTTTCAGAGAGACACGATCACTCAGTCAACAATAAAATATCCTCATTAATGTTCAATAACGGTCAAATCCACCTTTATTTTGTGGTTTACAAATAATGTCTATTGACTTGGGTTGCGGAGGTTTGTGGCTTTTAAAATATGGGTCTCCAGAAAAAAAGTTTGGGAAACACTGGTGTACTGTATGTATGTGACGTAAACGCGTGTGCGATGTGAGCAGATCTGACCAGAGTTTTGCGTCTTGGGCAGTGTAGATGGAAATGCTACGGCGGAGCGTATTCAACTTTTCCACTCTGGAGGGTAGTTTCAGATTTTTGCGTTTTTAAACACCCAAAACGCCGTCACCGTCTAAACGAAAGGCTCTTCCCATAAAATATTTTGGCGTTTTTACCCACATACGTTCTCGTGTAAACAGGCCCTGAGTTTGTCTACATCTCTAAAACTTAAAATACTTAGTTCCTCCCTGTGATGTGATGAAGCGGTAGTTTTCATTTTCAAGTTAACATTATAACATTATCAGAACATAAATTAATAACAGCGCAATGCGGGCCTTTGTGCAAGACTGTAATTCAGGCATTTTTAAAGGTCCAGTATTACGTAAAGTATGTTATAATGTTGTTTCCTGTTGTTGTTTTCCTGTGTTTTGTTTCATTCACACATTTTTAACACACAAACCCTGCATGTCTATGGCCTCTTAGCATAACGGCCTTAGTCGTTTTTTGGCCAAATTGAGTTATTTGAATAATTCTCCTCTCCAGAACCTCCAAAGTCTTTGTTAAACCATCATGTGCAAAGTGAATATGAAACAAAAACATTTTAATCCTCAAAACTGTGAAAATGTCAAATGTGTCACATGCACTGCAAAAAATTAAATCTTTAGTTAAGTTAAGATGACTTGAATTAAGAAAGTTTTATCATGATTTGAGTAAATTCCACTAGACAAGTTAAATTATCTGTCAGCGGAATACGATTTTTTGTTCTTAAAATATGAAAATATAACTTGCTACACTTAAAAAAAGAAAAACAACAACCCTTAAAATAAGAAATGAAATTGAATGTCGCTTGAATTTAGAAAAACACTTATTCCATTGGTAGAGTCGACTCAGATAAAGTCAAATGTTCTTAATTTTCATTTTAACAAACCTTTTTGCTGTGTGAATGAGTTTCCTTCCACTAAACAAACAACAAAACTGTAGCGCTGTAACAAAATAATTTAGGAAAATACACCAAAAATACTCTATATATATATATCGATACAGCAGCTCACGATATCGATACTGTATCATTACATTAAACGATACAATATATCAATATTTCAATATTTTTGCACACCCCTAGGCACCAGCCAATCAGCGAAGAGCCATACATTCTGTGTTGGCAACGATTTCCAAGATCGAGGATTTAAAGTTGGAACAAAGAGAATGTTTGGTGAATTTTATCAAGGGGAAAGACGTTTTTGCCCTTCTTCCTATGAGATTTGGTGCACTACACATGTTACGCCCAAATAGAAGCAGTTGGTTAAATGAAAACCAATACTGCCGAGCCAACGAATTGTAACACTGTGAGGTCAGACGGTTTCTACGAAGTGAAACCGCCCATATCCACTGAGACATAGAAATGTTAAAACACATTTTTAATATTCAGAAAAGTTTTTGGAATTATTTATTTCACGATTTGGGCTGTACAGTAAAACCACTTGTGTTTTGGTTGCATACTTTTAATTATACACACTTGTTGACAACTCATGACAGCACTCAAACAAATATTCAACCATTTGATTAAAAAAATGTACGTATAAAAAATGTCTTTGTGATGTCATGTCGCAATACAATCCACTGTGTTTTTAAACTCCACACACCTTCACTAGATTCATTTGGATGATTTCAGTCCTGGAATTGCCAATCTCTACTTTAGTCTAACTGAAGGTAAAAGGTAAAACTACCGCTTCATGACATCACACGTTGGAACAGATCATTTTGAGCTTTGGACGCGCAGACAAACTAATAATAAAGGATTACTCCGACATGTGTGAATGAAACAAAACACAACTCCAGGTATGTTTTTGATGAATGTTATTTTAATGGAGCGGTCTACAGCCAGTGCTCTGTCAGTAAAAGCATGTGGTTTGGAGCAGAGTTCAGACTGTGGAAGAATAAATGGGACTGTTTGTTGAGTTAAGCTGTGCATGTATTTATTTGACATTCCATAAGCCAGTAATCACAGCATCATACATCATTTCATATTCTTTTGCTCCGTGTAGAATTTCATTTTCACTTCATACTTTTGTCTCTGAAGCCCGCGCCTCAAGTGAACTCTGTGATCTTAAAAGGCACTTCGTTCTTCACAGTAGGTCCAGCCATATTCTCCTTGTCTTTTTCAAGGTTTAATCCTGAAGAGTAGAATAGAATATTAATTAAACACATTTATTTTGGTGAAACTCAAAAAATCCCTGAAGAAGCAGCAGTAGTAGTAGTAGGAGTACTAGTAGTAGTAGCAGCAGCAGTAGTAGTTTATTCCACACTCTTCGCTTTTAATGTTAAATTTATGAAGATTATTGATGTTCAGATGTTTTTGTATTGTAATTTTAATGCCTTTCTTATTACTTTGTGTACCAATTGTGCTATTGAAAAAAAAAAAGCCTTGTATTGCCAGTAGTAGCAGTAACAGTAGCAGTAGCAGTAGTATTAACAGTAGTAGTACTTGTACAAAGCAGACAGATTATTAGTACAGGTGTGCAGTATTATATGTCCAAGTTAAAATTGATTCAGGTAGCAGTAGTAGTTGCAGTAGTGTCTTTACTAGTAGCACTAGCAGTAGCAGAAGTAGTAGTAATAGTAGTAGTATTTGTAAAACGCACACAGACTGTTAGTACAGGTGTGCAGTATTGTATGTCCATGTTTGAAATGATTCAGGTAGCAGTAGTAGCAGCAGCAGTACTAGCAGTACTAGTAGTAGCAGTAGTAGTTGCAGTATTGGCAGTACTATTGGCAGTAGCAGTAGCAGTAGTAGTAACAGTAGTAGTACTTATACAAAACAGACAGACTGTTAGTACAGGTTTGCAGTATCATATGTCTGTGTTCAAAGTGATTCAAGTAGCAGCAGTAGTAGCAGTAATAGTGGCAGTAGTGACAGTAGTAGTAGCTGTAGCAGTAGTAGCAGTAGTAGTAGTAGTAGCAGTAGTAGCAGTAGTGGCAGTAGTAGTAGTAGTAGCAGTAGTAGTAGCTGTAGCAGTAGTAGCAGTAGTAGTAGTAGTAGCAGTAGTAGTGCATGTACAGAACATACAGACTGTTAGTACAGGTTTGCAGTATTGTAGGTCCATGTTCAAAGTGATTCAGGTAGCAGTAGTACCAGTAGTAGTTGCAGTAGCAGAAGTAGTAAGTAGTACTTGAAGAAGCAGTATTTGTACAAAACAGAGTGTTAGTAGTGTAGCGTGTGTTAGTACAAGTGCAAAGTATTGTATGTCCTTGTTCAAAGTGATTCAGGTAGTAGTAGTTGCAGTAGTAGTAGCAGTAGCAGTAGTATTAGCAGTAGTGGTACATGTAGAGAGCAGACAGACTGTTAGTACAGGTGTGCAGTATTGTATGTCCACATTCAAAGTGCTTCAGGTTACAGTACACAGCGCACAGAGCCTCAGTATTGTAGAGGAAACACCACACAGCGAGAGTCCGAGCGCGGTGAAACTGTCCACTCTACAAAACACCTCCTGTGTTTTTAGAACGGCTCATTTCTGGACTGAATCTAGTTTACAAAAGAAAAGTACTCTGCGTACATTTTTTGCCCGACTCAGCCACCTGTTGCCTGGAATGTTCCGCAGTATTACATTAAACATATCTATCTTGCATTTCTTCAGTTGCAGGTGTTATTGAGGAAAAAAGTGGGAAATTTACACTTTACTTTAAGCGGGCTTGCCTCTCCACAGATCTGACCGATAACTTGGCTTGATGACACCACACACTTGTCTCCACAGGGATCGATATGTTGAATGCCACACTGCGGAACACTACAGTTAAAACTAGGGATGTAACAATAATTGAATGAAATATCGTGATATCGTATCGTCAAAGTCTCACAATAATATCGTGGGCTGTCACAATATGTCGAATTCTTTGCTTAAATGCAGGTTTTATAGTAGCAACAGCTTATAAACATTGGAAACTACATATCCCATGATTCATTTCAGTGCAGACAACATGAAGATATATGTATTTTACTTGAATTCTTGGGATTATGATGGAAATAATTCACACCAAAATCTTGTCAAGGTATTTTAAAAGCAAAAAAGTGTCCTATCTACAATTACAAATATAAATATCGTACCGTGAGATGCATATCGTGATAATATCGTACCGAGAGATTTGGATATCGTTAAATCCCTAGTTAAAACATCTCCATGGAGACAGGTGAAGTTTGTCCTGTAACTTGACGTGGCAAAACTAGCTTTATCAGAGGTTATCTCAAGTGTAAAGACTAATGCCATACTATGAAACATTCAAAATAAAAACATCTCCATGGAGACCAGCTAGACTCTTCACAGATCCACAGACCTGAAATTTTAGTTGATCTGGTGCTTGTTCAATGTCATAAGTGTGGAACATTTCAGGCAAAACCATAGCATCTCCATGGAGACAAGAGGGTGACATTAGCCTCTTTCATCAGCCTGTTTCACTTCGTGGAAACCGTCTGACCTCGCAGCAATAGGATTTGTTCGCTTGACGGTATGTACATATGTAATGTGCCGCAAACGGGGCTAAGTGGTATATTAAGCTTTTCCCAAATCCTGTAGTAAGAAGGACAATAACGTCTTAACTCATGATAAACTTCACCAAACATTCTCTTTGTTCAGGCTTTAAATTCTCGATCTCGGGAATCATTGCCAACACAGAATGTATGACTCTTCTCTGATTGGCTGGTGCCCGAACTCACACTTCTGAGGATTTTGCGAACTGTCTAGTGTATTCTGATTCCTGACCTAGTCACTGGAGAGAAATGAAATTGAGTAGAGGCACTAGGTGGCGCCAAAGGTAAATGTTACATAGTACATCTTTAAATGTCCGATATTACGCTACTTTCTGATCTGTCTTATAACGTTGTTTCCTTGTCAGCATAACATGGAGTTGTTTTGTTTCATTCACATATGTTTAACACAAACTCTGCATATTTAGGCTGACTTCTTCTCTCAAACTGAAAACACTCTGTTCCACCTTGTGATGTCATCTGGTAGGTAATACACTGTGTTTTTAAACTCTATACATATTCACAAGAATCATTTGGATAATTTCATTTGAAATTGAGAATCTCTACTAAACTAAAGGCAAAACGTAGCTGCTAACTTGAAAACTACCACTACATGACATCACAAGGTGGCACAGAGCATTTTGAGCTTTGGAGATGTAGAAAGACTAATAATAAAGAGTTATTCAAACATGTGAATGAAACAAAACACAACTCCAGATATGATTTTAAGGAACTACCATGATTATAACATGACTTTAAGCTCACAAGAATCCCTTTTGTATAATATAGCACCTTTAAACTATCATCTGTTCAAACTTGCTTTATCCGAGGCTTTCTCCATTGAGATTGTTAATTACCCACTTCCAAGGACACCTGAACGCACCGCGAGTCCTTGAACGCATCGATTAGCCACTCACTTATTGCAATCATCTTCCACGCTGCATTAAAGATCCCCGCACGCTGCTGTTTAAAGACGACCCCCGTACAGTTAAGCGTTATAGATCGAGCGCCGGCGTGCGATGACGCCATACGCTCTAGCCCCGCCCCCTTCCCCCGCACGTGACTCGAGGAATAGGCGGTGAGAATGACATTGAACTCGCGCTGGCCTCTGGAGGGAGACGGTAATAGCCGGAGGGTGGATTCAACAGATACTATGGGGGTTGCCGCTCAGACGTACGCCGTGCTGAGACCGCTATGGTAAAATGTATATACAGGAAGTGCTCCACTACATATGTGAATGAAACAAAACACAACTACAGTTCTGTTTTTGAGGAGGTAACAACATTCTAACATGACTTAAAGCTCACAAGACAAAATTTTGCGTATTAGAGGACATAACGACATAACGGGGCTCACCTTTGCTTTGTTTGGATTGTTGAAGTGTCCAATTCAGGGCCAGTTCTTGACACATATTCCAAACAGAACTCCAGAACTGTCAACAGAGTGAGTCATTCAAAGAAGTGGATTTAACAGAAGTTTGACAGAGCAGCTGTGCTTTAATAAGGTTTGACACATTTATTATAAGTCTGTGTCACAATGCAGTTTGGTGTCACTGAGGTTATGGCAGTAGAAGCAGTAGCAGAAGTAGTAGGAGCAGCAGTAGCAGTCGTAGCAGCAGTAGTAGTATATGTACAGAGCAGACAGGCTGTTAGTACAGGTGTAGAGTATTGTATGTCCAATGTTCAAAGTGATTCAGGTAGCAGTAGTAGTAGCAGGAGTGGTAGCAGTAGTAGCAGTAGTGGCAATACTAGTAGCATTAGTAGGAGCAGTAGTGGTAGTGGTGGTAGCAGTAGCAGCAGAACTAGTAACAGTAGTAGTAGCAGTAGTGATAGCAGTAGTGGTGGCAGTAGTAGCAGTAGTGGCAGTATTAGTAGCAGTTGTAGCAGTAATGGCAATACTAGTAGCAGTAGTGGCAATACTAGTAGCAGTAGAAGTAGCAATAGTAGCCGTAGTCGTAGCAGTAGTAGCAGTAGTGGCAGTACTAGTAGCAGTAGTAGCAGTACTAGTAGCAGTAGTAGCAGTAGTAGCAGTAGTCAGTAGTAGCAGTAGTGGCAATACTAGTAGCAGTAGAAGTAGCATTAGTAGCCGTAGTCGTAGCAGTAGTAACAGTAGTGGCAGTACTAGTAGCAGTAGTAGCAGTAATGGCAATACTAGTAGCAGTAGTGGCAATACTAGTAGCAGTAGTGACAATACTAGTAGCAGTAGAAGTAGCAATAGTAGCCGTAGTCGTAGCAGTAGTAGCAGTAGTGGCAGTACTAGTAGCAGTAGTAGCAGTACTAGTAGCAGTAGTAGCAGTACTAGTAGCAGTAGTAACAGTAGTGGCAATACTAGTAGCAGTAGTGGCAATACTAGTAGCAGTAGAAGTAGCAATAGTAGCCGTAGTCGTAGCAGTAGTAACAGTAGTGGCAGTACTAGTAGCAGTATTAGTAGCAGTAGTAGCAGTAGTGGCAATACTAGTAGCAGTAGTAGCAGCAGTAGTACCAGTAGTGGTAGCAGTAGTAGCAGTAGTGGCAGTAGTAAGTACTAGCAGTAGTAGTAGCAGTAGTAGCAGTACTAGTAGCAGTAGTAACAGTAGCAGTAGGCAATACTAGTAGCAGTAGTAGCAGCAGTAGTACCAGTAGTGGTAGCAGTAGTAGCAGTAGTGGCAGTACTAGTAGCAGTAGTAGCAGTACTAGTAGCAGTAGTAGCAGTACTAGTAGCAGTAGTAACAGTAGTGGCAATACTAGTAGCAGTAGTAGCAGCAGTAGTACCAGTAGTGGTAGCAGTAGTAGCAGTTGTGGCAGTACTTGTAGTTGTAGTACCAGTAATAGCAGCAGTAGTAACAGTAGTGGTAGTAGCAGCAGCAGCAGCAGTAGTAGTAGTAACAGTAGTGGCAGTACTAGCAGTTTTAGTAGCAGCAGTAGTAGCAATAGTATTAGTAATGGTATCAGTAGTAGCAGTACTATTAGTATTGGTAGCAGTAGTAGTAGTAGTAGTAGTCGTAGTAGTAGTAGTAGTAAATGGTCACATTTTTCTATAGCACTTTTCCACCTTCAGGGCACTCAAAGCTCTTTACATCAAGGAACCACTCACCCATTCACACACACTTTCACACACCAGTGTACGCAGACACTGGAGGCGAGGTGGGTTAAGTGTCTTGCCTAAGGACACAAGGACAGCATTTATCTGTGGGAGCTGGAATCACACCACTAACCTAGTAATAGTAGTAGTAGCAGCAGCAGTAGTGTCAGTACTAGTAGCGGTAGTAATAGCAGTAGCAGTAGCAGTAGTAGAGCAGGCTGTTAGTACAGGTGTGCAGTATTGTATGTCCAAGATTCAGGTTACAGCACACAGAGCCAGTGCAGTATGGTGTTATAGGGGTTTAGTGGCACAAATACTTATATTTGCAGTAAAAGGTGCTGCCTAAGATTCACTTGGGCCCCAAAGAATTGCTCTATGGCATTCGCAATATTTTTCTTTTCATTAAATTACAGCTGTTTTACTGCAGTTTTATTTATTTTTATTTATCTTGAATTTAATACTTCCTACAACTGTACAACAACTCACTCTTATGTAACAGATAATACTCCCTACAACTGTACAAGAACTCACCTTTATGTAACAGGTAATACTCCCTACAACTGTACAACAACTCACCCTTATGTAACAGATAATACTCCTACAACTGTAACAACTCACCCTTATGTAACAGATAATACTCCCTACAACTGTACAACAACTCACCCTTATGTAACAGATAATACTCCCTACAACTGTACAACAACTCACCCTTATGTAACAGATAATACTCCCTACAACTGTACAGTAACAGATAATACTCCCTACAACTGTACAACAACTCATCCTTATGTAACAGATAATACTCCCTACAACTGTACAACACTCACCCTTATGTAACAGATAATACTCCCTACAACTGTACAACAACTCACCCTTATGTAAAAGATAATACTCCCTACAACAGTACAACAACTCACCCTTATGTAACAGATAATACTCCCTACAACTGCACAACAACTCACCCTTATGTAAAAGATAATACTCCCTACAACAGTACAACAACTCACGCACACTAGTCGGTTATAGAAATTATAATTTTCAATATTTGTTCATTTGGCTTTTGGAAGTTTTTTTTTTTTTTAAGTACAATGTAATCTGTAGACATTTGAGAATCTGAAAAGCAGTGTAAGTACGTGGATCTTAAACCAGAAAAGTTCCATAGTACACCTTTAACCTGCCAAACAGATGCACATGAAGTTTTCACACACACAGAAACACTAAAGGAAACAAACAAAAACAAAAAAGTGTAGTGACCAGAAACCTAAACCTCTCTGTTATAGGACAAACCTTTTCCTCCTCTATTGAAATATCCATTTTGCTATTAAAAATAA
This sequence comes from Boleophthalmus pectinirostris, assembly GCF_026225935.1. Lineage (NCBI taxonomy): Eukaryota > Metazoa > Chordata > Actinopteri > Gobiiformes > Gobiidae > Boleophthalmus > Boleophthalmus pectinirostris. Next base: position 38,451,789 of record NW_026571133.1, read on the forward strand.
AGTTAAGAAATAAAAACTGCCTTATACTGAGTTGCAAATATTTGTGTTAACATGTGTTTTTGCATAATTTAAACATAGACATTCAGATAAAATAGTCAAAAACATCCGAAAACGTGACAGATACGCTGATTGCAATCGGGGTCATCATTTAGGGAGGAGTTACATCATTTCATTGCAAAAAAAAGTGATGAAATCTTATAGCTCAGGCACTAGTTATTCACAAAGTTTTCTCATGCAAGCCGGGTGCAAAAGACCGGGCCAAATCAGGGCATCCCCGCTGCTTATAGACGTATTTGTATAACTACGGATATGATCACATTCTCAGTCAATCTCTTATAAACTGTTGTTTCCTCGGTTTGGAGACGTGCGCTGCAATTTGGTCATTTTAGTAATGGTTGTGACTCATTCTTCAGCTGAGAGAAGGAAAAGAAAACTATTTATTTTCTTTACCGTGAATATGAAATCTACCTAATTCAATACTACACGTAAGGATTTCCAAGTGTTTTATATTTTGTACACTTTCAGTATATTGGACATATTGGACCGAAATATCGTGATATTGTACCGTCGAAAGTCTAACAATATATTGAATTACAAGCCTCTTTGCTTAAATTCATTGTAGTAACAGCTAAAAAACAGAACGAACTACATAGACCATGATCCTTTACTCTGTTCCAGTCCAATCTACATGCCGAAATGACTCATATTAAACACTTTTAAATCTTAATTATTTGGATTATAATGAGAAAAAAGTAGCATATTCACAGTTTTGTAAGCCTCCACAAAATATTCCAGTAACATCGTAAGATGCATATCGTGAAATCGAGAGCTTTCGATATCATTACATCCCTATTGGACATTTTGCAACTTGGAATAATTTTCAGTATAGACAGTTGAAATTATTTGATTCTTCCCAAATTGTTCAGCCCTAATTGGTAGGTTGATGGTTCAGTTCCTGCTCAGACATGCGGGGCCCAAAGATTTTCAGTGGATCCGCAGGAGTTTTTACAAAAGAGCTTTGGACTGCAGTAGATAGTGTACATTTTGATGAAGGGATGGCATCTTGTACGCTTTTAGGAAAGTTTTTATAATCATTACTGTTCTGTAACATCTATTTCAGGGGTGTCCAAATTATGGCCCGGGGACCAAATGCGGCCCTCAGACAAATTTTTGTTGGCCCCCAGGGATACTGCTAAATTGGATCAAATTCAACTATTAGACATAGACAAGCTTTATTGATCCACAAGGGAAAATTACTTGGACACAGAATTAACTAATTAAAGAATCTAAATGGTAATCAATTCTAAATAAGTAGCAATAAAAATAGCAAGACATAATTATATAAATGTATATGTACACATCAAAATAAAATAGAAAAATGATTTAATTAAATATCTCAGGTATATACAAGAGGTCGTAAGGAGAAAACAGTGCAAAGATGATATGATGATTGACAGCACAGGCTTATCTGTTACATAAGGATGAGTTGTTGTACAGTTGTAGGGAGTATTATCTGTTACATAAGGATGAGTTGTTGTACACTTGTAGGGAGTATTATCTGTTACATAAGGGATGAGTTGTTGTACAGTTGTAGGGAGTATTATCTGTTATATAAGTGAGAGTTGTTGTACATTTGTAGGGAGTATTATCTGTTACATAAGGATGAGTTGTTGTACATTTGTAGGGAGTATTATCTGTTACATAAAGGTGAGTTGTTTTACAGTTGTAGGGAGTATTATTTTACATAAAAATAAGTTTATTATATTATTATATTACTTAAAAGGTAAGTTGCTGTAAAGTTGTAGGGAGTGTTATCTGTTACATAAGTGTGAGTTGTTGTATAGTTGTAGGGAGTATTATCTGTAGCATAAGGGTGAGTTGCTGTATTGTTGTAGGGAGTGTTGTTTTACATAAAGGTAAGTGATACAGTTGTAGAAAGTATTATACTACTTAAGGGTAATTTGTTGTAGAGTTGTAGGGAGTATTATATTACATAAGGGTAAGTTGTACTGTTATAGAGAGTATTACCTGTTACAGAAAGGTGAGTTGCAGTACAGTTGTAGGGAGTATTATATTACATAAGGGTGAGTTGTTGTACAGTTGTAGGGAGTATTATAGTATGAATGCAATCCTGTATTTCTCACTGTTTGAACGGAGCTGTAAGAGACTCTGACTATCGTCTATCGTCTGGCGCAATCGGTGAGTTGCTGTACAGTTGTAGGGAGTATTATCTCCTCCGTCCCTCTATAGTCCGGTGCAGCGGGTGAGCAGGAGTGTCCACGATGGAGACCAGTTTGTCCAGCGTCCTCCCGTCCCTCACTGCGACAAACGTCTCCAGCTCGCGGCCGATCACGTGACCAGCTTTACGGATGTTACCACTGTGACACGGACCTAAAACGAGTTCCAGGACTTTTGAAAGGTCAACATATCTTAACTTATACTTTTTGTCAGGTTTTAACTTCAACCCACATTCCTCTGTTGCTTGTAACCGAAGAGAATAGCTCCGTGTGTGTGTGTGTGTGTGTGTGTGTGTGTGTCCGTGTGTGTGTGTGGTGGGGCTGGAGACTGTCGAAAGCATTTGGCCCACTTTGTCTTTTTACTGCGTGCTCCTGATGCCCTACCTTTTGAGACACAGCTGTCATCTTTACTGCGGAGCTTTTATAGGCAGCCTCGGTGGTTTCAAGTGATAGCTCTGTCCCATCCCGTCGTCTCTCATCTTTGGTGTCTTCGCTCGTGGAGGTTTTTTGACTCAAATTTCCCGACGTAAAATCACGCTGGGTTTTGGAAGAGGTTAGATACGTTCGCGTCTGTGTTTTATGTTTTGCGGTAAAAAAAATCAACAACTTTGTAACTGAATGTTCGGATTAGTCTGCGCCCTCTGCTGGCAACGGTGGTTATTAGGAATGTAACAATAACTGAAATATCGTGATATCGTATCGTCAAAGTTCTCACAATATTTCGAATTACAAGTCTCTTTGCTTAAATTAAGAGTTATGGTGCAGGAATAGCTAAAAAAAAAAAGACATAGACCACAGGGAACTACATAGACCATGATCCTTTGCTCCATTTCAGTGTAGACAACAAGAAGAAATAATAGTTGTAAGCACTTTTAAGTCTTTGGATTAATTCTTGTCAGGACATTTTAAGAAGAAAAAGTAGCATATTAACAGTTTTAGTTGTTTAGCCTATACAAAATATCGGATAAATATCGTACCGTGAGATGTATATCATGAAAATATCATACTGAGAGATTTGGATATTGTTACATCCCTAATCGTGAGCCTCTCCACCTTATTTCCCACGATATCGCAATAAATATCGTACCGTGAGGTTCATACTCTGACGATATTGTATCGTGAGACTTGGATATCGTTACACCCTTAATGATCATGGAAATATATTCAAAGAAAAATGGTAGCAACGTGGTGATTTAGTAAGGACGTAACGATATCCAACTCTCACGGTACGATATTTATTGCGATATTTTGCAGAGGCTGATATAATTGTAGATAGGACACTTTTTTTGCTTTTAAAATACCTTGGCAAGAATTTTGTGTGAATTATTTCCATCATAATCTAAAGAATTCAAGTAAAAAACATGTCTCTTCATGTTGTTTGCGCTGAAATGAATCATGGGATATGTAGTTTCCGAAGTTCGTCAGCTGTTGCTACTAAAAAAACATGCATTTAAGCAAAGGAACTTGTAATTCGATATTACTGTGAGACTTTTGATGACACGATATCATAATATTTTGGTTATTGTTACATCCCTATGATTTAGTATGTCTCCTTTAATCATATATTAAAGATGCACTATGTAACTTTTCTGGTGGAGGACGCACCAGCAGCTTCTTGAGATGCTTGGACTGAAAATGTCCACAGTATGACATTGAACATGACTGTCACCATGGAGACAAGCAAGTGGCATCACCAGGTCGCCAATTACGAGCAAGATCTGCACAGAGGCGATCTCACTTTTAGCAAGAATGTAAGCATGTTTTTTTAGGTATTTTTGAAGAATAAAATCACTTGTAGTTGACAAAAAATCTTTAAAGTGACATTTTGTGGGTGGGTTCTTCTTGTATGTCTACGGTTACCATGGTGACCAGTGCGCACCAAATGCCGAACGTACAATATGCAGTACTTTCGATCGTTGTTATCAGTGAAGAGGCGATCTTAGGTATTTTTGAGGAATAAAATCACTTGAAATTGACAACAACAAAAAAACTTTAAAGTGACATTTTGTGGGTGGGTTCTTCGTGTATGTCTACGGTTACCATGGTGACCAGTGCGCACCTAATGCCGAATGTACAATGCGCAATACTGTTGATCGTTTCACTCATCCCCAGCTCAAACTGTACAACCAAATCGCAGGGTTTAAAGGTTCACAGCTCACGGAACAACTTCAACAGTGCGAAACCCTCACGAGAAATGACTGGATTTCAAACAGTTTTGATATTTTTGCAACCTACGATTGCAGATCGGGAGCTTTTCGTGAGGTATTAATCAGTTCTCGTTACCGCATGTACACTACACGAAGCACGACACACGATTAAGCCACAACTCTATCCCAAAAACAGTCGCACAAGTGAAAAATTGGCTCAAAAAAGTCAGAAAAACGCACAGTGTACGCCCAGCTTTTGCAAACATTGCCCAAAAAGTTTAAAGATAGTCTGAAAACTCATTCAAAAAATACAAAATGGATTTAAACTGCACATTCTCAGGAGTTTGGGATCAATGCGGGTGTTCACGATTCTATTTAGATGTTTGATTTTCAACTAAAACGTGAGAGTGACTTCAATTTTATGTCATTTTTTTTTACTTTTTAGGAGCACAAATTCCACTCACTTGTTGTAGTTCCAGCTAAATCTGTTCTTTCTGGTCAAATTGCATTAAAATAAAACTCAGATGAAACTTTCGATAACTTCAGACCGAGCAGTGCCTCCGGTTAGCCTCAGATAACGTGAACGACCCCAGTTGCAAAGTACCAACAGATACAGATAACATTCCAGCCGACGCAATACCGTTTTTGTCTCCGCGAAAAGTTACACAACGCACATTTCGTAATAAAAAAAAAATGAAATGAAATAAATGACTCCATCTGTTGAGAAAATTGAATCACAGCTTAACTTGTTTGATGATATTTGCAAACAGCTGTGAAGAGCGCGTGCTTTTAAGGTCTTTATTTTTATAACATCTTTGATAATTGAAGATCTGTAATTACCCTTTATGACTCAGTTGAAGACAGGCTGCTAATGCTATTTTTAAGCAGCTTGTTCCTGTGCGAACATCTCTAACGCACGGTGAAGGATTTGAATCATTTATCCTCAGAATTCTTTTGTACAAGTGCGTTTCAAAACACATTATTCAATCTCTATTAGCAGTACAAGTTTGCGTTTAAAAGTACTTCAAGGGCCCATGTTACGCTGTTTTCGGATCTATGTTATGTTTTTTCCTCATCACAAACATACCTGGATTTGTGTTTTGTTTCATTCACACGTTTAACTCGCAAATCCTGCATATTTAAGCTGAGTTCTTCTCTCAAACTGGTGCTACAGGAAGTTCTCCGCTGTGTTTTTAAACTCCACATTTTCACTAGAATCATTTGGATTATTTCAGCCCTGGAACTGTATGGAAGATCATTTGTTTCATCAGATTTTGAATTTTAAATACTGTTGAATTTCTCACTATGTTTCTCACTAGTGTATTCACCTTTTAAATATTCAGCACAAATATTTTCAAGGTCTCAAATTCAACAGTCAAAATTCAGAGTGTAAAATTCTCATTGAAAAAAAATAAAAATTCGTGAAAAGATCCAAGATTCCAAGGTGTTGAATTTGTGCTGAATATTCAAAAGTTGTCATTTTTATATTGAAAAAGTATACAATTGCAAGTAAAATTCATGTTTTTTCAGAGTTAAAAATTCAAGGTGAGCAATTCAACAATATTTAAAATTCAAAATCTGATTATATTAAAATTCAAGATTATCTTCCATAAATTGTCTTTTCTATTTAATTCCATTTTCTGTTCTATTTGAAGTACTTTAATACTTATTTCCATACATACAAATATTCACGTTTATAGAAAATGCACATCAAATTATTCTCCTCAATATATTTTTCTCACTTTTTTAACAAAAAATTTCCAGCATTACATTTTTGAATACTATTTTTTACCATCAACTGTTTCATATCATTTACATATGAAGTAATGTTTAAAAATAAATAACATCTCAAAACAGTATTACGGAACTGATTTGATACTCAATAGCGATCATAAAAACACTATTTAGATCAGGGGTGTCAAACTCAAATTCACAGAGGCCAGAACTAAAAACTGGGACTAAGTCGGTGGCCAAACTAAATATTTATTGAAAAATTTCAACAACATCTGCATGTTTTCTCTTCTTTCAAGATATGTAATGTTAAACCTTTTCTTATTAAAATAAATGTTTAATAATAGTTTTGCTTAAACATTGAATCCAGAACAAGCAGAATATAAAATATAAAATAATAACAACATTTTAAATAAATAATGTCTCTATAGTCTATCTGTAGTCAGTGGCAGCTCTAATACATATTTGATATGATCTCATGGGCTAAATATAATTACATTGCGGGCCAAATTTGGCATCCGGGCCTGAGTTTGACATGTCTTTTTTTTCATGTCTTAATTAGGTAGTAGAAAACATTAAGTCCTAGTACTTTCTCTTAGATTACCATGTGACCTGATATCTGTGTAATCCCTCATATTTGTATATACAACTACTACGACTATTCTTTTGACAACGCTAATCTCAATACTGGATTATTCAAACATGTGTGAATGAAACAAAGCACAACTCCAGGTCATTTTTGATGAGGTAACAACACTCTAACATGGCTAGAAGCTCAGAAGAGTAAATTTTGCGTTATACAGGACTTTTAAAATTTTGCTGACTTCTCCCTAAAACGTTCTAAACTTGTCTCGTGTGACGTCTGCCGCCTCTTCTTGGTCTCTGTGATGGTGACTCCACAGTCTTGTTAATTCTGGGTGTAAAAAGCTGTTCTGTGCCGGTGGAGTTTTATTGATAAGTGCCAGTCTGAACTTTGAACCCTGGACCTTGACCCTTGACCCCCATATGCTCTATCATGTGTGGAATGTCCCGCCGGCGCTGCTCAGACCCCGTAATAACGCCGACCACCGCTGGAGCTTTTCATCTGGTGACCACAAGTACTCTATTTATCATCAGATCTGTACCATGCTGTAAAAAAATAAAATAAACAATTATATTTGTAATGTTTTTTTTTTGTTTTTTACAAATATTGCAATTGCGACTAGATATGCAGTATTTTTGATGATATATCGCATAGTGCAATGTTTCCTAAGCTTTTTTTTCTGGGAACCCGCCTGATTTTAGAACTTGTTTATAGAGGTCCAAAAACTACATGTACTTCAAGACTATTCAAAAAGACAGAATATTTAGTTGTTTTTATTATTCATTATAGGAAACAGTATTAGCGATCTTGCAATAAAATTCTTCAAATACAGCAGTTTCATGGTGTAAGATGCATGATTTTGTTTCACTGACCTGGGAAAGTGAGTTAAAAGGTGCACTGTATCACTTTTCCAGTGGAAATTTGCCATGTGTTTGCATTCATGAAGATGTAATTGCCTTGTTGGAACGTCGCACAGTCTGGCATTAAACGTATGTATATTTATTCACAGATGCTTTATTGCGAAACAAAACCTTGAAAAACATGCGCGTTAACTAGAGCTTGTCACTCCACAGATCTGAATTATGACTTGGCCTGGGGCTTGTTTCCATGAAGATAGACTATATAGACCAAAATGCATTTTAATGCACGCATCAAGAATCTCGGACTTCCGGTCATTGCGCGATGCATACTGGGAAGGATTTTCCGAAAAAGTGAGCATCAAACCGCCATGTTTGTTTTCCCAGTGGGATGCGTCTAAGTCTTTTGAACCATATCGCTTTTGTTTCTGGTTCTGATATTGTCATATTGCAGTTTTGGGATTTGGACATCATTAATTGTGTGGTTGTTGGATCCTAACAGCGGAAAACGGCTTGAGAAATGTCTTTGCGAACTCCATAAATGCAAAAGGGAATCAGATCTGTGTGACTGTAAACCTCGGTTCAAACCGTTTCCCTTCCCAATGGAATTGAAAAATATTGAAAGGCGAAGGCGATGGGCAGTATTGATCCAAGGGAAGGATGAAAAAGGAAACCTTTGACTGCCTAAATCATACCGAATTTGCAGTGAACATTTTGTATGTGGAGCGCCATCAAAGTGGGATCCCGTTTGTTAAGCCAGAGGTACAGAAGACAAACAGACTGAGCTCGCACTTTGTTCTTGTGGTTTTACAGCAACATTAAGTCTTGGACTCTTTGCAGTGGAAGTTGTTTCTTGGTGAACAACTGGTGCCTTTCACGTTGGCGTTGACTTTTTAAATTCATAACCAAGGTTGAGCGAGGGATCAGGATTTTGCTCTGATGGCGCTCCACATACAAAATGTTCGCTGCAAACTTGGGATGATTTAGGCGGTCAAAGGTTTCCTTTTTCGTCCTTCCCGTGGATCAATACTGTCTATCGTCTTCACCTTTCACTATTTTTCAATTCCGCTGGGAAGGGAAACAGTTTGAACGGAGGTTTGCAGTCACACACATCTGAATCCCTTTTGCGCCTATGGAGTTCGCAAAGACATTTCTCGAGCCATTTTCCGCTGTTAGGATCCAACAACCACACAAGTAACGATGTCCGAATCCCAAAACTAAAATATGACAATATCAGAAACAGAAACAAAAGCGATATGGTTCAAAAGACTTGAAAAAATCGGCTTTGTCAATAGACGCATCCCACTGGGAAACCAAAGATGGTGGATTGATGCTCACTTTTTCGGAGAATCCTTCCCAGTTTGCATTGCGCAATGACCAAAAGTCTTGATGCGTGAATTCTTTCTTTTCTAATCTTCTAGTTTCACATTCTATACATTCTCTGTCCATGTTTGATTTCCCAAAGACAAAAGCTTTTCATTATTGACACTTCCTTATCCTCTCCACTAAACGCTGTACTTGATTCTGTGGTAACGTTCATTAGAATTCCATTAGTATTTCTCCGCGGTTCGATCGCTCCGTGAGCACTCTGACACCGCGCGGTACATCATCAGAGTACTTTAAGTCGGGGGGTTTTACTGCGTTCCTGTGTGGACGGTAGCGAGAGTAGCAGTATTCAGACCGCGTACTCCGGGCCTTTTGAAGTACTGAGCAGTAACCTCAGCGGAGATAGTATCAGATTATACACCTAACGTAAAAAGGGAAAGGAGAGACAGACTGCCCTTTTCCAGTCACCAGGAGACGCTCGGAGTAAAAAGGGGGTGGGAAGAAATGTAGAATTGATTTTTTGTGGACTCAAAATTGGGATAAATCTTATGAGACTCAAACAAAACTTGGACTATATAAAAAGGTGAGCAGGACTAACTGAAAACTTTTGGTTAATGTTATTTGGCTTGTAATGGTAACTTTACATGAGAGATACTTTTAATCAGCACAAAGTCACTCATTCTGAAACTGAAACTAAACTTGGAACAAACCAGGACAAAATAAGCACAAGTGTGATCACACCCTCAAACTGGCATGTGCTGTTTTAAGATCCTTGCATTTTAATTTTAACTTTTTAAGCACTGTTAAAAATGTTTAAGTTGTCTTTTGGTGAAAATGCAATGTGTTCTTTAAGAAGTTGAGTGGCATGTTCAAATTTCTGGGTAACTTTGCAAAGACCACTTAGATTTGGTGTCAAAGATGAGATAATGTTAAGAAATGGAGTCCAGAAACTGCGTTTGAACGGGGTAGAACTTGCATTTTTTCTGAATTAGATGTAATTTCTTCACTTACATATATGAAAAAAAAAGTTTAACATCTATAACAATAACTTCTTTTACAATAGCTTCAAAAACGGAAGACATCGTCCGACCTCATTTGCGTAATTGTTTAAAGGGCTTCACGGGACAAGATTGCAATGGAAGATTCAAAATTTATACACTGATGTGATGCCAGTAATTAAATTCTTCCTCTAAAGTTCAAACTCTGCTCCAAAACACATGCTTTTACTTAGAGGTTGGCTGTAGACTTTTCCATTAAAGGGCCCTAAAAAGGGTGCTTTTATTGGATCTAGGTTATAATGTTGTTTCCTAATCAAAAACTTACCTGTATATTTAGACTGAGTTACGGAAAACGCTCTTCCACCTTATGATGTCATGTGGCAATACAAGAAGTGCTCTATTGTGTTTTTAAATGCCATACACTGTCACTAGAAACATTTGGATCATTTCACCCCCTGGAATTGCCGATCTCTACTGAACTAAACTATACTTGAAAACTACCGCTTCATGACATCACAAGGTGGAATGGCGCATTTTGAGCCGTGGAGAGTTGACCAGCTAAGAAACCAGATTTACTGAGGTTATGTTTACACTGAAACGAATCACTGTGTCACCATATCGGAAACGATTTGCATTCAGACACGTTGTTTCTGTGTCCACAATCCTTCCCTATCCACACAGCTTTGAGCATATTTGTTTATGTTTTACATAAATGAAACTTAAAGCTGCATGGCTAATTTGCATAAACTAAGCGCTCAAAAAACAGCTCACTCCTTGTGCCCTGATGCGGTTCAGCTTCTGTCGGACTTAAAAAGGACACGACTCAGTGGAATATGTGTGTTCTTTCTGTGACAGAGGGATGTTCTGCTAGTTGTGAGTCTGTTCTGTGCAAGTAGTTCAAGCTACGCTGTTTCCCGTTTGTCTATGGTTTGTTTAAACTGTTTTCCACAATAGCGTCACATGACCGATGTCACGAACCCAGCGAATCAGGAAGGCACAAGTCACAGAGACATGGTCCAATAAGGACCCAACTAGAGCTCCTACATCAGTGTATCAACATTTTCAGGTGTCCACATAGTGCCTGATTAGATCTGTAACGTGCTGAATTTTGTGGGAGCTGGCGGCACCAGATCGTTCTGTCTCTGGAGCTGTTTTCCATCGGATTAGTGTGGACGAACACTGCATCCGCAACAAAAACGCCTCGAATACGTACTAGTGTGGATGGGACCTTGGACATGTGTGAATGAAAAAAAACACAACTCCGGGTATTTTTTTGAGGAGAAAACAACATTTTAACATGACTTAAACCGCACAAGAACCTAAAACAACACACAACAAAATGACTGAATCTTCATCTAAAATTCTATTAATTGCACAACCCACTTCACATATACAGAACAACGCTCGAACACACAACATACTCTGCCTAACTAGCCGCATTAGCATGGATCTGTGCCGTTGGTCCTGATATCTACTCTTGTATCTGGTGTATGATCAAACGCTGCGTGTTTGATGTAGCTCCTCGCTCGGAGTTGGAGAACATAACTGTGGACCTCCAGCTGTGCTCTTGTTTGGACTAATGTGTGTTCAGGTGCTCACTGCAGCCCTGGATTATCTCACTGTACTCCTCATGGAAACAACACAGCACTGGTTCAATGGGGTTTATGCAAAATAATGTACACTGAGTTTTCAAGGTCTAATGAAATAAGTAGGATGCAGTGCAGTTTGAGGGTTATGTAATATGGGTTTATGTTTTATGTATTTTGTTTAGTAAAAAAATGAAGATTTGTGTTCAAGAGTACTCGCTGTTTTATATTTAGAGGAAAACATATACTAATACATAATACTACTTAAGAGAGAGCCCAAACTTGCCTTGAAAAAGTTGTACTGCTGAATGATCCTTCACGCTATCACTAAAACTTTTTCTATGCAAGTTTTGGCTGTTTCTTAAGGCTTGTTTACATGAGAACACTCACGGGTAAAAACGACAAAATATTTTATCGGAAGTGCCTTTTGTTTAGGTGTTGACAGCGTTTTTGGGGCTTAAAAATGCAAAAATCTGAAACCACCCCCCAAAGTGGAAAAGTTGAATACGTTTCCATCTACACTGCCCAAGACGCCAAACTCTGGTCAGATCTGCTCACGTCACGTACATGTTTACGTCACATACATACAGTACACAGAAACAAACATGTCGGATCATTTCCATATGTCGGACCTTCAAACTGCTCTGGCAACTCTAATAAACTTACAGGAGGCATCCCAACAAATGTACAGAATATGCTCAGATACTATTAGTGAACAGGAGAAGGATCTGCAAATTCTGGATGCATCAGTTTGTCGCAGGCGAGACAGACGGATATGGACGTGACCTGGTGAACCAGTCGATGGTAGGACAACTTTGTGGAATAGCTGATGAAAATGCATGGCATGATAACTTCCGTATGTCCAAAGATGCCCTCGTTGCTTTAGGTAAAAGCATACCCAATCGAATTCCACGTACTTTTGTGTCACTATATGTACGCAGATTTCCAACCGAAAACACTTGTCTAAACGCAGAATAAAAAGTGAAGACGCGGCACCACTTTTACGCCTTCTATTCAGACCACCATCATATAAATGTAACCTTAGTTTATGTTTCTCAAAAAGCACTTGATGCCGTTTCAGTTTTGTGCACAATTCCTGACTCACTTCCTCACCTGCCAGTTCCTTCTTATTTCTAAGATACCCAAAGATACAGCATTATTCATTCACTTCACACAGACTGGTGGGAAGCCCTGGGGTAGACTGGAAATGTGTGAGGTTAGACAGGTATGGCTCCATTAAGAGGACTTTCTTGTTATCTTAATTTTTCTCCAAAGTCCTAGATATTCTATACAATTCTTTATATTTTTTATCACTCAAAACATGCATTAGAATCAGGCTTCCTTGATTAAGTCCAGAATATTTAAACATAGGGCTGGGCGATATGAGAACACAAAGAATCACGATTTGTTTCTTCCATATTGATTGATCTCGATTTTCGATTCAGTCTTTTTCCATCTTATTGAACATAAACTGACATAGAAATCACTGTGTCAGGATCACTACTATTTTTATTTTGTGTTGATTGGATCAATAATTCTGGAGAAGTTCACATTTTAAGATTGGAATGAGTTTGTAAAATAAACAAAACGTAATGCACACACGCGTTACCGGTAGCAGCAGAAACATATGCAAGCGTGCAACCGCTATCAACAGAAACACGTGCGATGTCCGTGCTCTAAACTAGGACTTTATTAGCACCAGAGGAGAGAAAGAGGAGAAAAAGTGAGGAGCCGTATCAGGGGAGAAGGAGGAGGAGTAGTAAGGCAAACGCACACAGGCACAGACGCACACAAGTTGAAGTCAAAACTTGTGAACACGTGAAGAGACAAAGACAGACGTTGTTGCTCAGGCTGCTTTTTCCTAAACTGTGTAAATCCTCGTCAGCACCACGCGCTCTTACTGCCACGCGACTGACTGTTGACCTGTCGATTAAAATGAGCATACATTATATTCGAGATCGACCGACGTTGAGATCACGATCTATCAATTTTACGATTTTTGGCACGGCCCTATTAAAACATCTCTACCCGTGTCACCCAATCACCCTACCATCCTGCCCCTACACCCTCCCTGTCCCTCTCTTATGGTGTGACGCTATGGCTCAGTGTATTTGTCACATTGCCTGATGCCAGTGGGTGGGTGATGGTCGGCCCACTACGTAAATCCTAAGAAACGGAGAGGAGAGAGGCTGGGTGTTTGACTGAGAAAGAGCAACTGGAGATGAAGAAGGGAATACAGGGCACTTTAGTACAGACACAACATGCAGACATCTTTTGGAAGAGTTAGGAACATTTTTTATCACCTTTTCCTCATCTTTTCCGTTTTCCCAAACTGCCATGTGATGTTATTAGGTTCTTTTTTCAGACCAAGAGTTTGTTTTCATACCTGACAGTTTGGACTGCTCACTAGTGGTCTTCGTCAGAGTGGTCACGTGATGATGCTGTGACGTGTCCGGTCAGCTGATTTAAAAAGGTTTTGGTGCTGTCTTCCTACAGGTGGAGGCAGGACGACAGCGCCACCTGCAGTCCGACTTCCTCAGGACAGTATCCCAGGTGTGTGAGAGTAAAAAAAGCCCCCTCGTCCTGGTTTATCATCCCGTGGGCACGTTCCGTTTTTCGTTTGCCTCTTTAATCCAGCGATGGTGTTTGTTTTCCTCTGTCCCAATGATGTTTGCTCCTACCTCCAGCCAAAACCTGTTTAAATCAGCCGACCGGACACGTCACAGCAACATCACGTGACCACTCTGAGGAAGACCGCTAGTGAGAAAACTGTCAGGCATGAAAACAAACTCTTGGTCTGAAAAAAGAACCTAATAACAAATGATCAGAAAACCAAATGAACCTCACTGGACTGCCCTGTGATTGGTCCAGTATCCAGTCAACTGGTGTCCCGCGGCAAATCACAACAACGGGAGCCTGGCCAGATGGATTCTTGTGAGTTTCTGAAGGATTCCAAATTGCCTCTTCCAAAAAAAAACATACAAATAAGAGCAAAATCACCACATAAGCAACTTCGCCTTGTGTATAGCGTGGACCGTCTCCCAATCAAGCAGTGCAAATGAAATGTCATATATAAGCCCACATCTATATTAGGACCATGTCAAATACCAAGAAAATGCTCTAATTAACTGCACACTGGGCCCTGGCTTCTATAATGCAAGATATTAAAGCCATAAATTATACATGAGCTCCAATAATAAATGCGTATTAATAGTTGTAATAAGGGAAGTCAGTCATGTCCGAGAACATTATGGAACATTAACAAGTGAGTTCAGGAATTAACACCCATTTGATCACGTATTTCCATTGCTGTTGTCTCCGTGGTAATAATAATTTAAAAAAAAGGATCTGTGTAGCGTTTATGTTACACCGGATTATTACGTTGTCTCGTAAAACATGCATTCCTATCATGAGCAAGATCAGCTCTCCATAGACGTGACCTGTAAGCCTATGTCGTCTGCTCATCGCCATGGAGACAGATATGTTTAATGCTATACTGTGGGACATTCTTGGCAAAGCAATAATCTGCAGAAGCGAACAGACAGCAGACCCATGTTCAAAAAAGTTACACAGTTGGAAATCTTAATGCACTGCTTAGAATGTGCAAAGTGAGAGGTTGATGGTTCAATTCTCGCCGCTGCTGGCATGTGTCCTTGGGCAAGACACTTCGCGCACTTCGCTTTTATAGAGTTGTTGTTCACTAATAAATAAAATAAAATAAAAGTACAATTCTGTAATTTTACATTCACTGTTATTTTGTCTTACTAAGAACAAATAAAAATGTCTTTGAACGTACATTTTTTGAACATAGATGACTTAATTACTGCAATTTAAAGGCCCTGTACGTGATGTTTTCCATGTATTTGAGCAAAAATGGTCTTGTCCCAGTACTGATATATTGTATAAGCAGCTTTCGAGGTTTAAATAATCTTTCTAAGGTGTTTAATTCATAATCAGAAAGTCAGCATTTGCATGCTAGTTACTGTGGTGAATAATTAGGATGGTAAGAATGTACAAGTTAAGTGAGGAATAACTTTGGATCACTGCAAACTGTTTCAAATGATCTAGTTTTGTTTTTCACATTTTGAAGAAAGTCAAAATAGAAAAAAAAAAAGTTATATTTCCAAAGTTACAATTCCTCTCCAAGTCAAATGCTTTTACTTATTGACAGGATGGTGATTCCATTATGAAAAAGACTATTTAAGTAGAAAACTTCCATGTATCTTCAAACATACTTTTTTATTTACATAGCTCTTACCTGTTGTAGCTGTCACATTCTTCACAAAAGTCCATGCATGATGACTGTGAAGTACAGATGGTAGTTAAGATAAGAGTAGTTCAGATAAGAGTACTTGTTCTGTGTACTTTTGCTCATAGCCCCCGCTGCTGTGTGGAGTGATTAACTGTTGTGCCCACGGGCCTGACATGTTCCTACGTTCGTTTGGAGATCACCATTTAATAAAATAAAACAAAATAAGTAGAGAGAAGTGATCGTGTATCGGTGCAAGTAAAACCAAGGGTAGATCGGAGCAATGACGTCTTGAATACAGGAAAATAAAGATGACAAAAACATGTACGAATCACACGAAATACAACGTTGAGAGAGTAAATGAGAAGGGAATACTATATATGGTTATACCAACTTTCTATCTTCATGGAGACCAAACCAGACCACGTTACACGTCAAATCTGCGAAGAGGCAACCAGGCTTAAAGTGCAAATGCATATTTTTCAAGGTATGTTTGAGCAGTAAAACACTGGTGATTACATGAATGCCATGCCATGGAACATTCCAGAACATGTACATGGAAACAAGCAGATAGCAAACCCTCCAACAGAAAAGTTACGTAATGCACATGTCAGTTATCTGTGGTACAATTAGGATTATCACTGTGGTACAAATAATCAGTTTTCATGAATATAAGGCTACGTTTATATGATGAAGGTCTGAACAGAAAACGTAAAAGTGGTGTCGCGTCTTCACTTTTTATTCCATGTTTAGATGAGCATTTTCAGGAGGAAATCTGCGAGCATACGATGACGCAAAGGTGTGTGGAATTTGATTGGGTATGCATGCCAGGCGGGGTGATGTATGTGATGTAAACGTGTACAGGACCTGAGCAGATCTGACCAGAGTTTTGCGTCTTGGACAGTGTAGACGGAAATGCTACGGCGGAGTGTATTCAACTTTTCCACTCTGGAGGTGGTTTCAGATTTTTGCGTTTTTAAGCCCCAAAAACGCCGTCACCGTCTAAACGAACGCCACTTCCGATAAAATATTTTGTTGTTTTTACCTACAAGCGTTCGCAGGCCCTAAGACTAAGTCAAAATGCGTACATGAAGTAACGCATATACTGTGTTTGAAGAATGCTCTTGCAGTAAAACAGTGACATGGAGATGGAGGAGGAGCTAAAATCAGGAAAAACAACATAATGTTCAGTATTGACAGACAGGGTTTTTCTCAGGTCTCTGATATACAGACAGGTTCCCTTTGAAAACGCCGTCAGTACAGAGGCTGGACCACTGCCAGGTACATTCAGCTCTGTTAAATGTTTACCGTCGTATTAGTCACGCTACATATTTGCATTTTAGTGTAGTGAAAGCTAACTGCACCTGGAAGTCATTTCTTCTGAATCCATATGAAAAGTTCTTCAAAAGTGTGCCTAAAATATATTAAAAATCAAAACGAATAGCATTGCCTACAGTTCCTTGTCCTTTTTTTATTTTATTTTAGGACAGACTAGGTACATTTGCAACCTTTTGGTCAAAAATTGTGCTTATAGGGGCCATTGATATTTCAAGTACTACATGACAACACACAGCACTGCTCACATACCTGTGGAAGGTCAAATGGATCAAAATTTGGGGTGTGCAAAAATACAAAAATATCAATACAGCATATCGTTTAATGTGATCATACAGTATCAATATCGTTGGCTGCTGTATCGATATATTGCCAAGAGCATTTTTTTGGGGATATATTTTACTAAATTATTTTGTTACAGCGCTACCGTTTTGTTGCTTGTTTAGAAGAAGGA
The DNA here is from genome assembly GCF_026225935.1 of Boleophthalmus pectinirostris. Taxonomy (NCBI): domain Eukaryota; kingdom Metazoa; phylum Chordata; class Actinopteri; order Gobiiformes; family Gobiidae; genus Boleophthalmus; species Boleophthalmus pectinirostris. The sequence continues at coordinate 38,469,292 of NW_026571133.1, forward strand.
AACTCATTTATGCGACACATTTGACATTTTCACAGTTTTGAGGATTAAAATGTTTGTGTTTCATATTCACTTTGCACAAGAAGTGGTTTAACAAAGACTTTTAGTATCACAGTCAGTGATTTAGCCTTTATTTTGTACTGAATCAAATCAAATTGGTTTGAAACATATCGCACCAAATCGTATCAAATTGAAAGCTCAGTGTATCGAGATATGTATCGTATAGTGGCCCACGTATCGAGGTATGTATCGTATCGGCAACTTCTTCATGATACCCAGCCTTAATCAAAACGTTGCGTACAGAGTGACAGGAATAAGCGAATACAGTCTTCTGGATTGAATTTATACTTTAGGCCTTTTTTCATTTAGTTGATTAACAGACAACCTTTTTTTTTTGTCATCTAAAATTCTTCACAGTATGACATTGAACAACTCTACCTTACATTTATTCAATTACAGGTGGTTTTATAGCTTAAAAATATCTAGAAAAACAGGCATTCTGACTATGAGTGGGCTCGCCTCTCCACAGATCTGACCTGTAACTTGGTCTGGGTTGGTCTCTATGAAGATAGAAAGCAATAACATCTCCACAAAGAAAAGGATTTGATGGACCCTCCACCAGAAGTTACACAACACACCCTTAAATTTAAGATTCACGAGTCGTTACGCACAAATACAAACACTTCGCTTCAAATACTCGAACTTTTTTCTGCATGAAGTTGTAGTTTTTGCATCATCTCTCGTGCAGGTGTGGTCTTGTGAGTGCACTTTGGGTCGGTTATATACTGGTAAGGATACGCAATAGTTTTGAGAGCTTTCGCCACGCCTCCTTTTTCAATTCGCCGCCAATTTTTACTGTTGTCTCATTCTTTTACAATGACACATCTTGCGTAAGCTTTTTGAATCTCAGCTCCGGTCCATCAATCATCACGGACTCTACATCCCATGGCCTCTATAACGTGAATGAACACAAGCTTACATTATTAGCCCCAGAGGTCTTCCATATACACACACAGAACTCCCATCAGGTCATAAAAGCGCATCAAGCATATTAAGTGGTGATTAGGCTGAAAGCATTTTTATACTGCCTACAGAAATAAACTCAACCTGCTTATGAGCCTGGGACAGACCCGCCCGCGTACTGGCACCAAGGCAAAACGCATTAAACGCCGCGTAAAAAGAAAGGGATTCGGCGCGTGTAATCTCGTCACCGGAATCCCGATGATTAATTCCAGTGATGTAGCTTGTCTAAATATACGTTGTGGGTGTTATGGGAGAGAGGAGGAAGGAGCGAGGGGGGAAAGAAGGGAGAATTTCACTTTCTATTGAAGTGAAATTGAGCGTTGTGGGTTTATTGAAAAAGACTGGAAATTGACTGTATAGGGAAGTATTAAGAAGTACTTTAGTATTTTGTGTTGACTCCAAATCTGCACCTATTGTTTTCATGTATATAGGTTACCATTGTGTTTTTCCCATAATAACCCAGTACTGTGAAAATACTCGGCCAGTAGTAGTACCACTATTATCGGTACACTCTGCTATGTTACTGCTGCTATCCACGGTGGATCAGAGTGATGAAAAATTTGCACGGTTGCCATACCAATTCAAAGGTACTGTATGTAACATTCTCCATGGAAATATTTTATAGGAAAAAGAACAATATTTCCGTGGAAATAAACAGAAAAAGGCCCTCCTCCAGACCAAGTAAGAGTCAGGCTTGTGGAGACGACTGCCTTCTCAGAGTAAGGACATGTGATTATTTTTTTCAGAGCAAAAAAAATCAAAAACAAAACAAAAAGGAAAGAAAAACAGGCATTTTTTTTCTCAGCTAAAAAGGTTACATACTGCATGTTGTAGTCATGACCGCACTAGTTGAGACAAAGACCTGTCAGACACCACAGGGTTCAGAGACTAGGACAAGACCAAGACCTCTGAGGGTCAAGACCGAGCTGTGAAGCTGGCAATTACTTGGACACCACTGAGAGTTCCGGAGCATTACATACATCTCGATCAAATAGCAGCGATTGGTTGAATAAAAAAAGTACCCGCCTACTGTCAAGCGAACGAATCGTAATCAGATATTTCCACAAAGTGAAACCGGCTGATGAATCAGTCTAAGACCACGGCCCATCGAGACCAAATCAAGACCACCTTTATAATTTTCTATAGTTATTTGTATTTTAGTTATTTTGCACTTATATATCAATGTTTTTCATAAATCTATCTCAATTTGTTCAGATTAATGTTCATTTAAGCTTAAAATAAGTCAAACAAACAGTACTACACTTAAACCCTCTGTGCCCCTTTTTGGCCCTCACCCACAGTTTGAGAACCCCTTCTTTTAACCAACTACCACAAAAAACTGCTTCAAAGTGAAGAAAGGGTTGGATTTTTAAACCTGTTTTTTTTTCTTTACTGGAGTCACGTTCTTTTACTGGTTTTCCAGTGCAGCCTCTGCACTTGTACCAAACCAAACGCCCATCGTGACGAATACATATGGATTTGTGCACTTTTATCAGTTAAACTCAGCCCACATATCGCCGTACTCTGCGCGGACACTGTAGCATATTATGTGAATGGGGAAATATCCTCAAGATGTTGCCTATATATAACAAGAAGTTGAAATCCAGGAATATTTTCAGAAACTGTGCATATTAATTATCCTGTATTCATGATGCTTTTGTTTTTGTTTCACTATTTTTGTCCGTAAATAAACTCGGCTCCAAATTCACTCCTGTAACTGCCAGCCCCCCGTTGAGCTTCATTTGACTGCAGCTGAACGTTATGGGTGATGTCACACTCCCATAATCCATTTCTTTTATATTATATTTTTATTTATGTAGTTTATAGAATAGTCTTGCTTTTGTTAACGGCCTGTTCAAATAACCAGAGGTATCCTGGATTTTATTACCCTACTCGCCCCGAAAAACACTTAAAAGCATAGCCCCCACTCCTTGAGTATAGTACAGTACACATGCACAACATACACACATACACACATATACACACATACACACATACACATAGGCAGGCATCCACTCGCCCTGTCATCGTCAGCGCTGGAACATACCAAAGCGCTGACATGTCCAAGAGTCACGCTCGGGGACGCCTGCTCGTGTTTCGGTTGCCCACGGTAACAGGAGACGAGCGGCGGATTACCCAGTGCGGACCGGGGAGTTTGAGCGGGAAAGAACAAGGAGGGCCCGGGTTATACCGAACCACAGCTGGACGGGTTTAACAAGAGCCGGGTCAGTTCAGTCTGAGAATACTGGAGGCATGACGTTATTGCGTGGAAATCAACAGTGGGCATACGTCCGGGAGTCAAATGTATGGATTGTTTTGGCATTGATAAATGAAGTGTTTAAAGGAACTTGCGTATTTGAAGTCCCTATATTACACAAAATTGACTCTTGTGAGCTTTAAGGCACGTTTTAATGTTCCTTCATCAAAAACATACCTGGAGTTATTTCATTCACACATGTTCACGCACAATATTTGCCTTGCCTCAGCACATATGTTGTATAAACAGCTCTTGAGGTCAAAATAAGTCTTTCGCGCACTGTCTGGATCTAATCTTTAAGTGTGTTACTGTCGGAGAATCAGGAATGGCACGATGCATGTTAGTTCTGGTCTCTGAAAGTTGTGAAACACTTAGAAACTCATCACAATCAAACAGTAATTGAAGTAGTTCTGTTTTTTGTGTTTTTATGACAGTAAAAATGTAAACATATGCTGTGTGCTGCAAAGTTCTAAGTACGTTTTGCTCCAATTTCATGTCAGGACTAATTTCCATGTTACAGTAATGGAAGATAGAATGTTCACACTTGAAGTTCACACAAGGCAAAATATAAAGTAAGTTATAAAATAGCGTAAAAAAAAAAAAAAAAAAAAAAAAAGGACCAGCAATGTTTAAAGTGGCTCATATTACGTGAATTGTTGATGTACGTTATAATGTTGTTACCTCCTCCAAAACAGATCTGAAGTTATGTTTTTTCTTTCATTCACACATGTTTAACACACAAATTCTGTGATGTCATGTGGCAATACAGGAAGTGCTCCGTTGTGTTTTAAAACTCCATTCACCTTCACTAGAAAAATTTGAGTAATTTTCAGACAATCTTGAAGCTTCATCTTTTGTTTTACCCTTGTTCATACATTACCTGTTAACTTTAAAACAAACATGTTAAACTCAGGCCTGGGAGCCAAATTTGACCCACGATATAATTATATTTGGCCCGCGAGATCATATCAAATACAGATAGGCTATAGCGTACACTCTTCCAAAGTAGCTCGGCATAGGATTTCTGAATTTTACATATTGCGCTCATTAACTCAAATTTGACTGATTAAATGCCTATTTTCTTGTATGATTCTGATGACTATTCTTTGCACTGATAACTAGATAATGGGTTATGTTTTATAGACTTATAGATAATAGATTTATAGATCTAACTGTACCCCATTTTCAGCTCACCATGGCTCTTATATTTACAACATTTCTGGCAATCGCTAAAATTGATAGCTCTCTGGCATTGTTGTTTTACATAACGTAGCTCACAGGAGGAAAAAGGTTGGAGACCCCTGCGCTATAGAGACATTATTTATTTAAAATGTTGTTATTATTTTATATTATGCTTGTTCTGGATTCAATGTTTAAGCCCGGGGTGTCCAAACTTTTTTAATCAAGGGCCACATATCTAAACAAAGACGAAGCAGAGGGCCGATCGATCAGTACAGTTAATAATTGAAACATGTGCATGATTAACACATTAGAAGGACCTTTTATTAATGCTAAGCTTTTTAAAACCACACACTAAATACTAAAGATTCGCTTTATCAATGTAGATTTTGAAAAAAAACTTGCCGTAAAAGCTTTTTTTTTTTTTATTGATGCAAGGTGGCCAATTCACCTGGAAGCCTGAGAGCCAAGAAAACTTTGTCTGAGGGCCTCATTTGTCCCATGGGCCATAGTTTGGACAAGCCTGGTTTAAACATTTATTTTAATAAGAAAAGATTTAACATCACATACCTTGAAAGAAGAGAAAACATGCAGATGTGGTTGAAACTTAGTCCCAGTTTTTAATGTTTGCCCATTGTGAATTTGAGTTTGCAACCACTTGATGACATCACACGGAGGAACAGAGCATTTTGAGCTTTGGAGTTGTAGATAGTCTAATAATAAAGGATTACTCAAACATGTGTGAATGAAACAAAACACAACTCTAGGCATGTTTTTGATGAGGTAACAACATTATAACAGGACCACAAGCGCACAAGAGTCAATTTCGCGTAACATAGGACCTTTAATTCCAAAAATACCTGCCGTACATGCCATGTTTTATGACTTACACACCCTAAAATCTTAAACATGCGGTGATGAAAACCATTACTGTTGTATCTTTTATCGTGACCCTAGAATCAACCGCGGTGACGTCCCATGTTTCACTATAAATAACACACTTTACAAAATGCTGCCAGAGCTGAAGGCCCATATATCTCGGTACTAACATCTCCGGGCCTTGATCTGTCCTTGAACCTGACTTTGAACCTTTTCTATACCACTAAATGCACGCTTTAAACGTGAAATTCAAATAATGTATAGCCTGAGTTCAAAAGGGAAGTAAATGGACTTAATAACCATGTGTGCATTAAATGTATTAGATGTAGGGGGGAATGCATTGGCGTAGTTACAAGCTCTGACTTGCGCTGGCTGGCTTTGTGTTCTCTGGGTACAGTTTCGGGAATTCCCCCATAAAGATCCTATATTATGCTAAGCTCGCTGCTGTTGGGTGATACTAATACTCTTGATCCATTGTAAGTACATCGTTAAAGGCGCTGTACCTGATTTTTATTGCCTTGAAAACGTGAAAAACAGAGCTGGTTCATTTGAAATTGTTTGACGTTCCTCACTTACTTTGTGCAGTGGTGGAATGTAATGAAGTAAAAGTCGTAAAGTACTGTACTTAGGTTAAAAAAAAGAAAAAAAGAGGTATCTATACTTAACTTGAGTGAATTTTACAGCGGATACTTTTTACTTTTACTTCAGTATGTTTGAGAGCAGGTATCTGTACTTTCTACTCCACTACATCTTTGAACAGGACTGAAAAGTAAAAGTAGTTTTTTTTTTTATTGTCTCAGACCTGCTGAAAATATAAACAGCTACAAAAAACATTCGATTCAATTGTTTAACAACAAAATTCTGCACAAATCTGTATAAATTTACAACATTTGAAGCTTTGTTAGACCTCAAAGTCTGTGTGAAGTACTTTTAATTTTTACTTAAGTGCATTTTAAACAGATACTTTAATACTTTTACTTGATCACATTTTTTTTTTTTTTGATACTTACTTTACTTTTATTTGAGTTTTTTTTTTTTTTTTGCTCTGGCATCGGTACTTTTATTTAAGTAGTAACCTGAGTACTTTTAATGTCCACCACTGACCTTATGCATTCTGAGCACTGAAATGATCAATGTCTATAAGTGCGTTTCACAACTTCGGGAGAGCAATGGTAAAGCTAAAAACAACTAACATGCTAACAAAGCACTTCCTGATTATCCAACACTGTACAAATGTGTGGGGATTCCGTTTGGGTTGCGTTTAGTGATAGTAAAGCATATAAAATGTACCTCACAGTGTTGTCACGATACTAACATTTCAGACTCAACACTAGACTCAGTACTTGATACAGATTTTGATATCACAATAATAATAAAAACATGCTTTCTTAATGCCATCACTATTCCAATTCCAGTTCCATTCAGTTCCATACCAATTCCATCCAATTCAATTCAGTTCCATCCATTCCAAAACCATTCCATAAAACCATTTGCCAGGCTGGTGCCACCTAGTGCCTCCGCTAAATTTCATTTCTCTCCAGCGACTAGGTCAGGAATCGGAATAGACTATAATCGGAATAGAGTCCGATGAGGTTCATTTGGTCTTCCAATAATTTATGTTATTAGGATCTTTTTCAGTTTCGACTGCTCACTAGCGGTCCTTCCTACCTTCCTCGCTGGTCTCAAAAAAGAACCTAATAACATAAATTTTGGAATAGACGAGAGGTTTGCAAAAACCCCAGAAGTGCGAGTTCGGGCACCAGCCAATCAGCGAAAAGCCATACATTCTGTTACATTCTGTGTTGGCAACAATTCCCAAGATCGAGGATTTAAACCCGGAATAAAGAAATTATTTTTTAATGTTATTTTATGAAGGGGAAAGACGTTATTGCCCTTCTTCCTATGGAATTTAGGAAAAGCTTAATATACTAATTAGCCCCATTAGCGACACATTACGTACATCATGACCAAATAGCAGCAATTGGTTAAATGAAAAAAAGTATCCGCCTACCATTAAGGGAACAAGTCCTAATGCTGTGAGGTCAGCTGGTTTCTACAACATGAAACCGGCTGATGAATCAGGCTATAAAACCATCACCATTTCAATTCCATTCCATCCAATCCAATTCCATTCAGCTGCATTCCAATTCCATTCCAATTCCAGTTCCATTCAATTCAGTCCAATTCCATTCCATAAAACCATCACCATTCCAATTCCATTCCATCCAATCCAATGCCATTCAGTTCCATTCCAATTCCTTCCAATTCAATTCCAATTCCTATTCCAAAACCATTCCATCACCACATAGTCGCAGCTCAAGATCATTCTAAATCTATTCAGAAAAGGTTTGTTTCTGTTCTGTGAATGCGACGTTTTGAGTATCGATACCTGCTTTAACAAGTATCTAGTTTCAATACTGGTTTTAATTTCGATACCAGATTGCCAATACTTTTGACAGCCCTATTACCTCATCAAACCCATACTTGTAGTAACTCGATGTCTGACTCAGGTATGTATAAGTAATCCTTTATTATTATAAATCACAAAAGCGTCCCAAAGTGGTCTAAATATAGCTCGGCGCACTAACTTCCACCTGTGATCTATGGGGTGTGTTAGAGCATGACTAGCTCAGCGCCGTCTGCGAGCGAGGGTGAAGGTCGGGGGTCACGGCGGGGTCAGGCTCTTTTTGGAGAATGGCGGACATGACAGTCAAGAGCGTGCAGGGGAAGAAGGGATGAGAGAGAGAGGAGGAGAGGAGGGAGGGAGAGGCTGGCAAAAGGACAGGGACACGCTTTGGAAGGGGATTTGCTTCAGTTGGTGTCTTTGTCCGAGGATTTAGAGGCTATTGTGGCGGAGTGAGAGAGGCGAAATGTACAGACGTGTTTTTGAAATATGAAAGCGTTTATTGTTTATAATGTGGAAAAAGTGATTTATAAAAAGGCTGTTCTTTTGAATGTCATGAAGGTGTAACTCAATTATGGAAAGTGGCTTTATTTAAGTGTCTTATATTACACAAAATGGACTCTTGTGAGCTTAAAGCCAGGTCATAATGTTGTTACCTCCTCAAAAACATACCTCAAGTTGTGTGTTTTCCACACATTTGAGTAATCTTTATTCATTAGTCTGTCTACACCTCTAAAGCGCAAATGCTCTGATCCACCTTGTGATGTCATGAAACAGTTTTCAAATTAACTACATGTACATTTAAGCTTTTTTCAGTAGAAACCAGCAATTCCAGGTAATATGAGCCCTTTAAAACCATACTTTGGAACATTCTTCATATGTACACATCAGTATCCCGGTTATGGTAGTATTTGGGATACTGCATATACATTAGCACTGAGAAATCGGGATACTCGTATCCCTGTGTACATGATCAAATGGAGTATCCCGGTTTCTTCACATAATCTCACAAAGAGCAAAAATTAACTTAATTTAATTTAATAAACCAGGAGAAATACAAACAATCATGAGCTCCTTTAGCGTAGGAAGTTCCTAAACAGCGGTAAGGAACTATGATCTACTACACTGATCAAACCCAACATTTCCAAACACTATTGTACAAGATCTACACTGCAGCAGATTCTTAATTAAAATCTTCTGCATAAATAAACTCAATTTTACAACATATAAACCATAACCACTATAAAACAACATCAGCCCACTTGGTGATATAATACAGCTTTACAGTTTACAGAACTTAAAACCACATGGCTCATTTGCATGAACTATAAGCGCTGAAAAAAACAGCTGTTTCCTTGTGCACTGATGCGATTCAGCTTCTGTCGGATTAAAGGACACGACTCAGTGGAATATGAGTGTTCTTTCTGTGACAGAGGATGATGCTGATATATATATATATATTATATATATTATATATATATATATATATATATATATATATATATATATATATATATATATATATATATATATGTATAGGTAGAGCATTTGCCCACTGATCTGAAGGTTGGAGGTTCGAACCTTGCTCTCGACATAAACATCATGGGTTGGTCAGATAAATGCTGTCCTTGTGTCCTTGGGCAAAACACTTAACCCACCTCGCCCACAGTGTCTGCGTACCCTGGTGTGTGAATGGGTGAGTGGTTCCTTGTTGTAAAGTGCTTTGAGTGCCTTGAAGGTGAAAAAGCACTATAGAAAAATGTGACTATTTACCATTTAACTTTCAGCGGTCATATGTGTACAGGTCATACAAGTGCAGATTGAACGTGTGCAGGTTTAGCGCAGTTATTTCACTCATGTATGGTCACTTTATTTATGTTGGTCACTGTTGTGGTGAAAAGACTGAAAAGTGTTTGTCTTTTGAACGCATGAGCACTCAACTTTATACAGTAACTGGGATACTGCGTATACATGCTGCAGTATCCCGGCTACCATTGGAATATACCAGCTACAGTATCCCAGTTTCTCATAATTGTGATACTACCTTATTCGGGATACTGAAACCGGGATACTGCATATACATGCACCATGACAAAACCGGGATACTCCAAAAACCCGATCATAACCGAGGATACTGATGTGCATGTAAACACACTCATGGAGACAGATCTGAAGTTCTATGTCATACTGTGGGAGATTATAGCCTAAGTAACAATATATCCATGGAAACAAGACCCTATAAGAGTCAGGTTTGTGGAGATGCAAGCATGCTCACAGTAAGGAAGTAAGAACACATGCAACCACAATTAAATAAACAAACAAAACAAAACACTTTTAAGTCATCAGTTATTTGGCAAAAAGTTACATATTTACTTTGGCCTTAACCCGAGCTCTTCTGTCTTTGTTGTTTCCTTATTCCTTCCCAAATATTAGCATTAGCATGTGTTATTTACTAGAAACCCTCTCTCTGGTTTGGCTTGAGGCGTCTGTGTTGTTTTTTCCCCTCATCCACTAACTCCCGTAGCTATTGTTAGCAACACAGTTAATTGTTAATTGATCCGGCGATAAAAACAAAGCCACTAAACCCCCCCCTTCCCGCTCCCACTCTCCCTTCCTCTAAACTCCCTACCTCCTCTTCCTCCTTTCCCCAACACATGTGCGACTTAAGTAGATTTTTTCATGCGTTACTTTTACTTGAGTATTCTTGAGTATTTACTTTCGAGGTGCATTGTTTAATGTTTCTGGTGGAGAAACTTGTCAAACGCTTGTCTCCGTGGAGATGTTATTGCTTCGTCTGGAATGTTTCACAGTATGTATCTTCATGAAGACCAAACCAGACAAAGTTACAGGTCAGATCTGTGGAGAGGCGACGCCGCTCACAGTCAGAGTGCCTGTTTTTCTAGGTGTTTTCGAGCTACAAAACCACCTGTAATTGAATAAATGTAAGGTAAACCTATTTAATGTCATACTGTGGAACATTCCAGGCAGAGCAATGGCATACTGTATCCATAGAAACAAGCAGGTGACGGACCAACAACCAAAAAGTTACATAGTGCGTCTTTAAGTATCAACTCTTTCCAGCACTGACCTTATGCATTCCGAGCATTCCGAGTCTCCAAAGTTTACAAGTGCTTTTCAAGAACTTTGCTACACTTTGCTGTAAAGCTTAAAAATGACTAGCATGCTAACAACACACTTCCTGATTATCGGACTATACTGTATATATAAATACGTGGGAATTCTGTTTGGATTGACAGTAAAGCATATAAAGTGTATAAAGTGTATAAAGTGTAGCGTTGCCTAATAGTGTCACGATTTGGGATGTAACAATAACTGAAATATCTTGATATCGTTTCATCAAAGTTCTCACAATAATATCGTGGAGCATCACAATATATTGAATTACAAGTTAAATTAAGAGTTATGGTGCAGCAATAGTTAAAAAAGACAGACAGAACTACATAGACCATGATCCTTTGCTCTATTTCAGTGTAGACTACATGAAGAAATTTTACGCACTTTTAAGTCTCTTTGGATTAAGTAGCATATTAACAGTTTTGTGAGGCTCCACAAAATATCGTACCGTGAGGTTCATACCGTGACAATATCGTATCGTGAGACTTGGATATCGTTGCGCTCCTAGTCAAGATACAAAAATTTCATTCATTCATTCATTCATTTATTTCTTTGTTTGAGCCAGGTACAACAAAATTCAAAAACAATAACAAAAATAGTGATATATACATGACATATTTGGGACCTGGTGCTCAAAAGGAGTAGGATGAAGTTTAAAAAACTTATGGAGTCCTACCCCAATTGTTTTACATAATCACGTGGTTCACTTTTTTTGTTTTCAAATTGGATACTAAGGAATTGACTTGATTCTTGACAACGCGTCCAATATCTCAATGAAAACAAAATTTTTCTTTAGATAATATAATGTCATTTTCAACATTAAAGGTTCTATGTTATGCAAAACTGACATGGAGTTGTGCTTCGTTTTGAGTAATCCTTTATGTTTTTAGTATTTTTAGTCTGTCTACATCTCCAAATCTCAAACCCTGATCAAACCCAACGTTTCCAAACACTACTGTACAAGTTCTACACTGAAGCAGATTCTTAATTAAAATCTCTAATCTCTAAATACGCTGTTCCACCTTGTGATGTCATGAAGAGGTAGTTTTAAATTTAACAACTTCCTTTTTTTTTTTTACCTTTAGTTCAGCTGAGATCGTCAATCCCAGCGATGAAGATGCACGTTGAAGGTGAAGGTGCATGGAGTTTAAAAACACAGTTAAGCGCTTCCTGTACTACCTTATGACATCACAAGGTAGAACAGAGTGTCACGAGAGAAGAACTCAACTTTAATACACAGAGTTTGTGCGTTAAACATGCGCGTATGAAACAAAACGCAAGTCCAGGTCTGTTTTTGACGAGGAAACGACGTTTAAACATAGATCAGAAAACGGCGCGATATGTGGCTTTTAGTACTTTATGTTAAATTACCATGCGTTTTTATACCTGTGTAATCCTTTTAGAAACCCCCACCCCTTCCCTCAGTCCCCCTTTCCCTTCCTCTACCCCTCCCTCCATCCCTCCCTCCTTTCCCCCAACACATGTGCGCCGCCGGAGAGAAAGAAAGTGCACATTTATTACAGGAACCCGCCGGACTGCTAAGGTACCCCAGGCGCTATTAAAATCCCCACTTAAAAGGGATGTACGAAAAAGGGGGTGGGAGGAGGTGGAGGGGGAGGGGGGGGCTGTCCCGAGCGAAGGGAAAAAAAAAAAAAGGAACAAGGGAGGAGGGGTGGAGAGAAAGAAAGAAAGAAAGAGAAAGAAAGAGGAGCACATCTGGATTGCCTCAGCTCAGAATATTTGCGAAACATCTGGAAAAAAAAGTCCAAAGAATTTAAGGGTCCCCTCCTCTCGTTTTTGGAGTTTGAATTTTGTGTGTGTGTGCCTTTTTTTTTTCTTTTTTTTTGGCATCTTCAAAGGCCGTATCGTAACTTTGAGATTTTATAGCGGGCCAAATTGAGCGCATGTGAACGCAAGCAAGGGTCGAGATAATTGTGTAGTGTAGATGGTGGTGAGAAAGGGAAGGTCCAGTCCTGGTCCAGACCTGGTCCAGACTTGGTAAAGACCTGATCCAGTCCTGGTCCAGACCCAATGGTGGAAGGAAACAAAGTAAAAGTAGTAAAGTACTGTACTACTGTTGTAAAAATGTTAGGTATCTATACGTTACTTAAGGACATTTTACATTTTTAGTGGATACATTTTACTTTTATTTTCCTACATTTGAGGGCAAGAATCTCTACTTTTTACTCCTCTAAATAAAAAAGTACTTTTCATATGATTTAAGGGGTTATTTTACCATGTTCGTGGTAACATCCTGACCAAGGCCCCATCCACATTAGTATATATCTGAGTCGTTTTCGTTGTGGATGCAGTGTTCGTTCACACTAATCTGATGGAAAATGGCTCCAGAGACAGAACGATCTGGTGCCGCCAGCTCCCACGAATTCATCTGAGTACGAATCTGATCCGGCACTGTGTGGACACCTGAAAACTGTGATACACTGACGTAGGAGCTCTAGTTGCGTCCTTATTGGACCATGTCACTGTGCCTTGATTCACTGGGTTTGTGACATCGGTCATGTGACGCTATTGTGGAAAACAGTTTAAACAAACCACAGACAAAGAGGAAACAGCATAGCTCAAACCACTTGCGTGTAGAAAATACTTTTTTGGCTCAAAATCAGCTGCTGCAACTTCAGACACAGTGCTCCACTTCCTTGTTTTTACCGCTGACGTGACGTGATGCCAGCCTAGTCATTTGACCAGAGTTTCAGGTGGTTTCATGTTACTGTGTGGATCATATCTGGACGTAAATCGTTTCCATTAAGGTGATACGGTGATCCATTTCAGTGTAAACGTAACTTAAAGATTTTGAGTTCAAGCTTCGACTTCCAGCAAATAGAACACTAAATTTGTATGAAAAAATAAGAAATTGAGAATTCAAGAACTGTATCATTTTTTAAAATCAATATCACTACATTTAACCCTTTAACAAATGAACAACAAAATCTGTAACGGCTACTTTAATACTTTTACTCAAGAAGATTTTTTCACGTGATACTTCTACATTTTTAACTTTTCTGTTTGTTGTGAACATTTCACAGTATGGCATTAAACCTTTCGTCCATCTTCTTTCATCTTCATCTTCATGGAGACCAAACCAGACCAAGTTACCGGTCAGATGTGTGGAGAGGCGACCCCGTTCTCCGCCAGAATGCCTGTTTTTCTAGGTATTTCTGAGCTCTAAACCCACCTATTATTTATGTAATGAATGTAGAGCTTTTTAATGTCATACTGTGGAACATTCTAGGCAGAGTAATGATGGACCCCCAACCAAAACGTTACACAGCGCACCTTTAAAAACAAAACTGATTACTTCATCCACCGCTGTCCAGTCCTGGTCCAGACGCAGCCAAACACAAACCCTCGTAAAAAAAAGAACAGCCGCTGAAAAGAAAACAAAGAGGCAGACCCAACCTTTTGGCCACAATAAATCTGAATCGCGCCGTCCACCACTAAACATTGGCTCTTTGTTGGTTTGGGCACTGGAGAAGTGAATGGGGCTGTGTGCGCGAGTGAATGACACCTATTGTTTCTTGGCCAAGTCCACTCAGATGGGTTTAAAACTGCTGTTGGAAAATGAGGAAGACTTATTTGCAACTAATGTTTTGATCTATTGGTACTAGGTTGGAATTAGTAAGTCAAAAAGTGGTGTATGAGTGACCGGGCAATATAAAATGGAACAGGAGTAAGAGTTATTTGGAGAAATTATTATGCAGTGATGACTGAGTGCTTTTCTGTTTTCTATTTTCTTTCTTATGCTGTCTTCTTTCGCTCACACACTTCTCTTATTGGTCATAGGCGACGTTCAGACTGCAGCCCGAAGTGACCCAAATCCGACTTTTTCGCCCATATGCGACCTGTATCTGATCTTTTACTGACAGTCTGAACGACACAGATCTGATTTTTTCAAATGTGACCCAGCCCACTTGGATATGTGGACCTAAAACCGATACATATTCGATCTTTTGACATGCGACTTCAGTCTGAACGGCCAGGTCACATTCATCCCACCTACATGTCAGGCTTAGGCTACGTTTACATGATGACGATGTGAACAGAAGGCGCAAAAGTGGCGTCGCGTCTTCACTTTTTATTCCGCGTTTAGACAGGCGTTTCTGGGAGGAAATCTGCGTGCATACGGTGACGTAAAAGTGTGTGGAATTCAGGTGGGAAGGTGGTGATGTATGTGAACGTAAACGCGTACGCAACGTGAGCAGATCAGACCAGAGTTTTGCGTCTTGGGCAGTGTGGACGGAAACGCTGCGGTGGAGAGTATTCAGCTTTTCCACTCTGGAGGGTGGTTTCAGATTTTTGCGTTTTTTTAGCCCCCAAAAACGTCGTCACCGTCTGAACGAAAGGCACTTCCGATAAAATATTTTGTTGTTTTTAACCACAAGTGTTCTAGTGTAAACAGGTCCTCACAGTCTAGTCAGTGGAGGGAAAGTGAGGTTAGCGGGTTAGTTTTTGAAATGATTGCCAAAGTAATGTGGCGGTCCAACGAAAAATAAAGAGCCTGCAAGCCAAAAACACAGAGGCTAAAGACTCAAACGAAGCGGCCGTGGACGTTTAACCTGTGCATTTTATCAAGAACTGAACCATATTTTGGAAGCGTTTAGGCAGTTTACATAAACACGAAATGCCTCAAAATACTGGCTCAAAATCAAGATCGATCAGTATAAGAAAAAAATATATATATACCTTTCCTTTTTTAAGAAGATAAACATTTACACTTGTATTCAGTTATGTTTTCAAATAATTGGCAAAAAATAAATAAAAGATAATATAACATAGAGAAAGCAGAAGCAGCATTTTTCAGAAAATATTAGACAAAAAATATTGAATTTCATAAGTGAAAATAGACACATTTTTGAGCTTAGATTTTTTTTTTTCTTACAATAAAAAATACTTTGGTAAATTTGGTGTCCAGTTTAACTGTAAGCAATAACATCTCCATGGAGAAAACCATTTGACAGATCCTCCACCAGAAAAGTTACACAATGCACCTTTAGACACCTTTAAGACTTATCAGAATAGTTTGTTTTTTTATTCTATAGATTACAAAAAGACCCTCAGTGGCGGAGTTAGCAGTTTGGGGGCTGTAGGCAAATTTAAGTTTGGGGCCCTCAATATGATGCACCATTTTTATTTTGTTTTTTAATATATTTATTGTCTTTTTTTCCCTCCATTGTTCTTGAGACATGCACATCTCTATTTTTTTGAATTATGGTGGATTGGAAACTTGTCTTTTTAGTTAGGAAGCCTACTAGATAACCAGAACTGAAAGTAGTTTTATTTTTTTGCTACTACATTTTTGTTTACATCCATTACATATGATTATTATAGTTTTTCTTATGATTATTGTTTATGTCATATTGAGAGAAAATCAAATTGCTCTGAGGCTTCGGCCATTAGTGGCACTGAGGGCAATTGGTTGGGGACCCCTTCAGGTTTGGGGGCCCTAGACAGCCGCCCATTTTGCCTAATGTTAGCACCGCCTCTGAGGACCCTCCTACTCATAAAACACATTCTTGGATGTGTTTGCACATTCTTATGCGTTTGTTTGTTGTTATTGAAGGTAGCGGACGTAGCATCTCCGTGGACATCCCTTTGAGCGAACTTCCCTTGGGTCCACCACCCCCCTTTGTACCACCCCCCCTTACGTACACTACCATTAAACATGCATAACAGCAGCTTTTGTCCACCGCGCAATAACATCCCACCTTTTTTCTTTTCTTTTTCCCCTCTCTCATCATGACTCCATCAACGGACATTAAAATTCCGATCCGCCCCCCCTTCGCCGACTTCGCCTTCTGTTCGGCAGCTCGTACCGGGGCGCGGCGGAGTGGCAGGTAGCTTACGCCGATGCTACATGCTAATGCGCTAACGGCGATGATCAAAAGGGTTGCGGGATAGGGCCAGGCTGTGGACGGGCTTACGTCTGCGGATGGAACCCCCCCAGAGAGATCCAGAAGGGGGGCTTGAGAGCCGGGAGAGGGGCAGAGGTGGAGAACAAGACACTTTCAATTAGGGCAACGGAGATGTGGGGGAGAGGGGGAGGGACGGAGGGTAGAAAGGCTGATGGATGGTGATGGAGGTGGAGGTAGTGGGGTGGTTAGGAAGCTCGGTTGGTTTTTGAAATATTCTAGTACGGGAGAATGAAATGAAATGGATCAAAAGAAGAATGTTAAAGAGGTAATGGAGAAAGGTTGGTTCGTTGTTGTTTTTGTTGTTTGTTTGTTTTTCGAGAAATTGGGCTGTTCTGTGCTAAATGACAATATACTCCACCCTGAAAACCATTTTTAAATTTTTATTATTATGTTTATTATGTTAGAAAAAAAAATATTAGATCAAAATCAAGATTGATCAATTTTTCCTTTTCTTTTTTTTTTTTTTTTATAAAAAAAATGGAAACATAAAAAAAAAAAAAAAGAAATATATGAAACAAATGACTACATACAAGTGTAAATAATTGGCAAAAAATAAAAAATAAATAGAGGAAGCACATTTTTCAGAGAATATTTGACATGTAAAAAAAAAAACTGATTTTATACCTAAAAATAGATTTTTTTTTTTAGCTTGGAATTTTATTTTTTGTTTTTTTTTTGTCTTACAGAATAATAATAATATAAATAATAATAATAATAATAATAATAATAATAATAATAATAATAATAACAAAAAACAAACAAAAAAAAATAATATATATATGTACAGTTTTTTTTTTTTTTTTTGTTTTTTTTTTATTTGCTAGATATTTTTACCCTGTCCTGGAAAAAAATTAAAATTTAAATTAAAAAAATTTAAATCATATACTTCATGTAAACATAAAAAATTAAGGGTTAAAATTTCAGGGTGAAATATTTCAGAGTTGTTTTTAACACAAAAAAGTGCTATTTTAACTATTTGAAAGTTAAATGGGGGTTGGGGTTGGGATTATTATTTGCCATATGATATGATATGGTTAAATTTAATTCAACTTCCCTTAGTGTTAATTTGTCACTTTCCACCCACCACTTAAATTCCAGCGAGAGAAGACCAGTTTGAACCAGTTTTGTACATAATTTCATCTTAAATTCACTAAAATAAAGAGTGTTTTCATAAATCAGGATAACCCTACAAAGTGTTATTTGTTTACTCTCAAAACATGAATATAACTCTTGATTTTGGGGTTAAACAGAAACTTTAGTCCAGTGTTACGTAATTAACATTTCACAAAACAGATTGGACTCATATATAAAAACTGCTAAAATGTTCAAATTGTTTCTGCTTTTGCTGTGCGGCAGGCATGAGTTTTTCTTTCAAATATTAACACTATATACTCAAATGTAAAAATCTGAATGTCCATGCTTATACCCAGACTGCCCCCCCTGCGTGTACGTTCACATACTGCAGTACTTGTACACAGAGTGGTTGTGATAGGAGCCGCTTTCTCTCTTGTGTTTTTACCTGAGGGGAGACTGCAGCTGTCCGCTCCACTCACACAATCAGATCTGTTTCACCGACGACATGAGATTATGATGCTCTTCTTTTTCCACCTCTTTTTCCCCTGCTCTGTCTCTCTCTCTCTCTCTCTCTCTCTCTCTGTGTTCTCTTTTTCCTCTCCTCTATCTCTGTTTCACTCACTCTTTCCTCTCTCTGTCTGTAGTTCTCCCTCCTGCTTTTTCCTCTCCTCTGGCTTTTCCTTCCTCTCCTCTCTGCTCTCTTTCCCCCTCTATTTCCTCTCCTCTCTCTGCCTCTATCTCTCCTTTCTTTTCTCTCTATTCCTCTGTTTCATTTTCTCTCTTCTTTCTCTCTTCTTCTATTTCTTCTCGTCTCTCTGCCTTTATCTCTTCATCCTGCTCTCTTTCTTATCCTCTCTCTGTCTCTCTCGTTCTCTTTCTCTCTTTCCTATCCTCTATCTGTCTCTCTCTTTCTCCTTCTCTTTCTCTCTTTCCTATCCTCTCTCTCTTTCTCTTTCTCTCTCTCTCTCTCTCTCTCTCTCTCTCTCTCTCTCCCTCCATGTCATCTCTTCTCTCAGTTTCTATCTCTTCATCCTGCTCACTCTCTCCCTTTATTTCATCTCCTTTCTATATCTCTCCCTCCTGCTTTCTCATCTTCTCTCTATTTCCTCTCCTCTCTCTCTCTCTATCGCTCCCTCCCTCCTAAACTCTCTCTTTCTCTTTCCTATCCTCTTTATCTCTTTCTCCTCCTTCTCTCTCTCCGTCTATTTCCTCTCCTCTCTCAGTCTCTATCTCTTCATCCTTCTCTCTCTCATCTTCCCTCTCCCCAATTTTTTCCTGTATCTTTCCGCTCCCCTCTCTTTCCTTTCCTCTATCCCTTCTTTTCTTCTGTTGCGCTCTCTCACCTTGTTCCTCCTCTCTTTACTCTCTTAGCCCTTCCTCCCCCTCCCTCTCTCTCTTTTTCAACTCCCCTCTTTTCTCCCTCTCTCCTCTGTTTCCCCTCCTCTCTCTCTCTCTCCTCTTTTCTCTCCATCCCTCTTTAATTTTTCTCATGCTTTCTCTCTTTCTCCCCTTCTCTACTCTCTCCTTCTCTCTCCTCTCATTCTCTTTTTTACACCCTCCTTCTCTCCTTCTCTCTGTCTTCCCTTCTTCTCCCTCACCTTCTTTATCTTTTCTCCTTCACTCTGTTTCTCTCTCTTACCTTTTCTCTCTATCTGTCTTTATTTTTCTATCTATCTATCTGTCTATCTACCTATCTATTCCTCTATTTCCTCTTCTCTATTTCTCTCTCTCCCTCCTGCTCTCTCTTTTCTTCCTCTCCTCTCTCCTCTCTCTTTTCCCTCCCTATCCCTCGCCCTCTTTCTCTTTTCCCCTTCACTCTCTCTCTCTCAATCCCTCTTTATTTTTCTCATGCCCTCTTTCTCCCCTTCCTTTTACTCTCTCTTCCTCTCTGCTCTCATCCCCTTTCTCTCTTTTACATCCTCCTCCCCCTCCTCTCCCTATCGCTCACTCTATCGCTCTTTCACTCTTCCCTCCCTCCCTCCCTCCCTCCATCATCATCCCTCTTTCTCCCTTGTTGCTGTGCAGTTGGCCTACATCTTTCTGCATGGATGCTCACAGTCACAGTCCTATATCCAGGAAACATGCAGAGTCCATGTGATGCAGCATGAGTAGTCTATAATTACACACTTCAACTGTATCACCGGGTCGAAAAAAACACCAAAAATATTTATGTTCTACAAATAAAGATTACATTTTTCTCGCTTCTTCCACCCAAAATTAAATCGGTTGCTTTTTTCCTCACCTACTGTGTGTTATAATTAGGGATGGGCATTCGATGAAATTTTCTTAATCGATCGTCGGAAGAATTAACGATCGATTATCAATGAATCATTAACATTAACATTTTATATTAAAATGATCAGCATTATTATTACTATCTGCACTACTAATCTGCATAAATAAATTCAACTTTCCGACATATAAACCGTAACGACTCTAGAGCCACATCAGCCCGTTTGACATTATAATGTGTTTAATTCAGTTTTGTGCAACTCTCACAGAAACGAAACTTAAACCCGCATCGCTAATTTGCATAAACTAAGCGAAGATAAAACTACAGCTCTTGTGTCGCTGATGTGGTCAATTTCTGTCGGATTAAAAGACATGACTCAGTGGAATACAGGTTAGTGTGACCAGATTTACGTTTGTCAAAACCAGGACACCGTACGGGGGGTGGGGGGCGGGGACTCATCATCGACATTGCGCTACTATGTTCCTGCTTTATACACTGTGCACGTGGACTCCCACTTGTCCCGAACGGAACGGAAAGCATGGAATTTCTTGTACAAGTCATCGTTAAATACGCATTTGTGCTTCGGTACGTTGCAGACTGATCGAATGTTTGTGTCTCGCTCCTTCTGAGTGCAGAGAGACACATGTACGGACCCCTGTTTGGTCACGCTTACGCACAGCAACCTACATTCAGTTTGTCGATTAAAATTAATGTAATCGATGAAATTCTTAATGATCAATTATCGATTAATCGATTAATCATGCCCATCCCTAGTTATAATGTTGTTTCCTCATCACAAACAGACCTGGAGTTGTAACCCAATGAGGTTCATTTCGTCTTCCGATATTTTATGTTATTAGGTTCTTTTTACAGACCAAGAGTTTGTTTTCATACCTGACGGTTTCGACTGCTCACTAGTGGTCTACAGTGTGGTCACGTGATGTTGCTGTGATGTGTCAGTCAGCTGATTTAAAAAGGTTTTATCAATACACCAATGAAACCGTACAGAAAACTCAGACAACCACTCGTCCACCCGAAAGACAAAACAGAACCGGAGCGTAAATGTAATGTCATATACGAAATACCCTGCATGTCCTGCAACAAAACATACATCGGGGGAAACAGGGAGGGTGCTCAGTGCATGAAAAAAGTACTCGCCGTCTGACCATTGGGTGCCCAGTTCAAATCTTACCTATTGTCCATACTACACTTTGTCCCACTATTGCTCATTTCAAACGTAAAAAATAATAATAATAACAATAATAGTAATGATAAAAATCTGCTAATTTGTCCATCCTGGATAAAACATAATTGGTTTTCTGAGTGGAGTGGTCAGTTTTGTGTTTAGTTACAATGGACATTTTCATTATAAAAAGCTTGAGCAGACCCATTTCTATGCAATAAAAACATTAGGAGAAGTAGGCTGCTATAGTCGGAGCGTATACGGCACGGACAGTATAGAAGGCTAATGATACATGCAGAGAAATGTTCTTTGTGGTATAAATTGGAAAAGAACAAATTGTCTGCTCCAAATGTACTCGCGTCAAAACAAAGATGGTAAAATGAAAGGAAAATGTACACTTTTCTGTCTCTACCCCTGAGATCGGATTGGGTTAAATTAGGTTGACTTGCCTGAGGACACAATAGTAGTCTGGCAAAGATTTGAACCTTCAACCCAACACTCGAACAATAACTGCTCAACTCCCCAAGCCTATGTTTTTTGTTAGAAATATATATTCTCTTGTAAGACTTCAGTACAAATCTGCAACTCAGTGATTCTGTAGAACTTATGATACATCTTTTTTAACATTGTCTTGCCAAAGGACACAATAGCAATCCAGCAATGATTTGAACCTCCAACCCACCACTCATAAGACAACTGTTCAACCACCCAAGCCTATGTTTTTTGATAGAAATATATATTATCTTGGAAAACTTCAATTCAAATCTGCAACTCAGTAATTCTATAGATGATATGATACAACTTTTTTTAACTGTGTCTTGCCCATGGACACAGTAGCAGTCTGACAAAGATTTGAACCTCTAACGCAACACTCATAAGACTACTGTTCAACCACCCAAGCCTAAGTTTTTGATGGAAATATTTATTCTCTTGGAAAACGTCAATACAAATCTGCAACTCAGTGATTCTGTAGATGTTATGATACAACTTTTTTTCAATAGTGTCTTGCCCAAGAACACAATAGCAGTCCAGCAATGAGTTGAACTTCCAACCCACCACTCATAAGACAACTGTTCAACCACCCAAGCCTATGTTTTTTTGATAGAAATATATATTATCTTGGAAAACTTCAATTCAAATCTGCAACTCAGTGATTCTGTAGATGGTATGACATGACTTTTTTTTCCAGCAGTGTCTTGCCCAAGGACACAGTAGCAGTCTGGTAAAGATGAACCTCCAACCCAACACTCATAAGACAACTGCCCAAGCACTCATGCCTACGTTTTTTGTTAGAAATATATATTCTCTTGAAATACTTGTATACAAATCTGCAACTCAGTGAAAGGTATTATACATATTTTTTTAACAGTGTCTTGCCCAGGGACACAATAGAAGTCTGGCAAAGATTTGAACCTCCAACTCACCACTCATAAAACAACCGTTCAACCACCCAAGCCTATGTTTTTGATAGAAATTTATATTCTGTTGGAAGACTCCAATACAAAGCTGCAACTCAGTGACTATAGATGGTATGATACATCAATCAGTACTAAAATTCGTATAGAAACTAGGTACTCATTTGAGCAGTATATGCTTGTGGACCACCCTTTTTTCCCATTAGTGTCTGTCGCTGCAGTGTTGAGCTTCTGAACTTGTAAAACCATTTCCGTTTTTAGCAAAATTCTCTTAAAACTAAAAATCACATTAGAGACTGTCTGGGCCTGACTTCTCATTCCAATGTGATGAGCCCTTCAGACTGCTCCCATGCTCTGGGTGGCCCCATTCAGCTCCCCGGCCGCCTATTTGCGATCACTGTTTATCAGACAGAAACGACACGCATGCTTCCCGAGGAGGTGTCTGGGGAGAGGGAAGTCTGGGCACATCCCTTACTGAAATGCAAATGGGAATCTGGTAATCCGCGTTTGCAGAGGATGATGTTTTTCTCATCATTCGAATATCATTTGTTGTTAATTTTAGAAGTGAGCCAAAAATCTGCAAAAATACTTAATGGAAATATTATTATGCTTGTCTTTATCTTGATATTCCACAGTATGTTTAACATTTATCTGTAAAGACAAGCGAATGACACGACCAGGCAAAGTTACAGGTCAGATATATGGAGAGGCGAGTCTACTCACTGCTTTTGCTTTTCAAGGTATTTCAAAGCAATCAAAGCACTGAACATTAAATCAATGTAAGACAGAACACTTTAATGCCATACTGTGGAACATTCTGGGCAAAGCAATAACACCACCGTGAGCGAAGCAGGTAATGGACCCTCCACCAGAAAAGTTACACATTGCACCTTTAAGTTATACTATTGCTCTTCTAAGTTTTATATGATGAAGGTCTGAGCAGAAGACGCAAAAGTGGCGTCGCATCTTCACTTTTTATTCCACGTTTGAACGAGTGTTTTCAGGAGGAAATCTGTGTGCATACAGGGACGCAAAAGTGTGTGGAATTTGATTGGGTATGAATGGCAAACAGCTAGGTGGTGGCACTAGGTGGTGATGTACGTGATGTAAACGCGTACGCGACGTGAGCAGATCTGAGCAGAGTTTTGCGTCTTGGGCAGTGTAGACGGAAACGCTACGGTGGAGTGTATTCGACTTTTCCACTCTGGAGGGTGGTTTCAGATTTTTGCATTTCTGAGCCCCAAAAACACCATCATTGTCTAAATGAAAGGCACTTCCGATAAAATATATTGTCATTTTTACCCGCAAGTGTTCTCGTGAAAACAGGCCCTAAGAAATCTAATCCTGGCTTCAAGATGTTGGAGACTTTGTTTGGTCCTGTTCGAGGCCAGATTTAGTCCAGGTTTAGTTCCGGGTTTAGTCCGAGTTCAGTCTTTATTTTGATGTGGTGTTGCAAACTATTTACATATTCATAATGGATTGCGAAACCATAAAATCCAACTTTATTGCTGGGTTTTAGATGACATCACAGCTTTCTATAGGAAAGTGAGTAAGTGTAAGTGACTTCTTGGGTTTTATCAACAATGGAAAATACCAGGCTCAGCATTTGTGAATTTACTTTATATTTCATGACAAAGTACAGTGTAATCACTAGGGAAATCAGGCCCTTTCCCTGCATTTGGGAGTATTATCATATTTGAAAATCTGAAAACAACCAATACACTGTGATATACTTGTTCTTTAAGGGCCTGTGTACTTGATTTTTTACCATGTAGTTGAGCAAAACATGTCTTACCCCAGTACAGATGTATTGCATAAGCGACTCTTGAGGTCAAAATATGTCAGCTGTGTACTTTCTGTAACTAATTATAAAGCGTTTTACTATCCAAGATTGAGAAATGTGCAGTTAGCATGCTAGTTATTTTTAGCTTTACCATGACGGCAAAACTTCTCTGGCCTCTGAAAGTTGTGAAATGTGTTTATAAACTCGTCACGGTGCGTACTTAGGATGCTCGGAAAGCTGTGTGCTGCCTGTTTGCATTTAATCATAAAGCGCTTTATCCTCCGAGAATCAGCAAGTGCACTGTTAGCATTGTAGTTGTTGTTGCTGGCCCTCCCATGACAGCGAAACTTCTCTCTGGCCTTTGAAAGTTATAAAACGCACTTAAAAAACTCATCACGGTAAATAATAAGGACGTGCTGTCTTCATGTAATTATAAAGCTTTTTATCCTCTCAGAATCAGGAACTGCAATGTCAGCATGCTAGCTGTAAGCAAAACTCCTCTCTGGCTTCTGAAAGTTGTGACACGCGGTTTAAAAAAACCCAAATGAATAATTAGAATGCTCAGAATACCGTGCATCGCGTGTCTGCATCTAATTGTAAAGCGTTTTATCCTGAGAGAATCAGGAATTGTGCTGTTTGCATGCTAGCTGTTGTTAGCTAAAGAACGCTCTGGCCTCTGTAAGTTGTGAAACACGCTTAAAAACTCATCGCGGTGAATAATAAAGATGTTCGGGAAGCACAAGGTAAGTGGGAAATAACCTTCGGACCACTGCAAACTGAACTAAAATGAATTACTACTGTTTTTCACGTTTTTTTAATCAGATGCAGAGCCTTTAATGACACATAATAACCCTCTTGTATCTACAATTACTACGTCTAATTAATCCCCCACTTGAACCCAGCAGCTTTATCATTCTTGAACCAACGTACAGTATTAAAGCACTTGAGCATCCATATGCATTGGGTTGTTATGTGCCGTGTTTATGCAGGTTTGTATATGGAAAGTGACTCATCCGCCTGCCCGCTAGGATATGTTCTGCACACATGTTCCGGTCATGCCAGGACAGGGAGCGTCATTGGCGGGTTACTCTAATCCTCCTGTCCTGCCTATGCACATATATATTGTATACATGTGAACCGCGTGCACTGCTCGGCCTCGCTGAACTTTCAACTCCACTGTCAGGGACGGCGAGCTGGATGGAATAATATGCAGTGATGTTCATGTAATAGAGATAGGAGTGAAGTGGAGTTGAGTACTGTAGTATTACTATTATGTACTGTATATAACCAGCAGTTTTACAGTTTTAAAAGCCATATATTACACAAAAGTCCTGTCGCATTTTAGCCATGTTATAATGTTGTTACGTCATCGAAAACAGACCTGGAGTTGTGTTTTGTTTCATTCACACGTTTGAGTATCCTTAATTTTTAGTCTGCTTTAATCTCCAAAGTGCAAAATGCTTGATTCATGAGCCGGTTTCACTTCATGGAAACCATCTGACCTCATAGCATTAGGATTCGTTCGCTCGACAGTGGGCAAGTACTTTTTTTATTTAACCAATCGCTGGTATTTGGTTGTGGCGTATGTGGTGGTGGTATGGTATATTAAGCTTTTCCCAAATCCCGTAGGAAGAAGGGCAATAACGTCTTTCCCTTTGATAAAATTCACCAAACATTCTCTTTGTTCTTTAAATCCTCGATCTCGGGAATCGTTGCCAACACAGAATGTATGGCTCTTCACTGATTGGCAGGTGCCCGGACTCGCATTTCCGGGGTTCTTGCAAACCATGTAGTGTATTCCGATTCCTGACCTAATTGCTGGAGACAATTGAAATTGAGTAGAGGCACTAGGTGGTGCCAGCCTGGCTACAAAATGCTCTGTTCTACCTTGTGATGTCATGAAGCGGTAGTTTTCAAGTTAACAGCTACCTTTTACCTTTTTTTTAATTTGTGACTGGCAATTCCTGGGCTGAAATGATCTAAATTATTGTAGCATTGTTTTCTAATCTCTGTTATAATGTTCTTTTGTCATCATAAACATAGCTGGAGACACTCTGTTCCACCTTGTGATGTCATGCAAAAAAAAAAAAAAGAAAAAGAAAAGTGCTCTACTGTGTTTTTAAACTCCATGCACCTTCACTAGAATCATTTGGATCATTTCAACCCTTGAATTGTCACTTTCTACAGAAGTAAAGGTAAAAGTAGCTGTTGAAACTACTGCTTCATGACATCACAAGGTGGAACAGATTTAATAATTTTTTGTCTGTCTTGTTGTGGATGTGCTGGGTATCCAATCCCTCAAACTTGACAAATTATAAAAACAACAACAAAAAAACAAGGTGGAACAGAGCAAGGGCCTGTTTACATGACAACGCTTGCGGGGTAAACGACAAAATATTTTATCGGAAGTGGCTTTCGATAAAATTTGGCTTTTTGGGGCTTAAAAGCACAAAAATCTGAAACCATCCTCCAGAGTGAAAAAGTTGAATAGGCTCCACCGTAGCGTTTCCGTCTACACTGCCCAAGATGCAAAACTCTGGTCAGATCTGCACATACAGCACACAGAAACAAACATGTCGGACCATTTCCATGCGTAGCACCTTCAAGCTGCTCTGTCAGCTCTAATAAACTTACAGGAGGCATCCCAACAAATGTACAGAATATGCAGAGATACTGTTAGTGAACAGAGAATTATCTGCAATCACCTCAATTACCTGCAATTACCTGTCAAATTCTGGATGCACCAGGTCGTCGCAGGCGAGAGAGATGGCATGCATACCCAATCGAATTTCACACACTTTTGCGTCACTGTACGAAAGCAGATTTCCTCCCAAAAACGCTTGTCTAAACGCGGAATAAAAAGTGAAGATGCAATGCCACTTTTGTGTCTTCTGTTCAGACCGTCAGCCTAAAAATAAAGGATTACTCAAACATGTGTGAATGAAACAAAACACAACTCCAGGTATGTTTTTGATGAGATAACAACATCCCAACATGGCTTAAAACTCACAAATCAATTCTGCGTAATATCAGGACTTTAATTCAAACACGTTTTCCACCATTATAAATAACTTTTTATAAACTTTTATGCATACACGTTTCATACTTATAGTTGTAAGCACTGTGCCGATTTCCTGTAAGCACAAGCGGTAAAACACAAAATACTACATTCATATTTTGATCGTATGTGTTGTTTCAGTCTTGTATGCACAGCTTTTGCCCACTCTACTCCTGATCCCCATGTGGTTGTCTGGCCCATGTTCCGGCCTCAGTGAGATGAATGAGCGGTATTTGGATACTCGGGGGGATTGCCTGAGCTTATGGCCGGCTTAGCCCTGAGTCCAGGCCTGATTGGCACTAATAGCTCCCTGTGTCAGTGACCACAGAGAAGTTAGAGGGGGTGGAGGGTACCCTTGCCGCGATCCAAACTTTGACCCACGCCGCTGCCATTGCTTGTGGATAGTGTGTCAGCTTTGATTTGTTAAAACTGGAGTTAGAAAGTTAGTAAAAGAGGAGAGGTTTTGACTTTTCGTTTGTTGTTTTTTTTTTCAGCGCATTTTCTATTATAGAAGCTACACATAAAAAAAGCTATATTTTTTCTTCGTTGGCTTCCATTATCATTAATTAATTCAGGTTCGCACTCACTGGAAATCACTCGCATCTATAGCAAGGTTAGTTTAGAAATAAACTCCTATGAAAATCTTTGAATGGTGTAGAATTATGTTTCTAATGGCATTTGTTTGTTTTATTGTTCAGTCTTTCATCATTTTCATCCAACAATATCTCGACAATTTTATTTATTCTAGATTGTAGTAGTGTGTACACTGGAAAAAGCAATATCTAGGTAAGTTAAAATGACTTAAATTAAAAACATTTGACTTTATTTGAGTAGATTCAACAATGGAATAAGTGTGTTTTTCTTACTTCAAGCAACATTCGATATCGTTTCTTATTTTAAGTGCTAAAAGTTGTTGTTTTTCTTAATTTAAGTGTAGCAAGATCATATTTTAAGTACAAAATGTCTTATTCCACTGGCAGATAATTTGTTATGTGAGATTTACTCAAATCCAGATAAAACTTTCTTCATTCAAGTCATCTTAACTTGACTAGATTTTGTTTTTTTGCAATATAGTAGTGTAGACTGTCATAAGATCTCAACTTCATTTGGATCGGATAAGGATGATATGGTTAAATGGTGTAGCAGTGCCCACAAACCATAAGGCTAACGGTTTAATCTCAGTTTCAGCCAGTGCATGCAGTTGTTGTGCTCTTGGACCACACACATGCCGACCTTGCCTGCAGGATCCAGTGAAGCAACAGCCACACAGTCATTCATTCTCGCTATAAACGAATTACATGTAAAACTGTGAAACCTTTTAGTATTATAAAAGATGTGCAAAAAGCTGCGTGATTAACTGAATTCTGATCATGATTTTGATTTGTGTGTCAAACGATCTCCAAACTCATATAATTGAGTTGAAATGATTTAGCTTAACAAAGTTTATTCTGGGGTATAGATATTTATTTGTTCTATGCCTTATTTCATATTCAGAGTTTATTTTATTCATTTTATGATTTATACTTCAGAAAACTGCTCTAAGGTACATATTTGTAGCCTGTTGTATTTATTTTCAGTTTGAAAGTTTTTCGTAAATTATCAATAACAAAATAAAGTGTTTTGTTTCTTTTTTGGGCTTTTTTGAGAGAGAAATGCTGAATAAATGCATTGTGTAACTAAAAAAATCATCGTTGGAATAATCATGATTTCAGTATTGACCAAAATAATCGTCATAATGATTTTTTTTTTTTTTTTTTTCCCATAACCGAACAGCCCTACGCAACAGTATTCTCATATCATTAAAAATACTCATACACATACATACACATACTAATTGATGTACTGCAGAAACCTAGACTGATTCATCAGACGGTTTCACTTTGTAGAAACCGTCTGACCTCACAGCATTAGGATTTGTTCGCTTGATGGTAGGTGGGTACTTTTTTTCATTTAACCAATCACTGCTATTTGGTCTAACTGATATATTAAGCTTTTCCCAAATCCTGTAGGAAGAAGGGCAATAACGTCTTTCCCCTTGATAAAATTCACCAAACATTCTCTCTCTTCCGGCTTTAAATCCTCGATCCCGGGAATCTTTGCCAACACAGAATGCATGGCTCTTTGCTGACTGGCTCTTCGAATTCGCACTTCTGGGGTTTTTGCGAACCGTCTAGTGTATTCCAATTCCTGACCTAGTTACTGGAGAAAAATGAAATTGAGCGAAGGCACTAGGTGAAACCAGGATATAAACGAAATGGGCATTTGAGCAATCACATACATACATAGGGCAATGTTTCGATATTTCCTGACTAGTTTGAGAATAGTCTTGATCCATCTTTAGAAAAAAATACATGTTTATTACTTATGTTTTGTATTGTAATCGGCATTGTAGTTTCAGTTCTGTAAATGAATCTATATCAAGCTTTTTCCCGTAGTTTAAAAATGGAGTTTACACTAACTCTACTGTATCTTGTATCCTGTCTTTGCTTGTCTTCCCTCGAGCCCCCGAGTCCCGTCTGCTGACTTACAGTAGCAGAGTGGTGGTGTCCTCTTCACACCAGATAATGGAGCATGTGTGTGAGGGCCATTAGCTCCTCACAAAGGCTCA
Organism: Boleophthalmus pectinirostris; assembly: GCF_026225935.1. Lineage (NCBI taxonomy): Eukaryota > Metazoa > Chordata > Actinopteri > Gobiiformes > Gobiidae > Boleophthalmus > Boleophthalmus pectinirostris. The sequence continues at coordinate 38,499,450 of NW_026571133.1, forward strand.
GTCCAGTTTCCTCTCCACTTCCACTCTGTCCCCCCCCCTCTCTTCTTCTTGTCTCTGAGGAAATGGTTTGAAACAGGGAAGAAGATATTTGGGATTCCGATTTTTTCTGATTTCTATTTAAATTTGTAATTGTCTTGTTTAAAAAGAAGATTCATGCACATTGCAACTAATAAACTAATACAAGAATCCTATGACGTTCATATAGGGTTGCACCGATAAAGGGATTGGATACCGGTGCTGATGTAGAAAAGTTGTCTGAATTGGCATCTGCACTCAGAAAATATCTTGTCTGGGCCTTTTATTTAATGTTTTAAGACTATTTACTGGCTGGTATAGGCCTAGAACCTCTTGGGTACAAAGCTGTTCAGTAGTTTCTTGCAAGATTTAGTTTAGTTACATAACACAGTTGAGTCTTTTTTGTAATACGTTAACTACTGTATTTTTTGGACTATAAGACGCACTTGTTTTTCATGGTTTGGGTGTTTCCTGCGACTTATACTCCCGTTCGACTTATATATTAAAATGTTCACACTAACAGGCGTGAGAGGCTCTAGGCTTGTGTGTCAGTATCTGCTACTACTATTACCCCTGTACCACTGTCACTTCACTCTACTGTGCATGTCTCCTGTAGAAAGAGCCTGTGTTCTGCTGCAAGTAGTGAAATATTCAACCAAAAACAGTAATCTAACAGCAGAAAGAAAGTTTGGAGTGAGCGAGAAACATGTGAGGGACTGGCAGAAAGCGGGGATGGAGAACACAACTTCACGGCAACCGGGCGGATGCACCATGCAACTTTCCTCAAGGTCATTGGATGGATCGACAAAGCCTGGACTTCAGTGACAACCGAAACTGAAAACAGGCTTTGAAATTCGGAAATAGCAACCAAGATAGACAGGTTAGACTACTCACTGAAACAGATTTCTAACTGGAACTGATGTTGAGTCTGACGACAGCTACACAGAAGAGGAAGCGGCGCTCTGTTTACCTCCGGAGGTCGTGGAGTTGCTCAGAAGTGACACCAAGGATGAAGAATTTAGTGAATTTAGTGATTTGGAGTGAGATGGAGAGTTTGTTAAACTTGTTCTGTTCTGTTGTTTATGCTATAGTTATCTGAAGAACTGTTCATATGTGACGTTAACAGTCTGTTGTTCTCTCTTCTATTGTTTTTACTAGAACTTGCCTTTCAAGATAAAATGTCAGATCCTGATCTCTGATTTTATAAAATACATTTCACCTCAAAAGTGCGACTTCTATATGTTTTTTCTTCTTCATTACGCATTTTTTGGCTGGTGCGACTTATACTCCAGAGTGACTTATAGTCCGAAAAATACAGTCATTCAATTTCTTTGGGGAGCAAAAAGACCATCCTCCCTCCCTATATTGGTATCAGTTAATGTTGGGTTTTGGCTGATACTTACAGCCAAAGTATCAATATCAAAATCAATATCAGAGCTAAAAACGGTGTATGCATTCCTATTCATTTCATGTGTGTAGGGACCTAAACTAAAGATTTTTCTCTAAATATATTTGGTTCTTTGCAGAGGACATTCTATTAATAGTTGTATTAATTGCAGACTTTTATTTATTTATTTATTTATTTACTTTTTTTTTTCATGAGAGCTCAAAAGACATGCTGCTACCCTCCAGACACTAAATAATTTGTTTAAAAGAATCTGTGAATGTGTGTAAATGTAAATGACCACGCGCTGTAGGATATCTAATCCTTCCTTTATTCAGTCATGTGACTTGACCTAGTTTCTCTCTTTTTCTCCCTCTCTCCCTCTCTCTCTCTCTCCTACGGTCTCTAAGCACTCTTTCTATCATTCTATTGGTCCGTTTCACACTTGTTAGCCAGTACATCCCCTTTTTTTTTTTCACTGAATAGCCCCCATGCTGGCTTCCAACTGTTTGACTTCTCCAGTTTTAATATTTATAACTTTTCATTTGGTTGTAGGAGCAGTGTAAGTCAAGTGGAAGGAGTGTGCAGCTTTTAAGTCTATCATTGCAATTCCCAGCAATGCGATGAAGTTCTATTGTTTGAAATACCCCGTGAACTCTTAAAGGGCTTGTATTAAGCTATTTTCTCATCTGTTATAAAGATGTTTCCTGGAAATGACAATCTCTACTGAACCAAGTACTGAACTAAAGGTAAAAGATAGCTGTTCACTTGAAAACTATCGCTTCATGACATCATAAGGTGGAACAGAGCATTTTGAGCTTTGGAGATGTAGACAATTAATAGTAAAGAGTTACTCAAACGTGTGAATGAAACAAAACACAACTTCAGCTATGTTTTTGAGGAGGTAACAACACTATAACATGCTTTAAACAGCAATCAAATGTGCATAATATAGGACCTTTAAGAATGGAAAAAATATTGGTGCAAATATCGGTATCGACAATAAGTGACAATATCATTCTAATATCGAAAGAAATCTACATGTACCTATGCTGTCCTTAGCGCATCATTTGTCTTTTTAAACAGACGTGTGACGTGTAACTTTTTAGGCAAAAACATAGATCAAACATGTCAAACTCAGGCCCCAGGACCAAATTTGGTCGCGATATAATTATATTTGGCCCGTGAGATCATATCAAATATGTATTAGAGCTGCCCGCCGGCTACAGTTAGACTATAGAGACATTATTTATTTAAAATTTTGTTACTATTTTATATTTTGCTTGTTCTGGATTCAGTGTTTAAGCAAAACTATTATTAAACATTTATTTTTGTAAGAAAAGGTTTAACATTACATATCTCGAAAAAAGAGAAAACATGCAGATGTTGTTGAAATTTGCCAATAAATATTTAGTTTTGCTCACGACTTAGTCCCAGTTTTTAATTTTGTCCCTCTGTGAATTTGAGTTTGACACCCCTGACATAGACTGAGATAAAATAGTGACACGGTGGCTGAGTGGCTAGCCCACATGCCTCACCGCAACAAGATTCTAGGTTTGATCCCTGGGTTGCCTGGCCCTTTCTGTGTGGTGTTTGCATGTGTCTCCTAAGTGTCTGGATGACTTTCCCCCATCAACCCAAAACATGTACATAGGTCTCCAGGAAGAACGTAGCTAACATAGCTCAATTAAATACTACAACCTGATACAAATGATGCATTTCTTCTGTTAAGGTTAATGCAAACTGTGCACTGTCCCTGTCTCATTAAATAAATAAAATGCTGATTACTGATACTAATTTGGGTAAATATTGGCAATTGGGCATAAAAACAACAGAGAATTATCGGTTATCAGTTGAAAAAAAAAAAAAAAAAAGGATTTCTAAAACACTTGGTTCCACCTTGTGATTTCATTCGATGGTCATCCACAATTGGCTTCTTTGTGTTTTTAAAGTCCATACTAAATGACTTGTCACTTCGGTAACACTTTATAATAACTACACCTTATTTAGCCTTAATAAAGCATGAACAAAGACTTAATTCATAATGAACAGAGACTTAATTAATAATGATTCACGCTTAGTTAGTGCTTAATAAAGGATAATTAGTCTTCACTTTAGAAAAGCTCTCAAAAAGACTAACAGCTGCCTGAATTATCATTGCATTGCATTATTAATAAATCATTCTCTCATGGTTTACTAATCATTAATAAATGCTCAAATTTGTACTTAAATATACATTTACAAATGCACATGCAAATGGTTAGTTCATGAGTAATTAAGTATGAAATAATTATGAGTAACCGTTTACAGCACAGGAGAATTAAGTGCAAGTTAAGTGCTAATTAAGGTAGTAATTAAGTAGTTATTAAGCGTGAATCATTAGTAATTAAGTCTCTGTTCATTATTAATTAAGTCTTTGTTCATACTTTATTAAGGCTAAATAAGGTGTAGTTATTATTAAAGTGTTACCCAACAAAAAAGTATTTAGGCCCATTGGAGTGTTTTGCCAAAGCAGTACACAATACAGCAACCGCTCTTGTTCTTGCTCTTGAAGGCTGAAAAAAGTATTGATATATTTGCATTCAACCATTCAGTCCTAAACAAAAAAAAAAGATCATCAATTGAAATCACGTGTACCATTGCAGTCGCTTGAGAGTAGTCTCCTTGGACCTTTGTCCACGAGTCCTTTTCACATTTTAGAATCGTGTGGGTTTTGCACTGTATTCTCGGCACAAAAAAAAAAAAAAAAAAAATGCTTTGTAAAATGAACTCTTATAATGGAAAAAGAGCTGCTTTAATTGCTGTAGCTATATGTCCGAATGAGATGTTATTGTATGGCCCTGTCAAGTGGCAGCAGTTACCATAGCGACCCATGTGATTGTACAACGGAGACGAGATGAGGTTGACACTGAAGACTGGATGTGGTCTGTGGTTTTGAGCTTTCCTGTACTGTCGTTGTGCCATCGATCAAGGCACTTAAAGTATATGAATTTGAAAGTTTGACCCGAGAAGTCTTAGTTATGTAAACCTACATTTTCTAGATCTATTTTATTATGCTGTTTTATATCAAATAATACAAGAAAAAAGAAAAAACAGTGCACAGTATGACTTTAAACTTATGTTTCTTGCATTTATTCAATCACACGTATTTTTATGTTTGGAAAAAAAAAAAGTAAACATGGAGATGTTATTGATTTCCCTGCAATGTTCCACAGTATGACTTTAAACTTATGTATCTTGCATTTATTTAAAAAAAAATAAAATAAAGAAGTAAACATGCATTTTTCGCCTCTCCACAGATGTAACTGTAACTAGGCCCAAAGGCATTCGCTGCTGTCTCCATGGTGACACAACAAATTTAATGCCATTCTGTGTAACTGTGTGTGGGGTACATCATCTGCATTACTCTGTGGAAATAGAAAGTTAAAACCGTACTTTGGAACATTCTCTTCTCTTATAACCGAAGTAACTATATTTCCACGAAAACAAGCAGGAGGTGGAGCACGAGGTGGCACTTTTTCCAAGTATGAGTCGGGTTTGTGGACAGACAAGCCCACTCACAGTATCAGTGCATTTTTTAATTTTAAATGTTCACTGCAATAAATAAAATAAAATAAAATATAAAAAGTGGCAGCCTTTTTTCCAGGCCAAATATTTGTCATGTTTGTGGAGATGCAAGCCCATCTCACAGTATCTATGCAGGTATTTAAATTTAAATTTCACTGTAATAAAAAGAAAATTAAAAAACAAAAGAGGTAGCTCTTTTTTCCAGGCCAAATATGAGTCATTTTCATTAGTCATTCGTTATTTTCCTTTGAATTTAGCTGCAATTAAAAAAACAAAAAGAAGAAGAAGAGGTAGCCCTTTTTCCAGGCCAAATATGAGTCAGGTCTGTGGAGACGCAAGCCAGCTCACAGTATCAATACACGTCTTTAATAATAAGAAAAAGAAAAAGAAATAAAAAAGTTACTTACTGTGGCTTTAAATATATAAAATAACATACCCATGAAAACAAACAGGTGGCAGATTCTCCACTAGAAAAGTTACATTTGAAACTTTTTTTTTTGTCGCCTGGTGTAAATTCCAGTTTCATTCATCTTTTTCTTTCTTTTTTTTTTTTCATTGCAGTTCACTTTCACTCTACTATTTTCTATTCCACCGGCCTGCATTGCGCACAGACAGATTACAGACGCGTACGCAGCCGGAGTCAGAGCTCAGGGTGAGGTTAGCGTGGCTGGATGGCGGGGTCGCCCTGTGGAATGCTGGGTATGCGTTCTCCTCTGTGGGCTCACGCAGTCGCACAGTCACCCCAAAGAAAAGCTGCATTTAAACCGTCTCCCTTTGCTCAGCGCATGCTTCGCTTTTCAACACACGCGTAAATCAGGCCTCAGGAGATTTCTGTTATTTTTTATACATTTTTAATTGTGGCAAGTGGAAGTTGGAGAATTTTTATGATAATTGGTAAAACCTGTATTACTATTCTATTATTATTATTATTATTTATTTATTTTTATTTTTTTTATGTAATATTATTTAATTTAATTTATTTATTTCATTATTTTTTATTTTAAAATTCAGCTCTCAGGAGTGGACACACAACATCAGACTATATATATAAATGGGAAGCGAGCACGGATGAACTTCCGGCTCCATTGACTCTGGCATACATCCCTCGATACATAGGCCACGATACGATACATACCTCGATATATAGGCCATGATACGATACATACCTCGATACGTACGCAACGATACAATACATACCTTGATACATAGGCCACGATATGATACATACCTCCATACATAGGCTACGATATGATACATACCTCCATACATAGGCTACGATATGATACATACCTCGATATATAGGCCACGATACGATACATACCTCGATACATAGGCTACGATATGATACATACCTCGATATATAGGCCACGATACGATACATACCTCGATACGTACGCAACGATACAATACATACCTCGATACATAGGCCACGATACAATACATACCTCGATACATAGGCCACGATACGATACATACCTCGATACATAGGCCACGATAAGATACATACCTCGATACATAGGCCACGTTACGATACATACCTCGATACATAGGCCACGATACGATACATACCTCGATACATAGGCCACGATACAATACATACCTCGATACATAGGCCACGATACGATACATATCTCGATACAGTGCACTTTCGATTCGATACTGTGTACATTGGCTTTAAGAGGTGTATGTGTGTTTGTATTGTGTGATTTGGCAAGGTTGTGCGTTCATGTGAGATTTGCGCTGTGCTGTGTGAAGGTTTTTAAAGCTGCAGAGAGATCCCATGGTTAATATAGGCCACTTAAAGGTGTATTGTGTAACTTTTCTGGTCTGGGTCTGTCAAATGCTTTTCTCAATGAAAATGAAAGCTGGGTATCATTAAGAAGTTGCCGATACGATACAACCCTCGATACACAGGCCGCAATACGATATGTTTTTCAATTCAATACAATTTGATATGTTTTTTTTTTTTTTCACGTTCAGAGAAAAACCCAGAGGGACTCGTTTGAGAAAAACAGATTTATATCAGTGAGAGGAGCAGATCTATGGAATATTCTGGATGACTGGTTTAAAGCATCAATACAGACTTTTTTTTATTATTACATTACAGAGGGCTAGAATGATATATTTTTACTCCATAGATCAGACTTGGCATTGTCCAGCTCCGGGGCCACATATGGCTCTTTGGTCGACTCTGACCGTCCCGTTTAAGGTCACTGGGGCGGCAGGAGCTCAGTTGGTAGAGCGAATCTTGCTCTCAGCATAAACATCACTGGTATAGCAGCGGTCAGATCCACTGACCCACAGGTTGGCTGGTGTGATTCCAGCTCCCACAGATGAATGCTGTCGTTGTGTCCTTGGGCAAGACACTTAACCCACCTCGCCCCCAGTGTCTTCGTACCCTGGTGTACGAGTGTGTGTGTGAATGGGTGAATGGTTCCTTCATGCAAAGTGCTTTGAGTGACTTGAAGGTGGAAACGCGCTATAGATAAATGGGACCATTTACCATTTAAAATTACAAAATAAACATATTTCAAATCAATTCGATACGGTTCAATAAAAAAATAATGGCTAAATCGAGGCTGTGATAATGAAAGTCTTTGTTAAACCACTTTTTGCGCAAAGTGAATACGAAACACGAACATTTTAATCATCAAAACTGTGAATATGTCAAATATGTCGCATAAATGAGTTTACCTCCACTAAACAAACAACAAAACTGTAGCACTGTAACAAAATAATTCAGTAAAATAAACCAAAAAATACTCTTGGTGATATATCGATGCAGCAGCCCACGATATCGATACTGTATCATCACATTAAACGATAAACGGTATATGAATATTTTGATATTTTTGCACACCCTTACTCTGTTCTACCTTGTGATATCATGCAGGAAGAGCTCTACTGTGTTTTTAAACCGCATACACCTTCACTGGAATCATTTGAACATTTCCAGCCCTGGAATTGCCAATCTCACCTAAACAAAAGATAAAAAGGTTAACTTGAAATCTGCCTCTTCATGACATCACAAGGTGGAACAAAGCATTTTGAGCTTTGGAGATGCAGACAAACTAATAATAAATGATATGTTTTTGAGGAGGTAACTTTATAACACGACCTAAAGCTCACAAGAGTCACTTTTGTGTAATATAGGACCTGTAATTTCTCTCTCTGTTAAAAGACCGGCTTAAATAACTCTGAGTATCAATGTCCGCTCACTTAAGTTTACTCCAGGATTTTTCCACTATTTATCAAACGTTATAAGACAAATTGAAAAGTGAAATTCTTAAGCGAGGGAACAATCTACTCTCTATTCTGTTCTTGGCGTGCAGTTGTCATTCCTTGCATGCAATTTCAAGTACCTTTTTCCTCTCCAAGTCCTGATTCTGGCTTCGAGTTTTGCTGCGATCGCCCATCTCACTTGTAAGTTTCTCAAGGTTTGATTTATAACATATAGTCTCTTCCAATATTTTCCTTTCTTTTGCCCATATCCTAATACATCTTGAACGTTATTAGTTTATAATGGCGGCTATTAAAGGGGCTCTATCTGATTTTCTTGAAAACGTGAAAAATACATCGAGTTCGTTTTGGGTTCAGGGCGGTTCAAAGTTTTTCCACGTTTACCGTATGCATTCAGAGCGTCCTAATTATGATTCACTTTAAAGCTCAATAGTAGCTCGGCTGGCAGGTTAGAGGTTTGAATCCTGAATCAAAGTGAGATCCACTGACCCACAGGTCGGCGTTGCGATTCCAGCTCTCACGTATCACTTATCTGACATCGCTTAAGGTGTGTGAAGAAAGTGTGTGTGAATTGGTGAGTGGTTCCTTGAGGTAAATGAGCTTTGTGTGCCGTGAAGGTGGAAAAGCGATATGTAGAATTTTTTTTTTTTGATCATTTACTAACAGCCACTAGTATGGTAACGCGCACTTCCTCATTATTCAACAGTAAAAGGTTGTATAATTCGATGCAGACAGGCCTCAAGAGCTGCTTTCACAATATATCTGTTCTTGAGCAAGACACATTTTGCTCAAACAAAAGAGAAGAATCTGATACATCTCTTTGTGTTGCATTTTTGTATGAAAAGTGTCTGCGTACACTGGTGTGTGAATGGGTGAGTGGTTCCTTGTTGTGAAGTGCTTTGAGTGACTTGAAGGTGGAAAAGCGCTATAGAAAAATGTGACCATTTACCATTTGGATTGATAAAGAGAGGGTATATATATATATATAATATACTGCTATGGAGTATTAAATGCTAACTGGAGGTATAATGGTAATCAACTATCACAGTTTGGTATGTACCTCAGTTTTGAGGTCACATTTCGGTTCATTTTCAATACAGTATGGGAACAAAATGGAAAACCATTTGCTTGTTGTTTATTAAACCAACAATTTGTTTTAAAATTATACATATGGGAAAATAAAATAAATGCAAAGTGCTGCTTGGTAATACTAATAAGATAAATCAAATAAGCAACAAATGTATGAAATATTGTAAAAAAAAAAAAAAAATTCCTTGTAAACAGTAAACAAAACTTTTCAAAAAGTAAATCGCAGCACTAACAGTTCCAGCATGAACTTGTCCACATCGAGTAAGGACCGTGGCATGACGATTGGAGTTTTGCGAGGATTCTCTTCGGAGGGACGTAGTCAAGGCGGACGCAATTGTTGTCAAGGAGGCCGCCCTAACTATAAAGCAGTGTGGGAAACACTGCCGCCCCAATCACGGACAAGTTCCCTCGTGAATATTAAAGAGGCGGGCCTTTGTAGCTGCACATGTAGTGGCGGAATGTAAACACACACAAATTGAACTCACTCGTACACAGCCCTGCACCAAACCGAACGTCCCATAATGAAACGGCTCGACTCAAATACACAAACCGTCACACCCCTACTGCTAATACATAATATCATTAGATCCCCATGTTCCCTTTTATTGTTTTGAAACGACGTATTAACATGTTTTATAAGTTACCTTTTTTCTCCACGCTAAGTCACTCCCCCTTCAGAGCCCTTTCACAACACAATCAACAAGCTTACATTCTGTTCATGAAACTACTGCACATCGCATTAAGTTTGTGAAGTCATAGTGCATCGTTTTGTATCATGATTTTGTGTAGGCAGACAGAATCATACTGCTAACTGTAAGGAGGGCTCGAATAGGGCCTGGGAGAGATCACTAAATTACTCAAACATGTAAGGATGACATCTAAAACCTCCTCAGACATGTTTTTAATGATTCAGCTTCCGAGAAGTCACTTTCACATAATCCCCCGTCTTTAACTCTATCTGTTTCAGTGGATTGCGTAGTCTAACCCGTCTATCTTGGTTGCTGTTTCTGTATATCAAAGCCTGTATTGTTTTGAACGTGGTCTAGAGCTGGGCGGCTGCAGGGCCAGATGTGGAAAATGGATTAGGTTTTATGAATATGTGTTCCCATAATAATAAGGAGCTCATAGACGGAGGGTCCCATGCCATGTGTGTAATAGATTTAATAAGAGCACCTGTGTTAGTGCTTAAGGAAGCCTGAGAGGGACATTTCTAATACATGAATGGTCATTATGTGAACTGTGAGCCATGCGTACGTAAAAGTGCACTAACTTTCAGTAGGGGGTCCACCACCTGCTTGTTTTTATGTATATGCCATTGCTCTGCCTGGAATGTTCCACAGTATGACATTAAACAGCTCTGCTTTACATTTATTCAATGACAGGTGGTTTTACTGCTCAAAAAACAAGCGTTCTGACTGTGAGCGGGGTCTCCTCTCCACAGATCTGATCTGTAACTTGGTCTGGTCTTCGTCTGGTCTCCATAAAGATAGAAAGGTTTTAATGCCAGACTGTGAAACATTCCAGACAAAGCAATAACATCGCCACACTGGAAAAAAATAAATAAATAAAATTTAAGATTTACTTGAAAAAATCCTCATAACAATTTGCATAACATTTTAAGTAAATTTTGCTGCTGTTATATCAGGTACAAACTTTACTTTTCACTATTAAGTAAAATGCACTTACCACCACGATTAACAGTCATACATTTATTGAGTAATTGTTAGTCAATATTGTTACTAAATTTTTTTAAAAGTTAAACATCATATTTATGTAAATAAATTAAGTAAAATATATAAAATATTGTCATAATTAATTGCATTGCTGTGATGAAATAATTAAGTAAATATTATATGTCAACTAAATATTATATGTCTAGTGTTTACTGATAAATGGTCACATTTTTATACAGCACTTTTCCACCTTCAAGGCTCACCCATTCACACACACACTCACACACCAGTGTACACAGACACTGGGGGCGAGGTGGGTTAAGTGTCTTGCCCATGAACACAATGACAACATTCATCTGTGGGAGCTAGAATTGCACCGCCAAACTGTGGATCAGTAGATCTGACATCTGACAGCTCACCAATGATGTTTTTTTTTTTTTTTTTGTTTTTTGTTTTTTTTTTTGTTCTTTGTTTATGTCTAGATCAGAAATCGAACTGCCAGCCTTCAGATCCATGGACAAACTCTCTACTAACTGAGCTTTTCTTTATCTAGAAGGACTTTGGTATTACTTAGTATTTCCGGGTTTGGAAGTATCGACTGTAAAACCTTTAAAACATTTTGGTGATTATACAGTAGAACTTACTCATTATACACAATACTTCGACTACATAAGTAAAAGAATTAAATCAGTTGTAGTTCTCACAGAATTATATGATTTCAGTGTAAAAATTGACGCAGTTGATTTAATATTTTTTACTACCCCCAGAAGTAATTTTTTTCAGTGCACGGAGAAAAGTGTTAGACGGACCTTCCACCAGAAAAGTTACACAATGCACCTTTAAAGCTACAGTACATGAGGTATTTTAAAATATCTGACATATCTGAATAAACACGGTAAAATCGGATTTGGTTTTATGTTTACGTTGTTTGTTGATATTTTCTCAACCCGTATACTTTACACCAGTCGTATGTAACAAACTCCAGTTGAAAACATAATAAAATATATAGAAAAGTAATCAAAGAGATAAGGATTTGCTTTATTTTATGTATTAATTAAACTAAAGTGCTCAGACAGATACGATACAGTGAGAAGAAGGAGTTTCTGTGTTCAAAAAAATACTCCAGTTTGGCAAATACAACTACACAACAAGTGTACAATTGCTTATTGACCGGTTCTGGGAAGTGTACAGGCCTCATTGTTGCACACGAGAAGGACCTTGAGCGTCTTCCATGTTTACATCCTCTTCTCTCCCTGTCCTCCTTTTCTTCTTCCTCTGCCTTCTCTTCCTCGAGCACAGACAGAAACAAAAGTCCCACATTGTGTTACTGTGGAGATGAGAGTGTGAGTGCGTGGGAGCACTTTAACCCCGCTAACAACAAGTGTGCTCCTGGACGTCCCACCAGACCAGAGGTTGAACGTAGCTTTAACATATGCTTGATTCTTTCTTTGACATTATGAGTTTTCGGTTCCGATGCCAATGTTGATACTTTGGATTTAGATATCTGCCGGATATCAACTGACAGAGCAGTAAAGGGTCTGTTGTCCTAGGCCCTCAGAATTTGACCTATTGATTTATTTGATGTAAGTACTTCTTGTGCTGGGCCCCCAAATTTCTGTCGACAGTCCTGTCAACTGATACCAGGGCAGACACTGAAAATATAAAATTAACGTTGCTTTAAACGTACATCAGCGTGTGGCAAAAAAATTATGTGTTTTATAACTGCTACATTTAAAGTAAGTTTAGTAAAAATTCAAGTTAAATATAATATTATGGGACATTTTGGGCCAACATTGTCCAGTAAAATCATCTTATTACACCAATTTATAGATGAAAATGGGATATTGACAAAGGGTGTAACGGTACATGTATTCGTGATACTGCAGAAAATGTGGACAAGTTGTTTTTCTGGCCAAAAATATGAAGAGTGAGTAAAACTTCTTGCTGGAACTGTTTGTGCTGTGCTTTACTTTTACTTTTTTTTCTTTTTTTTCTAAGTTTTGTTTACTGTTTACAAGGATTTTTTTATTTATTTACTTTTTTTAAATAAAATTTCAAACATTTGTTGGTTATTTGAGAATATTTTTATTTAACTTATTAGTATTACCAAGCAGCACTTTCCATTTATTTTATTGGTTTAATAAACACATAAATAAACAACAAGCAAATGGTTTTGCATTTTGTTCCCATACTGTACCAAAAATGAACTGAACCGTGACCTCAAAACCGAGGTACTGAACTGTGATTTTTGTGTACCGTTACACCCCTAATGGTGAATGAACCGATATTTTGGAACCGATATACAATCCACCAAAATTTTCCAAAACAGTGCCGATACCCAGAGGTTTAATATTATGAGACAATTTTACTGGACAATGTTGGCCCAGATCATCTTATTACATCAATTTATAGATCAAAATCAGATAATGACTGAACTGATATCTTGAAATTGATGTACGATCCACCAAAATCTTCCAAAACGGTGCAGATATCCATGGGTTTAATATTATGAGATGCTTTGAGTCAACATTGTCCAGTAAGATCATCTCATTGCACCAATAATTATAGATCAAAACTGGATCTCGAATGAACTGTTATCTTGAGACTGATATCTAATCCACCAAAATTTTGAAATAACAGTACTGATATCCGCGAGTTTATTATTTTAAGATATTTTGAGTCAACATTGTCCAGTAAAATCATCTCATTACACCAATTTATAGACCAAAATGGGAGATCAACTGAACCAATATCTTAGGACTGATATCTGATCCACCAAAATCTTCAAAAACGGTGCCAGTATCCACATGTTTAATATTATGAGACGCTTTGGGCAAACATTGTCCAGTAAAATCATCTTATTACACCAATTTATAGACCAAAATGGGATCTCGACTGAAACGATATCTTAGGACTGATATTTGATCCACCAAAACTTTAAATAACGGTGCCGATATCCACAAGCTTAATATTATGAAACACTTTGGGCCAACACTGTCCAATAAAATCATCTTATTACACCAATTTATAGAATAAAATGGGATCTTGACTGTACTGATATCTTGGAACCGATATATGATCCCCCAAAATCTTCAAAAACTGTGCCGATATTCACGGGTTTAATATTATGAGACGATTTTACTGGACAATGTTGGCCCAAAGTATCTTATTACATCAATTTATAGACCAAAATGGGATCTTGACTGAACCAATATCTTAGGTCTGATATCTAATCCACCAAAATTTCCAATATCGGCACCGATATCTACTACCAGCATTGTTTCGGTACATCCCAAGGTTTTCAGAATCTATGTGGTGATGTCATACTTTCAGATGGGGGCCAGAGCTACTTTTTCTTATTGATACTCTGTACTTTGACGTATCTAAAGTGACAATGATGAAGCTGTGCATTTCTGTTAGTGAATATATCTATAACTTCCTATATGACAAAATACAAATGATAAATAGCATTTAACAATATCAATGTCAACTGCCGTCCATCTGTTTTAAATATTACTGGCCTACAGAATATTGTGATCTCATCTGAAACACAGCCATTCAATAGACAAAATGTTCTTTCGGTTGGTTGCGTACCTCCTGTACCTCCTTCCAATCCCCTTCGGAACCATATTGTCAAACACGTACTTTTACTCCTTCAAGTTAAATTGTTACTTCTCTACAACTTCCATCCGTGACCCATACCTTGTACTTCTACTTCCACTTCCCGCGATTTTGTCAGAGTTAAAAATAGTCACTTTTAACCCAACACAGACATTGTCCAGACTTCAGCCAAACTCCTGCAGCACACATCCTAGCGCCTTATCCATCAGTTTTAGCTCATAAAACATCATTTTTATCGGTCCTGCTGTGGAGTGTTGACATTCTCAGCTGAGAGGGGCCAGTGTGCGCTCGGGGCCCCAGGCGGTACAGCTCGGGCCCCGTCTCTGTCATGTGAATGAGACTGTGAAGATCGGGAAATGATAATACTTTTTATACGCTTCCTTGTGTCTGTTCGCTTTCAAGAGACCCTTTCTTAGTGGAGAGAGTTTCAGGGTCACACAAATTTGATTAGAGATACTAGCCCAGGGTCATGTTGCGGAGGGGACTGTTGTTTGGGCGGGTAGTCTGAGGAGAGGTGGTGACGTGGGGACGTTGAAGTGGGTCAGTTTTAGCGTAGTTAACCAATGTTTTCAATAAGAGTCTTAAAATGAATTACGGTGACAATGGTGCAGAGTTATGGGTGATATGTTTGCAAATTCCAAAGGAGTATAGGACAAATGCATGTACTGTTGTGGTGTCCATGGGCAAGACAAACAAAATGGTAAAGGTTCATGCTATAGATTCATAAAAGCAACTAGATACGTCCTCAGTATTTGTTTTATTTGACTTTTTTTGGTTCCTGGTTCTCCCTGAGTCTGGGTAGGTTTCCTTTGGGTGCCTCGCTAGTCTCCTAGTCAGCCAGTTTCACGTCGTGGAACCCGTCTGACCTCGCAGCATTAGAATTCGTTCGCTCTAATAACACTAATTTGGTTGTGCCCAACTAACTGGGCTAACCCCGGAAGTTTGTAGACTCTGCTTTGGCTGAATTTCACTGGCCAATCAGCAGAAGAGCTGTGAAGCCATGACGTCAAACTTCAAGACACTTGTCTGGGGTCCCTTTTGTGGTACAATAGTACAATAGTAAAGGAAAGCGGTTCGTGTTGTAGATTGTGCTGGAGAGTGTAGACGAAGACATACATTCTGTGTTGGCAACAATTCCTGAGATCGAGGAATTAAAGACAGAACAAAGAGGATGTTTGGTCAAGACGTTATTGCCCTTCAGGATTTGGAGCATTACATACATCACGACCAAACAGCAGTGACTGGTTAAATAATAAAAGAATAAATGAATCCTAACGCTGCGAGGTCAGACGGTTTCCACGAAGTGAAACCGGCTGATGAATCAGGCTTGGAGATTTAAGACCCATGGCTAATATCATCCGATCCTTATGTTGGTCTCTCTCTAATATGAACTATGCCATAACATTACTTCAATTTGTGCACAGATTTTAAAATGTTGATATCGACCGCTACAGTAAAGCAAATATCTGATATCGGTATCGGCTGTAATCCATCCTTAAGAAAAACCTGTCATTGCTTTGGCCCCATGCAACTTTACGTACAGTGATCCACTTAGTCCCACGCCTGAAAAGAACCGCTCGCTCGCCTTCATCCCCACGCACTAACAGCAGTATAACAGCAGCCCATCCATCTGTGTGTCAGGTGAGCCACTGGCCTGCCTCTGACTGGAGCTCGTCAGCCTTTGAGCAAGACAAATGAGGTCTATAAATTATGAGGAAGCACAGGGGAGCTTAACCTCGGAGCTGTCTGCGTTTGAGTCTGGCCCGGGGAGATCGGCTCTGGCTTTCCAAGAGCCACTACCTGGCTGTGGGGCTGTGGGAAAGGGGAGACCTGCTAGACATGGGGGGAAAAAATAAAAACTAACGCCAAAACCAATAGTGTGATTTTCGGTAGTGCTCTCAGATTTTCGCAGGTGCGCGGGCAGGACACACTGCTAGACCTGAAAAAATGTCATTACACAAAAATATGCAAAAATTAAATTAATAATAAATAATACAAAAACATATAAAAATAAAAAATAAATAAAAAAAACTGAATAAATATAAATGAAATAATAAAAAAGAAAGATAGATACTAACACTACTATTAAAAAATTAAAATAAAAATGCTAAGACGTTTATTTTGCTACTCTTTCCCTACTTGTACTTAGGGGTGTGTACAAATATTGAAGTAGTGACATATCAGATCATTTAAATTGATGATACACTATCGATATCATGGGCTGCGGTATCGATATTTCGCCAAGAGTGTTTTTTTGGTATATTTTACTAAATTATTTTGTAAAAGAGCTACAGTTTTGTTGCTTGTTTGGAGAAAGTTCACTTGTTTATGCAATACACTTGACATTTTCACAGTTTTGAGTAAAATGGGTGTTTTTCGTACAAATACTTAGTGGTTAAATAAAGACTTTTAGTATCAGAGCCATGATTTAGCCTTTGTTTTTTACTGAACCGTATCAAATAGGGCTGCCAATATGATACATACCTCGATACATATCTCGATACAGTGCACGTTCAAATCAATACGATATATTTCAAATCGATTCGATATGGTTAAAAAAAACTAATGGCTAAATCATGGCTGTGACACTAAAACTACTTTGTTAAACCACTTCTTGTGCAAAGTTAATATGAAACAAACATTTTAATCATCAAAACAGTCAAAATGTCAAATGTGTTTCATAAATAAGTTTCCTTCCTCTAAACAACTAAACAACAAAATAATTTAGTAAAATACACAAAAAAATACTCTTGGTGATATATCGATACAGCAGCCCATGATATCGATAGTGTATCATCACATTAAACGAAACGATATATTGATATTTTTGCACACCCCTAGTATCAAATAATTTTGAAATATATCGTATCAAATTGTATTTTAATGAAAGTATCGAAAACCATATCGTATCGTAGCCTATGTATCGAGGTACGTATCATATCGGCAACTTCTTAATGATACCCAGCTCTACTTGTACTTGTTATACTTATTATATTATACTTATTTTACAGATATGAGATATGTCCATGGCAGTACTTCATCATGTAATCCCGTTTCACTACATGACATCACAATGTGGACCAGAATGTTTTCAGTTTGAGAGACCCATTTGTGAATGAAACAAAACAAAACTCCAGGGATGTTTTTTTTTTTTTTTTTTTTTTTTGAGGAAACTACATTACAACATAGATTAGAACGTAGCGTAAGGTCATGAATTTGAATTAACTTTGCTTCATAAATTCATATATCTTGTATCCTATTTTTGACTTCTCCAATATGTATAGAAATTATAAAAAATGGAAAATGTAAAAAAAAAAAAAATAAGATAATAATAATATTGAATGAATGGTTTTGTCCAAAACTGTAGAATGGTGCTGTATGGTTTGGTTTTCGCACCTTCGGTAAAACTGCTGGTGAAGCGAGTGTGGTGGGCGGAGTTTAGCCGGAGGAAGGAAGGACCGGCCACAACCACAGCAACCACACTGTGTACTGGCTGTCTCCAGACGTGTGAGTGCAGAAATATGTCTGTAGTACTCCTAACCCCAGTGTCAACAAGGGCAGCCTGTGTAGTATTTAAGGAAGCAGGAGCATGCAGTACAAGTATGCAGAAGGAAAGGTTAAGAGTACAAAATATGCAGTAGTATATTTAAAGGTTTATAGTATGGCAGTAGATGGGCCACAACTGTCCTGTTTCCATGGAGATGATATCGCCTTGCCCAAAAAGTTCCACAGTATGGCAAAGGTCAGGTTTAAGTGTTCTCCCTTACACTCAAGACAATATTTGAGGCAATCAAAAAAAAATAAATAAATAAATAAAATTTATATAGAGCTCTTTAAAAAAAAAAAAAAAAAAAAAAAAAAAATTACATAAACAAAAAATAGATAAAAATAGATAAAAGGCACATGGAAAAGCAAAAAAAACAATAATAATAATAATAATAATAATAATTTTTTTTTTTTTTTATCAAAGAAATAATATCTTTGTATATATGATTTTTTTTTTTTTTTTTCTGACGTCACTGGTGGAAGTGAGAAAGCTTGTGGTGTCTGTGTGTCACATGTTGTCTTAATGCCAAGGTCTGCAGATATTAGACTCATGTTTTGTCTGGTGTTTCATTGTGGTTACATGGTGCCTCGGGTAACTAACTGAATCCTCTTTTCAAAACTGACAAAAGCACTCTCGTACATTTGTTTATAACATGAAAATAATCGTGCAATATTATCTTGGCAATACAAAAAAAAATGCTTATGTTTGAAATGAAAGGCTGGTAAACAAGTTGGGTGAAGTGTCTTGCCTAAGGACACATCAGCAGACAAACTGATTACACGTATTTGTACATGTTTGGTTTGATGGTAACTGAAAGCAATACTGCCGCTTTCAGTTAACTTCAAATTGTTGCTTTCACACAACATAGTTTAAATATGTTCTTTTTTTACATATACAAACACTGAAATTTTGGTTGAAAAATTGTTTTTTAAATTGATTTTCTAATTCTTTTGGGCAATGCGTTTGGATAAATAGACAGGAGTTTGATGTCAGATGTCTGTGTTTTCAGTACCAGGGATCATGTTGATTTACTCACTGGGGAGTTAATGTGGATAAAAGGGCTGGTGAAGTGTCTTGCCCAATGGCACAACAACAGCATAGTGGTATCCATTGCCAGTAGCACGAATCAAACCTCGAAGCTTTGTTTAAGCACATAGATTGTACATATATAAACAAGAAAATACTTAAAGGTCATTTTTAGGAGTTAATTTTCAAGAGTTAATTTTCTAGAGTTAATGTTTCTAGAGTTAATTTTCTATAGAACTGGCATTTCAATTTTTTATTTATTTATTTATTTTTTGTTAGATGTATTGAATGGAACATGTATTACACTAGTACTATTAGTACTAGTAGCACTACTACTAGCACCACCACCACCACCACCACCACTACTACTACTACTTCTACTACTACTACTACTAACTATCATCTTCAATCAACTGAATCTCACAACATATTTAAAGTTAGAGTTAATTTACTAGAGTACTGACTTTTTTAATTGATTGATTGGAACATTTTATTTTAATTCTACTACTACTACTACTACTACTACAGTTACTACTATTGCTACTACTACTATCATCATCAATCAACTGAATCTCAAAAAATATTTAAAATTAGAGTTAATTTACTAGAGTGTTGACTTTTTGGTAAATGATTGATTGGAACATTTTATTGTCCTTCTACTACTACTACTTCTACTACGACTACTGCTGCTACTACTACTACTACTACCATCATCAGTCAACTGAATCTCACAAAATATTTCAAGTTAGAGTTAATTTACTGGAGTACTGACTTTTTTTTTTATTGATTGATGGGAACATTTTATTTTAATTCCTACTACTACTACTACTACTACTACTACTACTACAGCTGAATCTCACATATTCATGAGCTCCTTTTCTCTATATACAGTATATGAAAAATTAAATATTTTAAGTTTATTTTTTAATTAAATTTTCTAGAGTACTGGCGTTGAAATTTTGGTTTAATTGATTAGAACATTTATGAAATGTTGAGTATTTGACTTTTCTTCGAATTCTACTACTACTACTACTACGATCTTCCAACTGAATCTACATGTACACGAGCTCTATATTTCCTTTCTAAATCTGCATAAAATCTACAAGCAGTTCAGACAAGACAGTTTTACTACGATGACAAATCTGCGATGTGAAGTGCTAGCATGCTTCACGGCGATTCTTTTACACCACATCAAGGTTTAGCCCGAGGTAAACAGTCTTTTGTTGATGCGTCTTGTTAGTTCGCTGCTTTGGCGTTGCAGATAAATAATGGCTGTGGGGCATGTCTAAATATTTCCTCTTTAAAATGAGCGTTATAGAAGGGGGAGGGGAGATGGTTTGCTGATCAAGCTGATGGTTGTGAAGTATGCTCGCAGAAGTGGAAGGTGCCTGGAAGGATTTCCTGGAAAGTGGAGAAGAATTCCACCGGGTGTCTTATGTTATTCTGTGAAGATGTTGGTGGTTTAGTGGTCACCTCACAATAAGTAGTTTCCAGGTTTGATTTGCAGTTTATTGTTTCAGCCTAAATATGCATCATAGTTTTAAATGAGAAATTCACGAACTAGAGTCCTGAGCGATGAGTGAAGACCCATTTTATCAAGTCATATTTGTCTAGTTATGTGTATTTGTTGTTTATTGTTTATCTCTAAAAGCGCCATTAGGATTTGTTGATTAAAAGCACCATGGTATTTTATCCTGATTCATCAGCCGATTTCAGTTCATGGAAACCGTCTGACCTCGCAGTATTAGGATTTGTTTGTTCGACGATAGGCAGGTACTTTTTTATTTAATCAATCACTGCTATTTGGTCGTGATGTATGTAATGTACCACTAACAGGGCTAACAGGTATATTAAGCTTTTCCCAAATCCTGTAGGAAGAAGGGCAATAACATCTTTCCTCTTGATAAAATTCACCAAACATTTCTCTTTGTTCCGGCTTTAAATCCTTGATCTCAGGAATCGTTGCCAACACAGGATGTATCGCTCTTCGCTGATTGGCTGGTGCCCGAACTCACACTTCCAGGGTTCTTGCAAATCATCTAGTATTTTCAGATTCCTGACCTAGTCGCTGGAGAGAAATGAAATTGAGCGGAGGCACTAGGTGGTACCAGCCTGGCTACCATGGTCTAACTTTTAAGACAAAAAATAGACTAAAATAATTGTATGTTTTTCTTGTTTAGTTTTGTTTTATTTACTCTGAAATCACAGAAAAACATGAGTCCTTACTGTTGACCAGCTTGCATCTCCACAAACCTGACTTTTATTTGACCTAGATAAGGGCTTCCACCTGTATGTTTCCATAGAAATGTTGTTCTTTTGGCTATAATCTTCAACCTGTGATGTGCCATCTTCAGAAAGTTACTTTAAGAGTTTCGCAGTATTGGCGCACTATTGCTGTTGTAAATATTTGTTAAAAATATATAGCTTATTCCAAAACATCAGCTGTATACAGTAAGTGTACTATTTGATGCATATGAGCAGAGGCGGCGCTACCATTAGGCAACAGTAGGCGGCCGCTTAGGGCCCCCAAACCTGGAGGGGCCCCCAAACAATTACCCTCAATGACACTAATGACCAAGGCCTCAGAAGCGTCTCAATATTGCATTAAATGAGAGTAGTTTACTTCTAAAAAGGAAAACACCATCAAAATAGTGTGTGATTGTCAAATCTATTTTAACTCTCAAAGTATTTCCCCCTCGGTTATCTAGTAGGCTGCCTAAATAAAAGGTTTCCAGTCTACTCTAATTCAAAAAGAGACATGCATGTCTCATTAAGAATGAGGGAAAACAGACAATAAATATATAAAAAGAGGCCCCAAACTTGAGTTCACCTAGGTATGGCCCCCAAATTGCTGACTCCGCCATTGCATACAAGTGCATTACTTTCATTTTTGTACTTTTCTTAGCTCTTTACAACCGTGCCATCCAGACTTATACTATAAAGACAACACATTGTTCTCTGCATGTTAGTTTCTACAATCTGTCACATTTTAAAGCCACAGCATGTAACTTCTTAGTCAAAAGTAGACTAAAATTAATAATTATTTATTTATTGCACAAAAAAGCATATATCCTTAATATGAGCAAGCTTGCATCGCCACAAACCTGACACTTTCTTGGCTTGTTTCTGTAGTAATGTTGTTGATTTGGGTATAATCTTAGAATGTCTGGCATAAAACATTGCTATCTGCGTGTAGAATGTTCCAAAGTATGGTTTTAAATTAGAGATAAGGTGCACTTTTGTCAAATTATTGGAAAATATATATCAGCCTGTGAATGTACTACTTCATACATATGAGCAAGTACTTTTGTTTATGCTGAGATGTGTACTTTCCCTGTGTATACTTTACTAGACTGACATCATGCCCTTTACTTCCTGTTCTCTGTCACACCTTAAGGACACTGCAAACTCCTCTAATTCACTTACTATTTTACGACAAAATCAATCACCATCCTCGGGGGACATTTTAGACATACTTTAAAAGATTACATTCTTTTCCTCTTCAAGGCCAAAGTGAAGACTAAGCTCTACGCCGACCTCACAGTCCCACTCAAAGGTGAATGACATCGGCCGTGCTCACCCCCGATTGGTCTCCCGTCCCCTCCCCCTTCCTTCCACGCCCATATACGGCCTTCCCCTGGAGCCTCGTGTGAGAACCGGCGCTTTATTACACCTGGGAGACGTATTAAGGGCCCAATGAACTTTGACCTTGGCCTGGATCGCCGCGGCAACGCTTGACCATGGACAATCGTTAGGGTTTTGCGAGAGCCAAAATGTCGTCTCTCGTAAATGCTTGGATGTATTCGCGTCAAAAGGGCCCCGAGGTTTGTGGCGTCTCGTAAAAAGTCTTCGGCCAATCAGGAGCGGCGGTTAATGGGAATACCTAAAGCTCGCGCGTAGTGAGGACTTCAGGGACAATGGGACGTTTCGGCGTTTCGGTTTCACGAGGGGGCTGTCATTACGTTTGTCGTTTATTGGCCTTAAATCAGGGGAGTTGTCGTTTTTTTGATGGTCGTGATGGATTACTTTGTTTTTGAGCAGAAGTGGAAAGAGTATTGTCAGAATTGTGTGTAAAAAGTGAAGTACTGAAGTAAAAATGTACCCTTGGGAAAAATGGCTTACTTGCTGAAAGTATTTGATGAAAGTACTAATAGTAGTAGTCAGATTGCACTGAAAAACTTGTGAAAGAGTTTAGTCGAACTGGGCGTAAAAAAAAAAGTTAAGTACTGAAGTAAAAAAGTACCCTTGGGAAAAATGGCTTCCTTAAAAGTACTTGCTGAAAGTACTTATAGTAATTAGATGTCTATATTTATTGCACTGCAGAACATAGAAAAATTTGTGGAAGAGTATTGTCGTATGGTGCATAAAAAGTAAAGTGCTGAAGTAAAAACATACCCTTGGCAAAAATTACTCACTTAAAAGTATTTGGTGAAAGTACTATTAGTACTAGTCAGATTGCACTGAAAAATGTGTGAAAGAGTATAGTCGAACTGTGTGTAAGAAGTGAAGTAGTGAATTAAAAAATACCCTTGGGAGAAATGGCTTACTTAAAAGTACTTGCTGAAAGTACTATTAGTAATTAGATGGATATATTTATTGCACTGAAAAACATAGAAAAAATGTGTAAAAGAGTATTGTCGTATTGTGCATAAAATGTAAAGTACTGCAGTAAGAAAGTACCCATGGGAAAAATTACTTACTTAAAAGTACTATTAGTAATTGGATGGTATTGATTGCACTGAAAAACGTGTGAAAGAGTATTGTCGAACTGTGTGTAAAAAGTGAAGTACTGAAGTAAAATAGTACCCTTGGGAAAAATGACTTATCATTTGGTATTTGGTGAAAGTAGTATTCGGTGAAAGTACTATTAGTAATTGGATGGATATATTTATTGCACTGAAAAACATAGAAAAAATATGGGAAAGAGTATTGCCGTATTATGCATAAAAAGTAAAGTAGTGAAGTAAAAAAGTACCCTTGGGAAAAATGACTTACTTAAAAGTATTTGGTGAAAGTACTATTGGTAATTGGATGGATGTACTGATTGCACTGAAAAACGTGAAAGAGTATAGTCGAACTGTGTGTAAAAAGTGAAGTACTGAAGTAAAAAGTACTTATTTACTAAAATGTATTTGTTGTAAGTACTTTTGGTAATCATATGGATATGCTTGCTTCTCCACAAAACTGGCCTGACGGAGGGTCTTGTGCTTGTTTCCATGGCGATGTAGTTCTTTTGGTTATATTATTCCACATTATAGCACAAAATGTATTTCCCTCCTTGGAGAATGTTCTGAAATATCGTTTTAACTTTTTATTTCCATGGAGTCATACAGTTGACTTTATACCAAAAGTTTATTGTATCCGGGCAAAACCAGGACGGCAAAAAAAAAGTGTTGCAATCAAGTTTCACTCCAAACCACAGTTAAACTTTAAGACCAAAACCAGGACTAGCTGAAATGGGTGAAAATTGTAGTTTACAAATGGAACAGGCAAATTTAGAACTATTTTCACCTAATTAGAAAAAAAAAATAAACAAAAAAACAGATACAGATTCTCACAGTGACTTTTCATTTATACTAGTAAGAAATATCTTGAAACTTATCCCAAATTACTAAACAATTCTCCAAATGCTTAACAAGAGTATGGATTTACGAGAAGAAAAGCTATCCTGCCAAAACAAGAAAAACAAGAAGAGGAAGAAAAAAAAGTAACACAACCTAGCTTTACTTCACCAAATCAGGTCTGAACACTTGGAATTGCTCCCAAGCCTCGATAAATAGACTTGACTTCTGTAAGGGCGTCTGGTTTAACACGGAAGAAGACAAAATGCCAAATAAATCCTTGTATCATTCGTTCATTTGTTTTTCAATATAAAACCACCAACAGTTTTCTTCATGATTTGTCTCCAAAACCAAAATGAAAAAAACTAATAATGATTCATTTTTTCAGTTCTCGATTTTGTGTTTAAATGGAGAATGGAAAAAAATGGATAACGGCTGTTTCCTGTTTCCGTGATTTAAACTGCGATGCCGGACTGAACCAGGATTGAACCAGGACTAAAGACTAAAACAGGACTAAACCAGGACTAAACCGTTTGCAGTCCTGGTCTGGTCCCAGTTTCAGTCCTGGTCTAGTCCCAGTCTCAGTCCTGGTCTGGTCCTGGTCTGGTCCTGGTCTCAGTCGCGGTCTCAACCAAGGTCTGGTCCTGGTCATGGTCCCAGCCTCAGTCCTGGTCTCAGTCCCAGTCTGGTCCCGGTCTCAGTCCCAGTCTCTTTCCTGGTCCTGTTCTCGGTCTCAGTCCTGGTCAAAATTCTGGTCTGGTCCCGGTCTCAGTCGTGGTCTCAGTCGTGGTCCCAATCAAGGTCTGGTCCTGGTCTGGTCCCAGCCTCAGTACCGGTATCAGTCCCTGTTTGGTCCCGGTCTCAGTCCTGGTCTCAGTCCTGGTCCTGGTCAGGGTCTCAGTCCCGGTCTCAGTCCTGGTCCTGGTCTCAGTTCCTGGTCTCAGTTCTGGTGTGGTCTCGGTCTCAGTCTTGGTCTCAGTCTTGGTCTCAGTCCTGGTCTCAGTCCTGGTCCTGTTCCCGGTCTCAGTCTCAGTCTCAGTCCTGGTCCTGTTCCCGGTCTCAGTCCTGGTCTGGTCCTGGTCCCAGTCTCAATACTGGTCTCAGTCCTGGTCCTGTTCCCGGTCTCATTCGTGGTCTCAGTCCTGGTCCTGTTCCTGGTCTCAGGCCTGGTCTGGTCCCGGTCTCATTCGTGGTCTCAGTCCTGGTCCTGTTCCTGGTCTCAGTCCTGGTCCTCTTCCCGGTCTCATTCGTGGTCTCAGTCCTGGTCCTGTTCCCGGTCTAAGCCCAGATCTCAGTCCCGGTCTGGTTCCGGTCTAGTCCCGGACCTGGTTTAGTCCTGGTTCAGTCCGGCATCGCAGTTTACGTCACGTAAACGGAAAACGAATCATCATCCGTTTTTTCATTTTGGTTTTAGAGACAAACAATGAAGAAAATAGGTGTTTTTTTCGTGTTCTTATTTTTGGTTTTACATTGGAAAAACGAATGAACGAATGATACACAGATTGAAATAACGAAATAATTCTCAAAAACGAAACAGGCCTTTTCACCCGCGGATGTATCGCTAACCCAGCTCGCCTCCTTTGTTTCATTAGAACCTTGTCATTAAGCCCTGTACCACTAAACTATAGCCTTTCCCTGCTAACACTGGCCCATCTCATTAGCACGAGGTTGTAAAGCGCTAGCAGTAGTTTCATTAGTGGTCCGCTTTTAATGAGGAAACCCCCAGTGTGTTTACATTGCTCTGATCCCCTATAATAGCTGCTTCGGATAATGCTGATTGGCTGTGTTTAAGCTCGCGTTTCTAAGAGTGAAATAAAGGCATTCAAATCCTCGGTGGTTTACGTGAGAAGATCAAACAAGTACGCAGGGTCTTCAGCAGTGCTAAGTCAAACACAATGAACTAAATAATTGATACGGATGTGGTATGCAACACAATGGTCACAAAGATGAGGCGGCGTATGATTTATGTATCTACGCAAATAGACGTGTAAACATCTCTGTGCGCTAATTGAGTGAGACGGGTCATTAGGTCCATTTCTTCTTGGTTCTATGGATGATGGATGCCCGTTGAGGACAAATTAAGTGCATTTGTTAGATAGTCAGTGAAGGATTTAGACGGAAGGTTATTTGTTTATTTATTTATCGCGCAGTTGGTTTTAATTCCAAGCAGTGATGGAATGAAACAAAGTAAAAGTTGTAAAGTGTACATTTTACATTTTAGGTATCTGTACTAGTGAACACCTTTTACATTTACTTACTTCATTACATTTCAGAGAAGGTATGTGTACTCCCTACTCCACTACATTTTTATCAATGGTGAAATGTAACAAAATGTTGTGAAATATTGCACTTAAGTAGATTTTTTTTTGTACTTAAAGGGACAGACCGGAATTTTGGACATAGGACCTCATTTCCTAGTGAGCCGGCGTGTTGGTGACATGTGGAGACTCTTTTTTAAATATTCCATCCAGTCCTTGTATTTGCAGAGGTCGCTGGTGCTAGGCTAGTGCATGTCAATGGCCATAGTTAGCCTGCCACTAAAAACAGTCTTACCCACTCCACAAAACACCCGAAGCAAATCTATTATTACGCCAGACTGTTCATGTAAATGTCTGTGTCAATAGAATTTGAAGGATTTATATCTGAGCAGCAGCTGCGACTTGTACTACCTGATAGAAAGCTTGACAGCAGCGGAATGATATATGAGAAAATAGTCCTTCAACATGCAACGATCCAAGTAATTGCCAGCACAACAGCAAACAAAGCAGAGAGTGAACATGTCTGTCAACGATCACTGTCGTTTCTGCGAGGTGAACTTGCGAATTAAGGATGCAATAAAAAATTTGAAGTTTTTATTTGACAAATGAAGTTCAAAGGAGGATAAGGTATGCAGTCTGCTATCGCAACTCAGGTTGGTTCTAGCCAACACACCGCTTGAGTTTGACGTCATGGCTTCACAGCTCTTCGCTGATTGGCCGGTGTTTGGTCTACAACTTCCGGGATTTCTGCAAACTGTCTAGTGCAGGGGTGTCAAACTCATTTTGGTCCGGGGGCCGTATCCAACCTACTTTGATCTCAAAGGGGCCGGATCAGAAAACTCATGTCATATAAACCCCCAAAATAACAATAAGCTTAAATATTTGTGCAGAGAAACACAAATCTATTACAGAAATCTTTTTTAATTGATGAACTCTTTCTTTTACAAAATATTATAATATTATGAAAAACCTGAAACTTTAAGAAAAAAACAATTTCAACACAACGTTTTAACATGAACTTGTATGTAAACAGGAATAAGTTATTTTTTCTTGGAAAATCCTGCACTCGGCTCCACTTTTCTCATGTTGGACATTTTTCTGATGAGGGTGTCGCGGTCAACAGTCAAAACGATCGTCCTTTAAGAGCGTTTGGAAAGAGACAAGTCTTCATTTGTGCTGCTCTGGTGGGAGGGGCCACGTACAGAGACGCTGGAGATGCTGCTGTGATAAACACCACAGAAAATTAACAATATTTTAATAGAAAATATAATTACAATATTTTAGTAGAAAGTCAGCTGAGGGCCAGATTTAAAGGTCTTGGAGGGCCGGATCTGGCCCCCGGGCCTTATGCTTGACACCTGTGAGCCTAGTGTATTCAGATTTTTGACCTAGTTGCTGGAGAGAAATGAAATTGAGCAGAGGTATTAGGGGGGACCAGCTTGGCTTTCCACGTTTCACTTCAAGACCAAATCAGGTCTAAACACTTGGAATTGATCTCAAGCCTCAATAAATAGAAGTGTTTGCCTCTGGAAGGGCATCTGTTCTAACGTGGAAGAAAGAAGTATTCATTTTAACCTACTGGACAGAAGCATACAACAGATTTTCTTTACTGCCGCCAAATCTGAAATTATGAAAAACATATTTTAGATACAAATAGTAAGAGCTGAGTGGATGAATCCAAATATATATTTTTTTAATCCAAAATAAATCCAATTCTATGTTATAAGCATGAAAACTTAATGAAGCTAGAAAAGATTATGCTAATATTGAATGGGCCAAACATGAACTGGGAATTGAACTTCGGTTCACTATCATCAACATTTATGTACTTTTTTTTCCAGTCTATTGTGAAAAAACTGTCAATCACATACTCGAAAAAAACAAGAAATTTCCACACATTTTCCCATAGGTCTCACACGATTCATAGTTGTGCGCTTACGAGTTAAAATGGGGCCAAAAATTCTCAGACTAGGTTGGGCGTGATGGGGAAGATTTAATAGCAAGACATGTACCAGCTTCAGAACTCTGTGACTGCCATTCTCAGCATGCACGAGCTTGTCTGTACTGTACCTTCTCTGGAAAATGATTTATGTTGTCAAGAGGAAAGTAGACGGGCAGCCTACACTTTCAAATATTTTTACAGCTGTCATTGTGATGGATGGCTATGGGATGGGAGTCTTTTTTTTTTTTTTCATTTCTCAAGATCTATGTTTGATCCAACCTGCAATTTTGATGAACAGTCTATTTGCTGTTTGAAGAGATTTTCTTAATGATCATGGTTTCCTGATGGACTCATCGTTGGGGAAGCTGGAGCTGCAAAATAAGTTGCCAGACCAGTCAGTGCTTTCTACATTCTGTTTCAATCCACTGAGTGTGAAAAAACCTTTGTTGCTATTTTATTAGATTTTTTTTTTTTTTTTTTTTCATTACAGAAGTTACACAACACTTCTGTGTTTTCTGATTTTTTTTTTTTTTATTCCTAAACTTCCATGATTGTTGCAACAGTAGTTCAGTGTTTCTCCACTGATCCAAAGGCTGACAGTACAATTGTGACTCACACAGATGAATGTTATCATTGTGTCCTTGAGCAAGACACTTAACCCACCTCACCCCCAGTGTCTGCGTACACTGGTGTATGAATGTGTGAGTGGTTCGTTGATGTAAAGCACTTTGAGTGCCTTGAAGGTGAAAAAGCGCTGTATAGTGACCATGTTTGTCTTTACCAGAACAGAACATGTGTTTTTCTGATTGGTTAAAACGTCTGTCTGTCTGTTGAGGGTCCCAGACCCACTCATCTTTGTAAAGTGTGTGGTTCTGGCTGGTCAGGTAATGCTCCAACATAAAAAAGGTAAAACCTCCAAAGAACACTTTGTTACTGTATGCCATTTTTTTAAGTGGTTCTCGGTATAGACTGCAATGATATTTGTTCATCTGATGTCCTACTTGGACCTATAATTGTATAGAATTATACCATTAGATGGCTGATGTCATAGTACTTGTATTTTTACAAAGCTGTTGAAATTGTTGAAACTATTTAGTAATCTGATGCAGGTATCACAGTATTTATACCCTAGGCTAATTTACAACACCAGTCCTCAAAAGGGCCTTTAACAGTTCAGATTTCACAAAAAACAATGGGATTATTTGTAGAAAAAGCAATAAATACAGTGAATTTGTCAAGAGAATCAAGTAGTTTATCACCCCACAGTCATATTTCACTCTTTTTAAACAAATATGGGAGCATGTTCTGCCAAGTAAGTTGCTTTTAAATTGTTTCGCATTTGAATACAGCCTTGTTTCTTTTTCTTTTTTTCAATCGTGTGGATAGTCTTTGCAGCATATACTGAATAATGGAATATGAGATCAATTACTTTGTTCCCACCATCTTGAATCTCACATCACATGCCACCCACACAATTCTATAGCCTGCATTATAGCTCTACTTCCATAATGATTACACAAAACTGATTCTTGTGAGCTTTAAAGGTGCTGTGTAACTTTTCTGGTGGAGGGTTCGCCATCTGCCTGTCTCCGTGGAGATGTTGTAGCTCGCTCTGGAATTTCCCGGTGTGGCATTAAACATATATCAATGGGGGTGACATCAAATTGTGAGTGCAAGATGAGTGCGAAAAAATAAATTAATAAAAATCGCAGCACTCTTTGGGGGCACCCCTCACAGTCTCACTTTTTTTACTCCCCGTGGGGTCGCCAGGTGGGGATCTGGCCTGGGGAGTAATTGAGTGTAGGACCACAACTGGTGAGTGGGCTAGCCTCTCCACAGATCTGAGACATACCTTGGTCCAGGCAATATCGCCATGGAGAGAAATTGGTCATGGTCACTCCACTGCACCTTTAAGACGTGTTGTTACCTGCTCAAAAACATAGGTGGAGTTGTGTTTTGTTTCATTCATACATTTGAGTAACTCTTTATTATTAGTCTACATCTCCAAAGCTTAAAGTGCTCTGTTCCACCTTGTGATGTCATGTAGTGGTAGTTTTCAAATGAACTTTCACCTTTAGTTCTTTTAGAGATGGTCAATTCCAGGGCTGAAACTATCCAAATGATTGTAGTGAAAGTGTATGGAGTTTAAAAACACAGTAAACACTTCCTGTATTACCACATGACATCATAAGGTGGAACACAGTGGTTTCAGTTTGAGAGAAGAACTCCCAGATATGCAGGATTTGTGTGTTAAACATGTGTGAATGAAACAAAACACAACTCCAGGTCCGTTTGTGATGAGGAAACAAGATCAGAAAATGGTGTAATATTGGCCCTTTAAGAGACATTGTTCCAGAGGATTGCGCTCAGGACAGGAGGGGCCATTGTCTGGTTCACTTTCCTGCTTTTTTTCCAATGGTTGGACCTGACTGTTTTCCTGGGATCAGATGTTAATTCCTTAATGTCCAGTGACGCGACTCGGAGCTTTACACCATGTGTCATTGTTTGGCCTTCCACCTCTTTGTCCGATCAAGAATGTGGCCCTCTGTGGTGGAGCCTGGAGAGGAGGAAGATTAAAGGTGCATTGTGTAACTTTTCTGGTGGAGGGTCTGTCAAACGCTTTTCTCCATGTAGATGTCACTGCTTTGTCTGGAATGTTTCACAGTGTGGTATTAAACCTTTCTATCTTCATGGAGACCAGACCATGTTACAGGCATTGTTGGGCAAGTTACTTCAAAACTGTAATGCATTATTTATTTATGACTTGTTACTTGTTGGTATTTTACTCTCACCAAAATAACTGTCGCTTATTGTCAATTAACAATCAGCAAGAGAAGATCCCAAACTTTTGCGCCATAAATGGACTGAACCAGGACTAAACCAGGACTGAACCAGGACTAAACCAGGTCTAAAGCAGGACTAAACCAGGACTGAACTGAGAACTGAACCGAGAACTGAACCGAGGACTGAACCAGGTCTAAACCAGGACTGAACAAGGACTGAACAAGGACTAAACCAGGTCTAAAGCAGGACTAAACCAGGACTGAACTGAGGACTGAACCAAGAAATGAACGGAGGACTGAACGGAGGACTGAACGAGACTGAACCAAGGACTGAACCCGGACTAAACCAGGACTAAACCAGGTCTGAACCAGGACTAAACCAGGACTGAACAGAGGACTGAACCAGGACGAAACCAGGACTGAACCAGGACTCAACCAGGACTCAACCAGGACTCAACCGAGGACTGAACAAGCAACACTGAACCAGGACTGAACCAGGTTTAAACCAGGATTGAACCAGGATCAAACAAGGACTAGTCTTGGATTAGAACTTGGAATCTAGGACAGCCCGTGAGGTTACCCGATGGTCTACACAGGCCCGTCCCAACATTCGGAACCGTAGCAATGGCTTTTCACTGCTCCTGGTGAATTTGTATCAAGAAGAACGAAAAATCCACCCCTTCAATCCAGGTTAAAAATGCATTGTAACGCGCGTTACTGACATTTGTACCGAGGAAAATATTACAATTTCTTTCCCTGTAATGCCGTACATTACTGTGTTACAACAAAAAACAATGCATTACAGTAATTCATTACTTTTATAACACATTACTCCCAACACTGGTTACAGGTCAGATCCGCTCACAGTCAGAACGCTTGTTTTTTGAGCTATAAAACTACCTGGAATTGAATAAATGTGAAGTGGAGCTGTTTAATGTCATACTGTGGAACATTCCAGGCAGAGCAATGACGTATCCACTGAAACAAACAGGTGACGGACCCCCAACCAAAAAGTCACACAGTGCACCTTTACGAGCATGCATGGTTCTGACGTAGGACATGGGTTGAGCAAATTGCAATATTTTGTTAGAATATAGGAAAAAATATTGCACACATTTTGGTATTTCCAAGACTATGAAAATGTTAGACGAAAAGTTATACAGACAAACAAGGCAACAAAAATATGAAAAAGTAAAAATACATTTGAATGCCACACAAGTTTCAACTCAAGAACAAATCAAGTCTAAACACTCAACGTTGATCCCAAGTCTCAGTAAACAGTGTGTGTGTCTCTGGAAGGGCATCTTGTCTAATATGGAAGAAAGACAATGTGCATTCTAGCCTACTGTGCACAAGAATACACCAGATGTTCTCTTCTGGTGCAAACTTGAATTCATAAAAAACAGGATGAGCTAAGTCACACATAATGAACTTAATCATTGATATGGATGTGGTATGTAACACAATGGTCACAAAGGTGTCACATGATTTATGGATCTACACAAATAGACACGTAAACATCTCTATACAGTCACTGAATGAGACGGGCTGTTCATTACTTAGATTCAACAGTGAACTTTGAAACTGTTTATAAGTATTGTTTCATCAGCTGTTTGAGTATCTGACAAAAAGATACTTACAAAACAGATTACAGTTTGTGTTTTGGTTTCCAAATTTGAGACACATTGCAAAAAAACTTGGCCAAAATTTAAGATATAAACACTTACACACTCTATCAAAAAATGAAATTATCTGTCCATGCAGCAAAATAATTTGACTTGAGTTATCTTAAAATAAACAACCTCTCGACAAGAATTAAGCAGGCTCTGTTTTAGTGAGTAGATAATAAATCTGAAAACAAGACAAATAAACTGATATAAGTTTTAAAATTTTTTTACCAGATCAGAGAAATTTGCAGTGTACTTTAATATTTTGTCTCTTATACTCTATATTGAGTATTGTTGTTTCATGTTTTGGGTGTCCAGCTCCCACAGATGAATGCTGTTGTTGCTTCCTTGGGCAAGACACTTAACCTACCTCTCCCTCAGAGTTTGTGTACGCTGGTGTGTGAACGTAAAGAGCTTTGAGTGCCTTGAAATTGTTTTATCATGTAAAAAAATAAAGAAGAAAACTGAAAATTTGCTTCACTATAGCAATACATTTTTTCCATTAATCTTCCATTTTATGTGATAAAATCTGAAATACCTGTTCGAAAGTGGTAGAAGCTTAAGTGTGCATTATACGTCCACTTTAAATTGAGTAGTTTCATGTGTATGTAGGGTGTCCAGACGTTTCTATTTACTCAGGACAGTCCCAGTTTTGAGCCCTGTGTCCTCTGTCCCAGCAGATTTATACAAAACCAGTGATTTGTCCCAGTTTTATAAAAGAAATGACAAGAATTTTATACCCCGACTTGGACTTGCCTGTCTTTGACTTGGGACTTGACTCAGACTTGGGATCAAAACTTGAGACTTACTCGAGACTTGCAAAACAACGACTTGGTTCCACCTCTGTCCTACCTGGAATTGTGTTTTGTTTAGTTTTCAAGTCAACAACTAATTTTTACCTTTCGTTCAGCAGAGATTTGAAATAGGCTTTATTCACGCTTACGTCACAAACGGGGAAGACGTTTGGAAACATGCATTGACAACCTCCAGCCAGCTCTAGGAATCTAGTTAAAAAAGAGAGCATTTCCCCACTGACACATGACATTTGTTAAGGTAAAATACAGAAAAGCTGCTTAAAAATGACCAAAACACAAAGAAAACGTGACTATACTTACTTGCGTCATGAATGGACCAAGTGCAGAACAGTTTTACTTAATTACACACTCGTTTTACAATTTTATTATCACCAACAACCACAAACTGAGAGTGTCCCAGTTTTTGAAAATCTGGTCACCCTAAATGTATGACCTTTTTATCAGTGTACCATAGTGGGCTGCAGAACGCTGTGACCTTAAATCTAATGCTAAGGTAATGTTGATCTTACATTAACTTTATCTGGACGCAGAAATGACGAGCAAGATCTCATTCTACGCTCGTATAACTACATTTTAACATCATTTAGCGGGACGGTCCATTCCTCTTCATTTGCAATAGGCTATCCGCGACGATCTGAGCGAGCTGGTGCTTCCATACCTCTGCCAGAGTCTTTTCTCCTTCCGCTCAATAAATGCCAATCGGAGCTTTGAAGACTTCATCATCGCTAACCTAGTCCTTCTGCACGTACGCATAACTGCACACACAAAACGCACGCACACACACCCGTATACGCACAGCCCAGACAGATTATCAAGGGGAACTAATTCAATATCCCTGCGCCCGTTTGAAATGTCATTGGCTGAGCTCATCCGGAGTGACATGTTTTCCACAGTCCAAATAAAGGCGCTTTATTGGACGGCATATGGACCGATGGGGGTCTGTCTGGTCCGCCTGCGAGCCCACCCGCTCCGGAACCCTGACGGATATATAAAGGTCCCGTCATGGAGAAGAAATAAAGTTTGGATTTGTGGAGATCCGGAGATGAAGTCAATGAGATTTGCGCGAGTCAGTAAAGTTCAGAGCGGAGTTTGCCTAAGGAAGGGAGAGTGTCAGTCATGGAGTGAAATGTCACCGAGTCAGGAGGATGTTTTGGAGAGATTGAAGGTTTTAGATGGAAAATTTAACATAAAGGTTCTATATTACGCAAACTTGACTCTTGAGAGGTTTTAGTCATGTTTTAATGTTGTTAACTCTTCATAAACCAGAAGTGGGGAATTGCTAGTCGTGACTTGGACTCGAGTCAGACTTGAGTTACTATTTTTAGGACTCGAGACGTAACTTGATAAAATGGACTAAGACTTGGGACTCGACTTGGACTTGAAGGTCAGTGACTTGGGACTTGACTTGGACTTGAAGCCTGTGACTTGAGAAGCACTTTTAAATCTGAATTCTTTCTAGCTATCTAAGATCTTGTCAAGATATTTAAAAAGGACAAATTAACTAAATTTAATTTCTATAACTCTTATATACTCTATAAATACTCATATGTAAATATACCATGACTTTTTTAATGTACAATTGATCTTAAAAGTCATATAAATGGCCAAAGTCTAAACTGCATTTGTTACTTTGGTTTAAAGACTTTAAATGACTTGAAGCTCAAAGCAGACGACTTGGACTTGAATTGGACTTATGGGCCAGTGACTCGAGACTCGACTTGGACTTGCCTGTCTTTGACTTGGGACTTGACTCGGACTTGAAGTCAAAGACTTGAGACTTACTTGGGACTTGCAAAACAACGACTTGGTTCCACCTCTGTCATAAACATACCTGGAGTTGTGTTTTGTTTGAGTAACCCTTTATTATTAATTTGTATACATCTCCAAAGCTCAAAATGCGCTGGTCCACCTTGTGATGTCATGAAGCAGTAGTTTTCAAGTTAACAGCTAGTTTTTACCTTTTGTTCAGCAGAGATTAGAAATAGGCTCTATTCACACTTACGTTACAAACCAGGAAGACGTTTGGAAACATGCTTTGACAACCTCCGGCGGGCTCTAGGAATCTAGGAAAAATGAAAAAATGGCCCAGTTTTCTTCATCTCCATGTCAATGTAGAGTTCCGTTTAGTGCTGTCATGCGATTAAAAAATTGAGAGATTAATTAATTATGATCTGTAATTAATTAATCTATTAATCTCACCTAAAAATTGCTGAGAAAAGCCTTCAATTTGAGGTATTTTCATTTAAATTCATTATTACATTATTGTGGCAGATCAAAAGACTGATATAGATTTTAAAAAGTGACTTTATAAAAGTCATTTATTGTTTAACAAATCTCTCCAAATTGTCTGTTGAGCCCAAGTCTCCATGAATTAGAAACTGTTTGCTGTAAAGTAGCAAAGACGAGGAAATCTGAACATAATAACTTTTGTCTACTTAAAGACAATAAAAAGTCCAGTCTTTCCTTAACCAATTAAAAATATTATTGATAGAGAAATGCTTTATATATGAGATCACTGGTTTTAGTCCTGGTTTTAGTCCTGGTTTAGACCTGCTTTAGTCCTACTTTAGTCCTAGTTTAGTCCTGGAATGGATTAATCCTGGTTTTAGTCCTGGTTTTAGTTCTGGTTTAGTCCTGGTTTAGTCCTGGTTTAGACCTGGTTTAGACCTGGTTTAGTCCTGGTTTAGTCCTGGACTGAATTAGTCCCGGTTTTAGTCTTGGTGTTAGTTCTGGTTTTAGAGGTTCACAGGAGGAAGCGCAGTTTACGTCGCGTACGCGAGAAAACACGATCCACACGCGGCTCACGGGAGCACGTCGGTGTCCGCGCAGTGTCTACGGAAGAAACGTGGTCCGCGCGTTCTCAGGTTGATGACGATGATGAAGGTGTGTGTTTGTGTTTGTGTGTGTTTTGTGTGCGTGTCCCCTCATGTGGCAGGTCACTATAGGACAGTAGTGCAGACATCATGAGTCTATGCAGGTTGTTTTCACCAGTGACATTTAAGTTGTAGGCAATATTATATTTGTTATTTTCTTTTATATTTCACGTCGGGAGAATAATTTCCAAGAC
Source organism: Boleophthalmus pectinirostris (assembly GCF_026225935.1). Lineage (NCBI taxonomy): Eukaryota > Metazoa > Chordata > Actinopteri > Gobiiformes > Gobiidae > Boleophthalmus > Boleophthalmus pectinirostris. Next base: position 38,536,705 of record NW_026571133.1, read on the forward strand.
ACGAATGCGTTTTTACCTGTGCACTGCTGCCTCTGTTCTACTGGCTCTTCCACCTCGTCCATTGTGCGACTGACGCCGTAAACGTCGCTCTTACTGCGCGTGTTTTTGTGCGGGTTTCCGACAATGAGTGGAATTGCCGAAAATAAAAAATGTATAAATGTGTTTTTTGTTTGTGCGTGTGTGTGTTGTCCCAACAACACATAAAAACAGGTTTTATAATAAAGCAAACTCACATACAGAAACACTAAAGTTAGAGATTAAAAATGAGATTAACGCGATTAAAAAACATAACACGCTAAATATGACTGTAATTAATTAATCGCAATTAACGCGATAATTTGACACCCCTAGTTCCGTTATGTTCGGCTAATCAACAATTACAACCGTACCTCAGTTTTCAGCATTTCCCCACTGACACACAACTCCGAGCGCACTGGGTACATGCGATTAGAAGAGATGAGAGAGCCAATTTCAAGATGATTCCAAACAGCACATACGTCTGCAGTCTTCATTTTACCGCTGATCACAAACATCAGTGGGTTTTCTTACAGTTGTTCGGTGAGCCCAGTTTCAGGAACTACACCGGAAGTTATCATCGCATCTTTTCAAACGTCTTCCTGGTTTGTGTAAGGGTGAACAGAGCCTGGATGGAGTTTAAAAACACAGTGGAGCACTTCCTGTATTACCACATGACATCAGTTTGAGAAAGAACTCAGCGTAAATATGCAGGATTTGTGTGTTAAACATGTGTGAACGAAACAAAACACAACACCAAGCATTATTATTCCAGGTTTTATTATTAGTATTATAACATAGATTAGAAAATATCATAATATGGGCCTTTTGTACAATTGGACATTTGATGCGGTGAATATTATTTTTAAATTAGTTAATGAATGGTTGTGAAAAAATACTATAACCACCCTCAGCCTGTATAAAAAGTGCTTGTCTATTGAAAAAAAAAAAAAAAAAAAAAAACGAACTATGATACTAAAGGCACAGTCATCTGGTTTGGTTTAAAATTTTGACATTTAGTTGCTGTTTAATCTAGTTGTAATTCGTAAAGAAAGAAAAAAAAAATCACGAGAAGCCAAAATAAGTAACTTGAAATCTGTTTATGTCACAATATTTTATTCTGAAAGTTTGAGATCATAAACGTTGTGACATGCTGGGTGATTAGTGATCCATTAGAGAATGTTATTGAAAGAGAATCAAGAATTTCCCGGCTTGGAATGTTTAGTTATGATGTCAGTCATTGTTAAATTGTGATGTTTCTTCACACAAGAATCTTAACACTGATTTTATAACTTGAGATCCAAAGTTTACACATGGTTTAGTCCTTCTTATGTTTGATTTAGTTCTGTCAAGACTGTCAAGTGCCATAGATAACTCCGCGTCCATTTTGGGTTGGTTAACTTCAACAAATGCAATAGCAAGTAATCATAATTTACCAATTGTCAAATCGGACATATCGTACCATCTCGTTGACTTCAAAACGAAACATGTTATCAAAGATCTTGAATGTTTTATGCAACTTTAAAAGATTAGCAAAAATAAATCAGAATCTTTATAGGCCAGATATTATCATCCATCCATTTGACTGGCTGCCTGCGCTGCTACAAAATTCTATCAATCATCACCAAGGCAAAAACTACGCTCATGACATACCGCACAAGGGACGATTCATGCAATTTCCTCAAATAAATCTATATTTGGCACAGATTTGAGTCGTCCCCTCCCATCTCCTTTATAATGATGTCAAAAATGTTGTCCAGAGGGCCTCATCGCGAGCATGGGCTCCCCTTTTGTACGAAATAATGACTTCCCTATTGGGATTGACCCCGGTGACCTCAGAAACAGACAGTTCGGCGCGGATCTCAGGCCCTCCAGGCATCCCAGCTCATCTTGGCATTTCGCCCGCCCCGAGTTGCTAACCTTCCTTCCTTTTGGCCTTCTTCGGAGCAAAACCCAACCAGCATTTTGCAATATCTGTCTGATTATTTCAAATTGTAGGCTAAGAGAAGAGGCACTGTTCTGACACAAGTGATAGGTGGTTGTTTGGGGCTCAGGTCTTGGGGTTAATAATTGGGACAAGAATGAAAATGTTAGAGGGTAAAGGGTAAGCGTTGTACTAAGAAATGTTGTAACATGTTTCACTTGGGATTTCTTCATAAAGGTTATTGAAAAGAGAATTGTCAGTCACGCTAATGTTTTTTTTCTGTTCATTTTAGATAACAGTTGGCTTTGTTGGTCTAGAGAAGTGGGCAATCACAGTGCAGAGACTTGGGATCCTCCCCAGACCTAAGGCTAAGTTATTGTTCAGGAGTACCTAGCTGGAGGATTAGCTCCTATTAGCTCCAGCTAGCATTCTTCATATCTGTCTGATTATTTCAGGTGGTTGTTAGGGGCCTTGTTGCTTGATTCATCAACCGGTTTCACTTTGTGGAAACCGTCTGATCTCGCAGCATAAGAATTTGTTCGCTTGACGGTAGGCAGGTGCTTTTTTCATTTAACCAATCGCTGCTACTTGGTCGGGACGTATGTAATGCACCGCTAACTGGGTTAACTGATATAATAAGCTTTTTCCAAATGCTGGTGCCTGGACTCGCACTTTTGGGGTTTTTGCAAACCGTCTAGTACAGGGGTGTCAAACTCATTTTGGTCCGGGGGCCGTAGCCAACCTACCTTGATCCCAAAGGGGCCGGATCAGAAAACTCATGTCATATAAACCCCAAAAATAACAATAAGTTCAAATATTTGTGCAGAGAAACACAAATCTATTACAGAAATCTTTTTTAAGTGATGAACTCTTTCTTTTACAAAATATTATAATATTATGAACAACCTGAAACTTTAAGAAAAATGCAAACTTAAAGCAAAAAATAAATTGTATGCAAATAGGAATAAGTCAATTTTTGTTGGAAAATCCTGCACTCGGCTCCACTTTTCTCATTTGTGACATTTTTGCTGATGAGGGTGTCACGGTCAACAGTCAAAACGATCGTCCTTTAAGAGCGTTTGGAAAGAGACAAGTCTTCATTTGTGCTGCTCTGGTGGGAGGGGCCACGTACAGACGCTGGAGACACTGCTATGATAAACACCACAGAAAATTAACAATATTTTAATAGAAAATATAATTAAAATATTTTAATAGAAAATCAGCCGAGGGCCACATTAAAGGTCTTGGAGGGCCGGATCTGGCCCCCGGGCCGTATGTTTGACACCTGTGGTCTAGTATATTCCAATTCCTGACCAATCCCTGGCTAGGGGCCTAGGTTCGGGGATTAAAAATATAACTGGATGAAAGGATGAAAATGTTAAAGGTCAAGAGACCAAATAATGTTGTTACGTGCTTCATTTTGGATGTTGTTATAAATGGTTATTGAAAAGAGCATTGTCAGTCATGCTATTTTTACTTTATTTTAGTTAGCAGTGGACTCTGTTAGTCAGGAGTAGTGGGCCATCCCAGTGCAGAGACTTGGGACCCTCTAGGCTTTTGCAATAGGCTCTATTCACATTAAGTCACAAACCAGGAAGACGTTTGGAAAGATGCAATTGCAACTTCTGGCGGTCTCTGTTCACGATAGAAAGTCTGACCAAATCTAGGAATAATGAGAAAATGGCCCAGTTTTCTTCATCTCCATGTCATTGTAGTGTTCCTTTATGTTCGGCTAATCAACTATTACAACCGTACCTCAGTTTTCATCATTTCCCCAGTGACACTGACACACACAAGAGATGAGGCACCAAATTCAAGATAATTTCAAACAGCACAAGTTTTATCACAGTCGGCAAGTCCAGTGTCAGTAACTACACCGGAAGTTGTCATCGCATGTTTCCAGACGTCTTCCTGGTTTGTGACATAAGCGTGAATAGAGCCTATATCTGTATAATTATTTCAAAAAGTAAGAGAAGAGATACTGATCTGACACAAACAATATGGTTGAGACGGACGAAACTGTTACAGTGCAAGAAACCAAGAAATGTTGTTTGTACATGTTTCATTTTGGATGTCTTGATTATTGAAAAGAGCATTGTCAGTCCTGCTAATGTTTTATTTGTATTTATTTGTTAATTTTAGTTAGTAGCTGACTCTGTTAGTCAGGAGCAGTGGACTATCCCAGTGCAGAGACTTGGGACTCTCTCCAGATCTTGGGCTAAGATGGTGGTCAGGAGTACGATTAACTTATGATGAGTCAGTTCTGTGGTGAATTCAATATTGTGGAAGTACATTATTGCAATTATTTGGAAATTTGCAGCAAGGGGTTTTCACATATTGGATTTTGTCTAACAGTTCTCCTTATAGTTATAGTTTATAGAATGTTCGATTCACACCGAAAACTTCAGTTAAGAAATTACATTGATCTGTCTTCCAGTTGCATCAGTTGAACATTTCTAAACCTTCACTTTTAGAATGATTTTGTTCTGAAGGTAACGTACGCTTTATCGTCCCCATAGATCAATTTGTTCTCTGCATTTGACGCATCCTTCAGTGCCTTTGGGTTTTGGGTTGATGGCGGCTGACATTCACGCTTTACAGCAAGAAGGTTTCAGATTCAATCCCCGGGTGACTGAGTACAATAAAACAACATAACATAATCAAAAAGACTTTTATTTTGTCCCGAAATTCACATTTTCCTTGGTATGAAAATTGAGTTTGAAATCATAATATTGTGAATAACTGTGACACAACCTGCGCAATATTTGCAGATGATATGGCGAACATAACATAGCACAAAATGTACTTTACTATCTTATATTGGTGAACGAACCAAACGTATCTGACATATATTCTGTTTGTGTACCTCCAGGGTTCCTGAAGCCCCAGTGCTCGTTGGCTCCTCCCATGCAGCGTGGCCGTTCCAGTGATGGCTGCTCCTGCTTCAGTGGAGTCTGCCCTCTTCACCAGCGACGCTTGTCCTCCGGTAAGACAAGCTACTGTACGTATACTCTCTATTCTTACCACACGCATGCTTCACTGTGTAACGCTGTGTGCATGTACGCCGCTGTGTACGTGAGCGTGGCTTTGTTGTTGTCTTCAGATTGGTTGGTTTTCGCATTAAAGACTCTGTACCTGATATTTAAAGTCGTAGAATGTGAAAAGCAGAATTAGTTCATTGAAGTGATCCAAAGTTAATTCCTCATTTACCTTTATGAATTTCGTGCATTCAAATTATTCACCACAAATTTTTTAAGTTTATGAGCCCTTTTCACAGCTGTCAGAGACCAGGGCGGAGTTTTGCCACGATGATAAAGCATGCTAACACACACTTCCTGATGAAACTTGATGCAGACAGCACACTGATGATTTGTTTTGACCTCAAGAGCTGCTTGTACAATCTATATTTACTGAGGCAAGATGACTTTTCCTCAAATACAACAAGGGAAAAAAATCAGGTACAAGGTCTTTAATCTAGTTTGGAATTGGAATTTTGATTGATTCAGAATTGCAATACCAGAAATTTTGCATTAGCTGACCAACAATTCTGGAAAACATAAAAAACTAAATGGTGATTAGAGTTTTTTGGCTGTAAAAATCTCGGCCGATGATAGAGCCGAGTCTGGAGAGTAGATTGAGACTACTACTTGAAACTACATCTGACCAAAAATTACTTCAGTTATCCTTTGAGGCTAGCGATTTGTACTGTCCATTTTCATTAGCCGTCTTTGCGAGCTCTGTAAACGGCTGAATCAGGTGGTGAAAAGTGTGGCTTGTTCTGTACCGCCCCAGCCCCTCCACCCCTCACCTCCGGTCTGAGGTGTGGCTGGTGGGGGTGTGGGGGTGTTCGGTTGGCGGAGTCTTGGCTACACATGGTCTGGTTTTATGATTAATGGCGTCTCTACATGCGGAGGCCCCGTGATGGACAGGTTTTACAGAGGTGCTGGGAGGCTCCGTGGGGCCCTTCCTGGAGCCTATGCAACACCTCATGCTACCATGTCTGGGATACGCTTTTTCTTTTTTTTTACTTACAAATACAGCAATTTCCAATAGTCTCAAGACAATGTTGGTTTTCATTAGTCGTAACTTTTATTTGCTCAGTTGGTTGAGTGTTTGTCCACTGATCTGAAGGTTATACTGCATCAGTTGAGCGCTCAGATCCACTGACCCACAGGTTGGTGATTAGATTCCAGCTCCCACAGATGAATGCGGTTGTTGTGTCCTTGGACAAAACACTTAACCCACCTCATCCCTAGTGTCTGCGTACAGTGTATGAATGTGTGTGTGAATGGGTGAGTGGTTCCTTGATGTAAAGAGCTTCGATGGCCTTGAAGGTGGAAAAGCGCTAAATAAAAATGTGACCATTTACCAGTAGTTGAGGTTTAAGAATCGTACAAAATATGAGTGTTTTTCGCACATGTTTAGATGTTTCCTCAAGGTCAGGGGGTCTCCAATCTGTAGCCTGTATGCAGGGGTCTGGTGGGCGTGGTATGAGGGGGTACGCCGACTACCCACTTCTCCCAACGTGAGCTATAAAAAAATAACAAATATAAAATAGCCTTAAACTTAAATGTCAAACACATATTTCCAAGATTATTTTTCAGACCAGATTTGGTGGTTTGATTAGTTCTGTCATGCCTTGGATTTCCCCTCATCTCTCCACTGTTTATTTACCAATGATCTAAATGTATTTTCTCGTACTTTACTCAAGAAATGAAACATATTTTTACTAACTATTAAAAGTCTCCATGCTGGTCACAGGAGTCTGCTGTGAGTTTTCTGGTATGCAGTGGTTTACAGGGTCAGGGCCTCACCAGAGCATGTGGTCGATGAGTGTATGGCTCCATCTGATAAGGCTGTAATATGATGTTGGACATGGAAAGAAAAGTGACTGGGAGTAGTAGACAAGAGCACAGACTGCATGAGATCAAATTATGATGTCTGAGAGGTACAAGATAAAGGGAGAGACAGGAAAATGTGTAAAGAATTTTGGGTAACTCCAGTAGGGTTAATAAAGTATCGAGAAATCTGTGTAATCCCTCAGGTGTCCAGGTAGGATCCTTAGCCAAAAAAAAAAAAAAGAAACCAAAAAAGAGAAACAGAATTTACCAACACTGTTGATAGAGCAGCTCAGGACACCAGTCTCCTGTACATGTCCATCTTAAAGTCAATAATCACTCTTTTGAGGATATGGAGGTACAGATTTTAGACAAAGAAAAGCACTTATTTGAGAGGGGAGTTAAAGAGGCAGTTTTTTCTGTTCAAAGATGAATTATTTTCCTAAAAAAATCATCTTTGAACAGGAATAAGGGGCTTTGACATCATCTATCTTCTATTTACAGCTGTGTCTTTGGACGATTCAATAAAGCTAACTGACAAACAGAAACTGTAAACAAGTAGGTGTGGTAGTTTCAGAGTAGCTTCGGTGTAGTTTCGGTGTAGTTAGACCCTCCCTTCAGGCAGATATGAGGCAGTGTCCACCAGCGCCAAGCCAGAACCAAAGAAGCTGCTTGGATGAGCTGCGAATCGTCTTCACACTAAAACTTTTATCCAGTTGATAGAATACATTTTTTTTCTTTCGTTAATGCATGAAGAAAGACGATTCAAACCTAACTCTTTAATTAAGTAGATACTAAGCCACTGAATCCTTCTTCTCAATCTGTAGTTTACCTATTTAGGCTTTGCTCGTGCTTTTTTAAGACTAATTAGTTTACTTAGGTTTAGTTTTATAGGCTCACGCTTCCGTCACAAACCATGAAGACGTTTGGAAAGATGCAATTACAATTTCCAGTGTAGTTCCTGACAATGGGTTCACCTAACATGGATCTATTAAAACCGACTGTGATAAAAAGCATTGAAGTAAATGTGATCAGCGGTAAAATGAAAACTTTATACATATGTGCTGTTCGGAATGATCTTGAATTCTGCGCTCTCATTTCTTCAAAGTGCGCTCAGAGTTGTCTGTCAGTGGGGAAATGATGAAAACTGAGTTATGGTTGTAATTGTTGATTAGCCGAACATAACGGAACTCTACAATGGCATGGAGATGAAGAAAACTGGGCCTAGGAAGTTGTAATCACATCTTTACAAACGTCTTTCTGGTTTGTGACGTAAACGTGAATAGAGCCAATTATAATATTTTGCACTAAGAACACATCTAAGCAATCTTATGTGGTACAAGAAAAAGAATATTCTAAATGAGTATACTACTGGTAATCAGTACTAAAAACAGTACCGAAACTAGATATTAATTTGAGCAAGTATCGATACTAAGAAATTAACCTTTCCTGAACTAAAATTTCCTAAATTAAAATGATTTTGAGCTGTATCAGAACACGTATAAGAGCACATAGACAAAATATACGCCCATGGATCACTGTGGAACTTGCCTGGACCACTGAGGGATTACACAAATATATAAGGCCACATGGTAATATAAAAGAAAGTACTATGATTTAATGTTGAGGGTTGAGTGTTTTTATTATCATGGTATCGTGTCTATTCCTTAGTATCGAAATTGATTTTAAAATATGCAATAACAAATAACAGTAACACTAGTATAATATTTGAAGTATAAACAACATAACTGTCATTGGATTCTTGCATGTGTTGGTCATTCTGAACCAAAGTTATAATGCTTTAATATTATGTTTTATGCCTTGCTAGATTAATATTATATCCAGGAGCCCTTTTAATTAAATATCCAATTGTGAAAATCAAATGAATCAAACACGCCTTAAGAGAATTTTATAATTAAGACCATCCATTCTGTTATAACGCCTTATCTTTAGGCAGATCCAATCAGACCGAGCAGTTTTCATTCGCGCCGTTATCTTAAAGAGATTTGCCCTAAAGCTGCTGTAAACAGAGCGATTGGCGATGACCTTGGGAATGGAAAATATTATGAGGAGTTAAGTTTGGAAAAATAAGGCAGAAATGTGGAAATTTGAAAGTGAATGTATTGTTTTTGAAAATATAACAATTGATACAGGTTTTATACACCTATCAACCCATTATGTCTTATACTATGACATCTTGGTGTTTCTTCAGTTTTGATTATTATTTATTGTTTTTTATTTATTTGGATATTTATTTATTTATGTTTAGCATAAATATCAATCAAGTAAGCAAAACTTGACCAATCAAGTAATCAAAACCAAAATATCTGAATCTGAATTCATTCAAATTATTATAGTCAACTTTCTTTTTTTTTTTTTTTTTTTTTTTTTTTGAGTGACCAACATAGATTTGCAATATTTATTTATATTTTATGGATTTATTATTATTATTATTATTATTATTATTATTATTATTATTATTATTATTATTATTATTATTATTTATTTATTTATTATTTATATTTGTGCATGTATTCATTTATTTTCCATCATTTAAATGTTACTTTATTTTATACTTATTTCAATGGACTTTAAAAACACAGAGGAGCACTTCTTGGATTTGTTTTTCTTTTAAACAAACATTATAGCATGGATAAAAGCTTTTTTCCCCCCACAGTATAGCATTTGCTTTTGAGTACCTTTGCTTTGACATGTTATGGACTGAAAAACTGTGCAGGATTTTTAACTGTGACGCAACAATCCTGGGAAAATTAAAACCGCATATACTCTCAGAGGAAGGATTTTTTACTGAGCCCAATGTGAATGAAGGAAAATACAACTCCGGGTATATTTCTAATGAGGGAACAATGATATAAAAATGGTTAAAAGTTGAAAAAGTGAGTAACACCTCCAGGCCAAGTTACAGTTCATAGCAATGCACGGCTTGACTGTCACACTATGGAACATTTCCGGCAAAACATCTCCACGGAAACAACCTTAAAAACGGAGGACAAAATGACTGATTGGACCTGAGAGAGAGCAGATTTTGGCTAACTTTCCTCTACAGTGTAAACAGCCTATTACGTCCTATTCATCAGTGTCATTGGCTCTTTGTTAACTCCTCTAACCGAACGCCAAAAACAACAGTGGTACTTTACTCCCTTTTCAAAGCCAAATACTTGTTTTTTTGGGGTGAACCTGTCGGGGCTTGAAGTTCCGTACACCTACCTTTCCTCCTCCTCCGCCTCCTCGTCTTCTCTGCGTTTTATAGAAGCTGTTTGAGACGATTGTGGCATTTTTACTGACATAGCCCCCGGTATCTTTTCTCAAGAACCATCTGTAATTATGTGTGTAGTTTTGCTAATGCGCGTTCTAGCTGTGTTTAGACCAGGTGCGCCGTGTAACGTTTCGGCTGGGGGTTCCGTCACCTGTTTGTTTCTATGGATATGTCATTGCTCTGCCTGGAATGTTCCACAGTATGACATTAAACAGCTCTGCCTTACAATTATTCAATGTTCTTTTATCGAGAGTCTGCTTACTTTTTCTTTCATTTGCTGGTTTCGGTCCCTGAAGGATTAAAGCAAACTGCAGATCATTCTTTAAAAATGCTCAAAAATCATTGGTGTCAAACTGAGAGAGCTGCGTTCTCTGTAGGAGGAGCAGGTGTTGAGAAAAGCAAAGGGTCTCCCGGCTCGGCCCCTCAATCCTCTATCTTCTGACTTTATCATGAAGCCTTCGGGGTGTCAGTTTTGTACGCAGGAAAGACAAACTGCTCCTCTTATTCTTTTATGCCTTCTGATATTAAACTGCTTAATTCTGATGGTCATGTTTTTGAAGTTTTGCATTGTAATATGTAGAGTATATTGTTGTATTGAGATCCAGTTTTGGACTCTCACACTGAGCGTTTGTGTACATGTGAGAAGTGAGAATTGCTTTGAGAATGCTGTAAATGAATTGCCCTCTGGGATCAATAAAGTTTTCTAAATCTGAATCAATTACAAGTGTTTTTATAGGTCAAAAACACAGAGTGAAACATGCATTCTGACTGTGAGCGGGGGTCACCTCTCCACAGATCTGAACTGTAATTTGGTCTGGTTTGGTCTCCATGAAGATAGAAAGGTTTCGTTCCACACAAAGCAATAAAATCTCCATGGAGACAAGCATTTGACGGACCACCCACCAGAAAAAGTAAAAAGTTACCTGGGAAATAAACCTTTTTTTTTTAAATCAGATTTGACAAAAACGATTTATGTATGACTTTTGGCAAGTTGGCATGCGTTAGAAAGACTGTTGAGGTTGCCAACGTGTAATCCATTATAATAGGTTAGCAGGATCCACACGTTTTAATCACTGCCAAACCGCAACTTGCACAACTTTCAGGTTTAACAGTCAATTTAATCGACTTAGAATTGCACTGTAACACTTTTCTGGTTGAGGGTTCGTCAAATCCATTTTCTCCATATGTTATTGATTTCTCTGGAATGTTTCACAGGATGGCATTAAACCTTTCCTATCTTCACGGAGACCAAACCAGGCCAAGTTACAAGTCAGATCTTGTAGAGAGGCGACCCCAGTCACAATCAAAATGACATTTCCGTAGAAACAAGAAGGTGACAGACCCCCAACCAAAGAGTTACACGGCGCACTTTTAAGGATACATGAGAAATACAGCTTTTTTTTTCATGGCATTTCTTTTTTTACGACTTGGCATGTGTTAGAAAGACTGTTGAGGTTGCCAGTGTGTAATCCATTATAATAGGTTAGTAGATTCCACACGTTTTAATCACTGCCAAACCGCAACTTGCACAACTTTCAGGTTTAACAGTCAATTTAAAGGCCTATATTCTGCTAAACTATACTTGAACTACACTTTTAACTATCAGATCTTCAAGCATGCTGACAGCTTAGTGTGATGCTAATTGGGGGCACTGCTCTGTCTGAAGCTCAGTTGCTCAAATCTAATCTGAGCTTTGTTTTGGCCCAAATGATTTATCTGGAACTTCTACAGGTAAACTGATTTGTGCTCTCAAATAGCATTACAGTCACAATCTAGTATTAGCCAAGATATTTTCAGTTAGTCGCTCTCACCTTTTTGTTGAAAATCAAACTTCAAAATAGGATCATGAACTTGTAGTCACACAGGCTCCTGAAAATATTTAGTTTAATAGTATTTTTTCTTCAGTTTTCAGACCTTTTTACAGCTTTTTCAGGTAGAACATGGCAACTCTGCAAAGAAATCAGTTTTTTTCTCATTAATCCATAAGTACTGATCAAGTCTAACATTCTAAAGATGGGTCCCAGCGTTATTGACGGATGGGTCCAATACACAGGACAAAAAAATGCAACAAAATGTGTACCTTAAATAAGCCTCGTCATTTTGGTCTTAAAATGTTCGTATTAACCCGCCCTACGTGATCCTGGTGTTTTTATTTCACTAATTTGTCTGTAAATAAATTCCTATTCCTTATATGTATCTTGGTTCCAAATTCGCTCCTGTAAGTACCAGCCTCAATGAGCTTCATTTGACTGGAGCCGAACACTGTGGGTGACGTCACACTCCCTTAGTCCACTGCTTTATACGATCGATACTACCAAACCACAACTCTTTGCCATGTTTATATAAGCTTCAATTCCAACTAAAAATAATTTAATTCTGCTTTAAAAAGACGATGTAAACACTTAATTCCTAATGAAAATGATTTTTTGGAATTAAACTTAATTCCAAAGTAAGTGGGTGGTTTATTTCGATTTTAAAACCAAATAAATTTATTCCTCGATCATGTAAATGTTTATTTTTCTTTAAAATAATTCCCATGCTTGTTGGGTCGCGCTTTTGATGAGATCCTGACGCTTCGGACTTTCATCCACTGCTCTTTGGATTTGCGAGCGGGATGCGGGAGTGGGCTGAAGTAGAGCAGCCGTTGACTCAGTTTGTCTTCTTCCTCCCTTCTCCTCCTCAGCTGACAGACGTAAAGCGCAACGATAGAATTCTCAAACTGTTCCTTAATTATCATCGGAATGACTGCGAAAAAAGTTTGGATCGTGTTTGTGCCCGTGGTGTAACGACAAATCGAGATGACAAAAAAGCCGGTAGCAGCTGAAATGTGCGTTTTCTTCCGGTCGACGTAGAGTAAATACATTTGTGCGCCCCTTGTCCAATCGGAACCCTTCCCGACCCTCAGACGTTGAGCGGAATTTAATGTGTTTTCCGTGTACCTCAATTGGTAATTATTATTATTATTTTAATTCCGGACTATTTAATTCAGGACAAACTCGGAATGAAAAAACATCCTGTAAACGTGGCCAGTGTATACCGAACTGACCACAGCACCGGTCAACAAAAACTCCATGCTTATCCCAATCCTAAACGTGCATTCTTTAGTCCGGTGGTTGACGTATAGCTGGATGAAAAGCTCCTATAGAAATCACATGGTATCATTTAGTGCGTGTACTTCAAAGTGCACTGTCTTCTACTCCTGACAGCTTCTTAAAGGCCTAAACTTCACTCACAGTCTGTAATATCCGCCGCCTAATTACGGAACGCGTTACTATAAATCCTCGTTTCTTTCTCTGTCCTGAGATATTCCTTCAACTTCCAAGTTCTGACCACAATGACTAGCCATACCCGCTTTCGCCTGGCTTGTAACAGTGAGTGCGCAGGAGAATTTTGGGATAGTTTTTTTGCGAGTCTCGAAGTGAGGCTGAACTTAAAATGACATGTTGATGTGGGTACGTGATGGTTTTGGCGGTTTTACATTGTTTGGGCTTTTGCAAAAAACACTCTTACTGGAAAGGGCCCGTGAGAAAGTGGGAGAGTTCAGGATTTAAGGCAAAAAAAAAAGTTTGATGAAGAGGAAAAATATGAAAAGTGAGGTTTTGGGGATTGCAAGTTGTGGTTAGAGGAAGGTAGAGAAGTGTTGTTTCAGAATGTTATTGCTAATGGAAGTTATAACAAAGTATAATAGTCCAAACGTAGTCATAAGTACTGGTACTTTATAATAATATTTGAAGGGCCCATATTATGCCACTTTGTGATCTATGTTTTCTCATTACAAATATGGAGCTGGAGTTGTGTTTTGTTTCATTCACAGATGTTTAACACACAAACCCTGCATTTTTTTGGCGAGTTGTTCTCTCAAACTCTGTAGTAGTAATACAGAAAGTGCTCAAGTGTATTTTTAAACTCCACACACTTTCTTTAGAGTAATTTGGATAATAATTTGGATAATTTCAGCCCCAAAATTGCCCATTTCTACTGAACAAAAGGTAAAAGCTGTTAACTTGAAAACTACCACTACATGACATCACAAGTTGGAACAGAGCATTTGGAGCTTTGGAGATGTAGACAGACTGGTGAATGAAACAAAACACAATTCTGAGTATGTTTTTGAGGAGGTTCCAGTATTGCTAAAACCTCACAAGAGTCGATTTTGCGTAATATCTAGGGTGACCAGATTTTCAAAAAAATCTAAAACTGGGACACCCTCGATTTGCAGTGTTTGGCAATAATAAAATTGTGAAACGAGTGTGCAATTTAAGGAAAATTGTTATGTACTCAGCCGATTCATGAGTAACAGTCATGAGTGAGTCAGTATAGTCACGTCTTTGTGTTTTGGTCATTTTTAAGCTGCTTTTTTGTATTTTACCCAAACAAATGTCAATTATGCCTCTTTTTACTGTTGGCAGGGATCAGATTGGTCAAAAATAGGGCCATTTCTTGTATAAAACTGGGACAAATCAGTGGTTTTAGATACATCTGCAGGGACAGGGTAGCCAGGCTGGTGCCACCTCCACTCAATTTCATTTCTTTCCAGTGACTCTGTCAGGAATTGGAATACACTAAACAGTTCGCAAAAACCCTGGAAGTGCAAGTTCAGGCACCAGCCAATCAGCGAAGAGCCATATATTCTGTGTTGGCAATGATTCCCGAGATCGAGGATTTAAAGACAGTGTGGTACAGGAGGTCAACATTCCATGTAGTATTTTGACCCCAGGGTCAGAATCCTACTATGGTATGTTGACCCTCCCTATAGAATATTGACCCCCCCTATGAAAATCTATATTTTATTAATAAAGAACTTGAATTCTGTAGAAAAACTTTGAATCTTAATACTATATCTGCAAATTAAGACATATTGACAAAGTGTTTTTTTGAAGAACTCAGACACATTTTTTATGTTGATTACAGTGCCTCTTCCCCTGCACCTTTAAACCAGAACTAAAACCAGGACTAAACCAGAACTAAATCAGGACTAAACCAAGACTAAACCAGAACTAAACCAGGACTAAACCAGGGCTAAACCAGGACTAAAACCAAGTCTAAACCAGGACTAAAGCAGGATTTAACCAGGACTAAACTATCAGGAGCAGACTGCGATTGATTGACTGATGATTCTGCATCATTTTAAGTAAAAAAAAAACATCAAATATTACTGATTTTCACTGGACTGTTGCCTTTATGTGTGTACTGACCTGGGTGTAAATAGCATTTTTGTCTAGGAACACCCGGGTGCCCTTCTATGTGCCACGCTAAATACACCCGGGTGTAAATAGCGACAATGGCTACTTGCCCTTTGTGTGAATAACAATGTTAGCTACTAACACCCACAGTGCAAATAGCATCTGCCGTAAATATATGATCACCATCTGGTCACCCTAGTAATATAGGACCTTTAAAATAAGTGTAAAAAAGTAAACAAGCTGAAATCTGTCATATTTACACTCATATGTTCATAAATACATACGGCCCCTTTTCTAACTAAATAAAGCTTTGAAAAAAAAACTGCTAACACACAAAAATATTCCAAAGTCATGCCAATTAAAATGACTACATCAGACTCCCAGGACGACTGCTGGTGGTATATGAGGTGAGTAGAGCTTATACAATGCTAGCCTTGTGCAGGAATGGAAAAGATTATCCGCTGGAATGTCTGGGGTACCCTCAAACCGAGCAATGGGAGCGCACCGTTAGCATATAGCGACAGGGCTAATTTTTTCCTGATGAACTCAACCGCCTGCCCCACGATGCACTCTGATTACCGGGGCCTGCGCGCACATATGGTCCACGTTTAAATAAGTCCGAATGACAGCACCAATTCGGCCCCCAGGAAGAAAAAAGGAAAGAGAGTGAGCGACGAGAGGTGGGGGTTGTCGCTAGCTAACCTTTATTTCATTAGCTCGATGCGAACTAGCGCCGCGGGAAATGTGCCAGCGCTAACTGTGTGCGTCGGGCGCGTTTGATGCCCGATGCTAGGCTGAGTTAACGATTGCTTTTCAGTGCTTTGTTTTGGTTGAGCGCAAAGAGGTAAACGCGAAGTGAGCCAAGCCAAGCGGCGAAATTGTTTGAATGAATTGCTAGCACTGTAAGCTGGCGGTGCATTTAGCTTTGGAGCTATTAGAAGTAATCATAGTTTTATATCGTGTGTGATTTTTTTGGTATTTTATTTTATTCTAGACATTCCTAAGTGCATTAGAATTAGCCTCATTATTCTTTCGCTCGGTCAATGCATTTCAGAATGATGAAAAATAATGACCGTTGCCATAGCGATGAGCAGTTTAAAACTAAATTATAGCGTTTGAATGGGAGAAAGTCCATACTCCTAAAAACACATTTTGTCCAGGAGCGGGACTTAAGGTTCAATTGGAACCATGACAATGCAGAATTTTCCTATTCACTGCCAAGTCTACAAAGCAGAAAAGACAAAGCTGAATTTAGAATTAAATTCAAATTATGACAAAAAACACATTCAGTTTTTCTTTTGCTTTCCGTTGATTTATCTGAGTGGGACCATTGTATTCCCTAAAGTTGTGTCAAGCCGCTTTGTCTTAATAGTTAAGCTCACAAATGTTGAAATTTGACATCTCTCTCTCCAGTGACTAGGTCAGGAATTGGAATACACTAGGAAGCTCGGAAGTCGTAGACGGCGCACCGGCCAATCATCGAAGAGCTGTGAGGCCATGACGTCAAACTCAAGGCCCTGTCTGGGTCCCTTTTGTGTTACAGCACAACAGTAAACAAAGCGGTCGAGATGGATGTAGACGAAGCCATATGTTCTGTGTTGGCAACGATTCCCGAGATCAAGGATTTAAAGCTGGGACAAAGAGACTGTTTGGTGAATTTTATTAAGGGAAAAAGACGTTATTGTCCTTCTTCTACGGGATTTGGGAAAAGCTTAATATAGCAGTTATACCACCATTACATACGTCACAACCAAATAGCAATGATTGGTTAAATAAAAAACGGTCCCCACCTACCATCGAGCGAACGAATCCTAATGCTGCGAGGTCAGACGGTTTCCACGAAGTGAAACCGGCTGAAGAATCAGGCTAGACCAGGGTTGGGCAAACTTTTTGACTCGTGGGCCACAAAGGGTTTTAAAATTTAACGGAAGGGCCGGACCAGGAGCAGATGGATAAAGTTTTTGGTAACCCACCTCATAAGACAAAAAAATAACATGGGATTTGTAAAAAACACATAAAATGTTATTGAAATATCCCATAATTGAAAATCATTACAGAGTATTACAACAAAATATCTGTCTTTCAAGTCCCACAGTATTCACTATTTATTGAAATTACTTTCGAAACACTGAAAATTATTATTATTATTCAAGTTTGGCGGGCAGGATTAAAAAGATTAAAGGGCCGCATATGGCCCCCGGGTCGTAGTTTGCACACCCCTGGGCTCAACAAATACTTTTCTCGGTAGAGATGTTATGGAATGTTTCACAGTATAGCATTAAACCTTTATAATCTTCATCAAGACCAAACCAGACCAAGTTACAGGTCAGATCTACGGACTCCGCGACTCTGCTCACAGTCAGAATGCCTCTTTTCTAGGTATTTTTGAGCTATAAAAGTCACCTGTAACTGAATAAATGTAAGGTAGAGCTGTTTAATGCCATACTTTGGAACATTCTAGGCAGCGCAATGAATGGATAAGCAAATCCCCAATGAAAAAGTGACATAGTGAACTTTTAATGTTAGGGGTAGGGTCAGGAATCGCGCTGAACATTAATATTTGCTGTAATAGGCGAGTTTCAGCTGACGTCATTGTTATTAAAAGCCCGCGTTGCATGCTGGGAAGGCAAGAAACACGATAGCGGTCAAACACAGTGCGTAACCTCGCGTATTTATCCCCGATAATGGTAAATTCCTGCTGCATTATCGGATGCACAAATAGAAGCACGGAAGAAGGAAAATGTCTTTTTCGTATTCTGAGTGAAAAGAACCGCTAACGGCGAATTAAATGGCTTTCAAACATTCGCAGAGCAAACGTAGAAGATCCTAACAAACCGTGGACTCCAACAAGTTCAACAACGTATCGAGACTCTTGGAGGTTTTCATCTTTTCTGCTGTGAATGGCCCAGGAGTTTCCACCAAGTCATTGTGGATATCGCCAAAGTGAATATTTGTCCAGGTAGTTGGCGATTCTGACCAGAAATTTGGTTTGGTCCAGGCTTTTGTAGGGGTTGAAAAGGGTGATTTGTCGTCCATCGATGCTTATGACCAATTTCTGGTCAAATGGTCTTGGGTCCTCTGCCGTTAGAGTGGATAAATAACCGGGATCAATACCCTTCAGGTGCTTTCTCGCTCCGTCCGTCATGTTGAATTAGTGTTTCTTGCCGCCGAACATAATAATTCCCAGCATGCAACGCGCGCTTTTGTCAACAATGAAACTCGCCTATTACATTTGCTGATTATGAAATTGAGTAACTTTTTTGTATGTATTTTTACATGGACAGTATTTATCTGCTGATTCAACCTTTTCATAATCTCAAATGTTATTAGATTACAACAAAAAGTAACCCAACTCTTCCTAGTTTCACAAAAAATGTACACACAACAAATATTAAGCCTCAAAATATATCCTTCCATCTTTCACTTATTGAACGATACAGCTCAAGATAGTCATTATTATCTACTTACTGCATTTATTTTGGCCAGCTAAGAAAAACAAAAAAGTTTGGACACCCCTTTAATTCTGCTGACCCGACAACTACCCAACCAGCGGGACTGCCTCTCTTCGCAAACCCTCGTTCCATCATGCGATCGTCCAAGTCTCCATAAACCATACACTCCGATACGCTCCCCCCCTAAGATGAAAAATACCTCCCCTCCTTTTAAACAAACAATTACGAGATCCAAGCCACATTTTTACTTTCTCCCCTTCATTAAAACCATCTCCGAACGCTGCCAAGTCATTCTCCATTCACTGTGTACTTGGAAACCTCCCCTCCATCGCAAAGTGTGCCAGAGTCAATTTTAGCCGGATTATGCAACCTTTTGTTTTTCCTCTGTAGAACATTTGTATTGAAGCTGGTGTGGTTGGCCGTGTTAGCGCGGGTGTTTGTTTGAGTTGTGGTCACGCGGCAGGCTTCTTGGACTGAAATAGCTTGAGGTATGATTTCTTATTAAAGTTTAAGGGTTTGAACTCCTCTGATACCACACGGAGGGGTGCGAGCGAGGTGAGGAGGGTCACGAAAGAGGCTTGTTAGCTTTAACTTCAACTTGGTCTAACTGTAAATCTGTTGGAACTTTAGACGCCATGAGTTGTGTTCAAGTATTGAGCTTTAATTTTGTATTTATTTTTTTATTGCTCAAGTTAAATGGTCCATATTATGCTATTTTCTGGTCTATGTTATAATGTTGTTTCCTTATCACAAACAATAAAAATGTCCACTCTGCACTGAAACATGTTTTAATATTGAATTTAATCAGCTTGCGTCCATAACTTTGTAACTTCACCTACACTCACCAAAATCTTGTACTTTTCAATATTCTGATGAAAAGTACAGAAAGGATTTTTGATCTAATTCCAAGTCTGATTCCAAAACATTACAATTTTTTTTGCAAATTTTGAATCAGAAAGAAATCCAAAATCCCCCAAAATCTGAATATTTTGTCTAATATGTCAACAAAAGGAAGCAAGACATTTAAACATTCTTCTTTCTTTTTTTCTTCTTGAATGTCTAAATTTTGTCAATCAATCAATCGATCAATCAATCAAACTTTATTTATAGAGTGCTTTTCATACCAAAAAATGCAATTCAATGTGCTTGTCGAATGTTGTTGTTTGTTTTTTTTTACTTGGGGTGGGACTTGATTTTAAAAACTCAAGTATTGAGCTTAAATTTTGTATTTATTTTTTTATTACTCAAGTTAAATGGCCCATATTATGCTATTTTCTGGTCTATGTTATAATGTTGTTTCCTCATCACAACCAATAAAAATGTCCACTCTGCACTGAAACATGTTTTAATATTGAATTTAATAAGTACAGAAAGGATTTTTGATATCTAATTTCAAGTCTGATTCCAAAACATGAAATTTTTTTGGCAAATTTTGAATCTGAAAGAAATTCAAAATCCTGTCTTAATATTTTTTTAGTGTCTAATATGTCAACAAAAAGAAGCAAGACATTTAAATATTTTTCTTTTTTTTCTCGAATGTCCCAATTTTGTCAATCAGTCAATTAAACTTTATTTATAGAGCATGTTTCATACAAAAAAAATGCAACACAACACTTCGAATGTTGTTTTTTTACTTGGGGTGGGACTTGATTTTAAAAACTCAATTTGTTATTTATTTTTTATTACTCAAGTTAAACGGCCCATAATACGCTATTTTCTGGTCTATACTGTCGTTTCCTTATCATGAACATATCTTGTGTTGTTGTGTTTTATTTCATTCACAGAAATGAAAGCTTTCACATGGAAACAAAAAAAATGTCCACTCTGCACTGAAACATGTTTTAATATTGAATTTAACTTCACCTACACTCACCAAAATCTTGTACTTACTAAGATTCTGATGAAAAGTACAGAAAGGATTTTTGATATCTAATTCCAAGTCTGATTCCAAAACATTAAAATTTTTTGGCAAATTTTGAATCAGAAAGAAATCCAAAATCCCATCTGAATATTTTTTTAATATCTAATCGGTCAATAAAAAGAAGCAAGACATTTAAACATTCTTCTTTTTTTTTTTTTTTTGAATGTCCCAATTTTGTCAATCAATCGATCGATCAGTCAGTCAAACTTTATTTATAGAGCTTTTCATACAAAAAAATGCAACACAGAGCACTTGTCGAATGTTGTTTTTTTTTACTTGGGGTGGTAATTTTTATTTCTTTTTTATTACTGAAGTTAAATGGCCCATAATACGCTACTTATTTCTGGTCTATGTTATAATGTTGTTTTCTTATCATGAACATATCTCGTGTAGTTGTGTTTTGTTTCCTTCGCACAAATGAAAGCTTTCACGTGGAAACAATAAGCTTTGTAACTTCAACAGCTGTTTTCTCAAAATGCATTTCCCCCACATGGGGACATAAGGATGATCTCTTAAAGTAAATCTTGTACTTATCAAGAATCTGACAGAAAGTACAGAAAGAATTTTTTATATCTAATTCCAAGTCTGATTCCAAAACATTTGAATTTTTTTTTGGCAAATTTTCAATTGGAAAGAAATTCAAAATCCTCCCTGAATATTTTTTTAGTCTCTAATATGTCAACAATAAGAACATTTGAAAATTCTTCTTCTTTTTCTTTCTTTTTTTTTTTTTTTTTTTTTTGAATGTCCCAATTTTGTCACTCAGTCAATCAATCAGACTTTATTTATAGAGCGATTTTCATACAAAAAAAAAAAAGGAACACAACGCGTTTGGGACTTGATTAAAAAAAAAGAAAATCGAATTAATTACTGGCTTTGTAATGAATTAATCTCAATTAATCACTTAACAATATTTGCCTTACTCATTAACTCATTTTCTTCTTGAAGCCCGTCATTTGTTAGAGTTTGGGCTGCTGACACTTCTTGTTTCTACTCAGACCAGAACTGCTCCCGCCAACAGCTCCAGTTCTTTGAGACATGTTTGCATTTAAATGGTGTCGTAGGGTTGATTTGCTTCTGTGATGTGCAAACTCTTCTCTGCACAGTTTTATAATAAACAACACCTTTGTCAATACTTCCATCGGGTTGTTTTTTTGAATAGAAATGTACCACCCAGCAGACCCACAACGCTTTCATGCTCCACTGCTGTTGTAGTGGAAACTGTATAATTGGCGTACCACGACATGGCACACTTCAAATGTTCCACATTGTTTGGCAAATTGCGATAAAATGCATGACTATTTTTTATATTTAATTATATTTAATGCATTATTTTCTTTGTAATTAACTGTGCCTAAATAAGGTTAGGCACAATAAGCTTTAGTTTCTTCCTACACCTGGTCAGTGACTTACTTAGTGTTTGATTTGATTGTTCTACATACTGAAAATGTTTTATTTTATGACATCAGATTGAATATAACATATGTAGACTGTAAAATACAAATACAAATAAAAACACATGAACATGAAATCATGCAATGATCATCAATGTGATTAAAGTACAGAAAAGTTTCAAATTGATATCACAAAATTTAGATTTTTTTTTTCCCTATTCACCTCCAGTGTATTGCCTTAAAGTTGCACTGTGTAACTTTTCTTTTAGACCAGTGTTTCCCAAAGACTGGGTTGCGGCTGTCAGGTGGGTCACAAGAGATTTTTTTGGGTCCTCTTTTTGGGTCCTTTTTTTGGGTTTTCAGGTCCTCACAATCTTGCATGTTGGTCTGCAATATACACTTCTGACACATGAGATAAGAAATAAGTGCTCACAAAAATAAAGACAAAGCACAGAAACAGACTGAATGCTGCGCCTGATCTGCTGTTGGCCCACCTATCTCATTAGAAATGTTCAAATGTAAAGACTATTTTGTTCCAGTTTGCTGGTCCCATTGAATGCTGAAAAGAAAAATGAAAATGAATGTCCAAATTTATGGATCCCTGGTTCAATTACTGTTTTTCGCTGTTTAAAACTTGAGTTCAGAAACACACAATCGCTCATTCAATAATAAAATACTTTCATTAATGTTCAATAATGCTCAAATCCACGTTTATTTTGTGATTTACGAATAATGTCTATTGACTTGTGTCACGAAGGTTTGTGACTTTTAAAATATGGGTCCCCAGAAAAAAAAAAAAAACTTTGGGAAACACTGCTTTAGAGGACCTGCAAGTTACTCGTCTCCATGGAGATGTCATTACTTTACCTCCAGTATTGCAAAGTATGGCATTAAACTTTACAAATCTCCATAGGAACCAGCAGGAGACGCCACCAGGCCAATTTACAGGTGAGATTTGTGAAGAGGCAATCCCACTCACAGTCAGAATTAGGGATGGGCATTCGATGAAATTGTCCTAATCGATCGTCGGAAGAATTAACGATCGATTATCGATTAATCATTAACGTTTTTATATTAAAATGATCATCATTATTATTACTATCTGCACTACTAATCTGCATAAATAAATTCAACTTTACGACATATAAACCGTAACGGCTCTAGAGCCACATCAGCCCGTTTGACATTATAATGTGTTTAATTCAGTTTTGTGCAACTCTCACAGAAACGAAACTTAAAACTGCATCGCTAATTTGCATAAACTAAAAGAAGATAAAACTACAGCTCTTGTGTCGCTGATGTGGTTCAACTTCTGTCAGATTAAAAGACATGACTCAGTGGAATACAGGTTAGTGTGAGCATATTTGCGTTTGTCAAAACCAGGACACCGTACGGGGGGAGGGAAGTGGGGACTCGTCATCGACATTGAGCGACTCTCACCTGGCAAAACTTTTTCCCACTGGACACCAAAACCTATGTTCCTGCTTTATACACTGTGCACATGGACTCACACTTGTCCTGAACGGAACAGAAAGCGTAGAATTTCTTGTACAAATCATCGTTAAATACGCATTTGTGCTTTGGTACGTTGCAGACTGACTGACTGTTTCTGTTTGTGTCTCGCTCCTTCTGAGTGCAGAGAGACACATGTACAGACCCCTGTTTGTTCACACTACACACAGCAACCTACATTCGGTTTGTCGATTAAAATTAACGTAATCGATGAAATTCTTAATGATCAATTATCGATTAATCGACTGCCCATCCCTAGTCAGAATGTGTGTTTTAAATGTATTTTTGAGCAATAAAAGGTTCCATAATTGAATAAATACATCCTATATCAGTTTAAAACCATATTGTGGAACATTACAGGCAAAGAAATAGCATCGCCATGGTAGCGGACCCCCAACCTGAAAAGTTACGTAGTGCACCTTTTGGTATAACTATAACTGTAACGCAATAGATTTACTTACTTTGACTAAATAGTTTTTTTTTTCTTGCTCTCTTCAGCTTCTATGTGTTTACGTTCGAATAGGCCACTGGCTTACTCACGGTGAGGTCACACGCCAAAGCGCTCCCAGGGCACTCCACGGGGCCCCTGCGTTCATTAGCCGACACGCTATCTTGTTTTCATACACAAGCTAACGGCTAATCTGGGTTCACGCTTTAATGACGGCTTTTTTAAGGCTAGACGACTGGAGTTTGTCAAAACGGGGATAAGAAGCTGCCAATCTGCGACGCTAATTAGCCCCGTGAATTTATGCGAGCCTTATCACGCACGCGGTGGTTCCCAAGATGCAAAGCTTTCTGGGTATTTAGAACAAATTAGAAGAATGTGAGAAGAAAAAAAACACAATGTAATGATGTGATGTTTATCAAATTTTAATTCCGTCCCCCAGCGTTGTACTTTCAGCGCTGGGATAAGAACTATACCGTGAAAGGTTAATTGGAAAATACATGAGTTTGATTGTATCTGTTCTGCTTAATATAACATGTATTGATGGATTTTAATCAATTTGGTAATAACTACTTAAATGTTACTGGGTGCTGAATGTTATTAACTGTTGGACTTTGGGTCTATAGCGTAGTACATATGTTAAAAGTACAATTTAAAGTTAAAGGATGCATATTACTCCATTTTCTGAGCTGTTATAATGTTGTTTCATCATCACAAACAAACCTGGAGTTGTGTTTTGTTTCATTCACACATGTTAAACACACAAAGTTCTTCTCTCAAACTGAAAACACCTTGGACCTTGTGATGTCATGTGGTAATACAGGAAGTGTTTCAGGGTCTGTTTACATGAGAACGCTTGAGGGTAAAAACGACAAAATATTTTATCAGAAGTGAACGCGTTTTTGGGGCTCAAAAACGCAAAAATCTGAAACCACCCTCCAGAGTGGAAAAGTTGAATACGTTCCACCATAGTGTTTCTGTCTACACTGTTTGTAAAAGATTGAATAGACAGTTAAATACTGTCTGTGTATAAAAGAAAATAAAAAAATAAAAAAATAAAAATACTTAATTTCATAATCAGAATATGTAGTTATGGCAAGTATTAATGTTCAGTGCAATTCCTGATCCTGCCCCTAACCTTAGATGGGAGAGTCTGGAATTTTGGACATAGGATCTCATTTCCTAGTGAGCCAGAGTGTTGGAGACGTGTGCAGACATTTTTTTAAATATTCCATCCAGTCCTTGTATTTGCAGAGGTCGCTGGTGCTAGGCTAGTGCGTGTCAATGGCCATAGTTAGCCTGCCACTAAAAACAGTCTTACCCACTCCACAAAACACCCGAAGCAAATCTGTTATTACACCAGACTGTTGATGCGAATGTCTGTGTTGACAAACTTGCATTTGAAGGATTTATGTCTGAGCAGCAGCGAGTTGTACTTCCTGATAGAAAGCTTGGCAGAGGCGGACTGATATATGAGAAAATAGTCCCTCAATATGCGACGATTCATGCGATGCAAGGTTAGTTTTATTTCAAACATTATTCTATCAGCACAGACATTCACAGCGACAGTCTGGTGTAATAATAAATTTGCTTCGGGTGTTTTGTGGAGTGGGTAAGACTGTTTTTAGTGGCAGGCTAACTATGGCCATTGACATGCACTAGCCTAGCACCAGCGACCTCTGCAAATACAAAAACTGGATGGAATATTTTAAAAAGTGTCTCCCCACATCTCCAACACTCTGGCTCACTAGGAAATAAGGCCCTATGTCCAAAATTCCAGACTGTCCCTTTAAAAGTATACTATATCACTTTTTTTGTGGGGGATTTGTTTGTTCTTCTGGATATGTCGTTCATTACTCTGCCTGGAATGTTCCACAGTATGACATTAAACAATTCAACCTTACATTTATTCACTTACAGGTGGTTTTGTAGCTAAAAAAATGGGCCCTCTCCGCAGATCCGACCTGTAACTTGGTCTGCATGAAGATAGAAAGGTTCAGCGCCATACTGTGGAACATTCCAGACAAAGCAATAACATCTCCATGGAGAAAAAATAATAATGTGACGGGCCCTCGACCTGAAAAGTTACGCAACGCACCTTTACCTTTACCAAAATGTATCCTCTGTATTTGACCCATCCTCAATGCTGATGCTTTATTACCAAATTCTAGAGCATTTTTTTCCTACATACTGATCTAGAAAATTATTTAAGTTGCTTCTTATAGCTTTGAGTGTCATAATGCATTATTATGATTATGTGAACGATGAAATGCTGATTGAAATAATGACATAGGCAACATCACTTTTAACGCACTTAGATTTATCCGTGTCTAAAATGACTCAAGTATCAGCGATTACACAGCTCTTCACTTCTGAATCATAGTCGCTGGGTAGATGGTTACTGTATGTGTGTGTGTGTGTGTGTATGTGTGTGTGTGTGTGTGCGTGTGCGTGTGCGTGTGTAGCGTTGGAAATGAGTGCATCGCCTAAGCCTCTCATCGCTGCCTGAGCCCATAATCCCCGTCCCACTGAAATGCTATCTCATTGTTTGGGGTCCGAGCGGGATGGAGGACAGAGGGACGGAGAGACGGGGGGGGACAGAAGAGAGGGGGTGTAGGACAGAGGGACCGAGAGACAGAGAGGAGGACAACAGGGGACAGGGAGACAGAGGATAGGGAGATGGAGATAGAGGGACAGTAAGACAGAGGACAGGGGGATAGAGAACAGAGGCAAAGAGGACAGAGCAATAGAGGATAGGGGGGACAGAGGACAGAGGGACACAAGGTATCTGAAGAGTATCTGAAGAGTATCTGAAGAGTATCTGAGTATCTGAAGAGTATCTGATTATCTGAAGAGTACTGGAGTACCTGAAGAGTATCTGAAGAGTATGGAAAGAGGATCTGAAGAGTATCTGAAGAGTATCTGAAGAGTATCTGAGTATCTGAAGAGAGTATCTGAAGAGTATGTGAAGAGGATCTGAAGAGTATCTGAGTATCTGAAGAGTATCTGAGTATCTGAAGAGTATCTGAACAGTATCTAAAGTGTACCTGAAGAGTATCTGAGTATCTAAAGAGTATCTGAAGAATATCTGAGTATCTCAACAGTATTTAAAGAGTGTCTGAAGAGTATTTGAGTATCTAAAGAGTATTTAAAGAGTGTCTAAAGAGTATTTGAGTATCTGGAGAGTATCTGAAGATTATCTGAAGAGTATCTGAAGAGTATCTGAGTATCTAAAGACTATCTGAGTATCTGAAGAGTATCTGAAGAGTATCTGAGTATCTAAAGAGTATTTAAAGAGTGTCTAAAGAGTATTTGAGTATCTGGAGAGTATCTGAAGATTATCTGAGTATCTAAAGAGTATCTGAAGAGTATCTGAGTATCTAAACAGTATTTAAAGAGTGTCTGAAGAGTATTTGAGTATCTGGAGAGTATCTGAAGATTATCTGAGTATCTGAAGAGTATCTAAAGAGTATCTGAAGAGTATGTGAGTATCTAAAGAGTATCTGAAGAGTATCTGAGTATCTAAAGAGTATCTGAAGAGTATGTGAGTATCTAAAGAGTATCTGAAGAGTATGTGAGTATCTAAAGAGTATCTGAAGAGTATGTGAGTATCTAAAGAGTATCTGAAGAGTATCTGAGTATCTAAAGAGTATCTGAAGAGTATGTGAGTATCTAAAGAGTATCTGAAGAGTATGTGAGTATCTAAAGAGTATCTGAAGAGTCTCCGAAGAGTATCTGAAGAGTATCTAAAGAGTATCTGAAGAGTATCTCAGTATCTGAAGAGTATCTGGAGAGTATGTGAGTATCTAAAGAGTATCTGAAGAGTATCTGCTATATTCATATCTATATATACACAATGGCTCTCATCATGCAGCACATATACAATTCAACAGAGGCGAATAGTGTAAAACCTTAAAAGCCCTCAGCTCCACATCTCCAGTCGAGAACAACTCCACGGGTGTAAAATGGGCTTTTTGTGCGTTCTTAGATATATTTAGCTTCGGACCTAATGTATTCTCTCCCAGGCAGTTTAGGCCTATGAACGAAGGATCCCACTCAAAATTCCACTCCGCTACGAATATTGTGTCTCTGCGGAACTGAGGCCCAGCCCTTCCAGTGTGAGATTTAGGGGATGAAATAGAAAAATCATGCATTTTTTATCTCTATCAATTAAACATGAGTAAGCAGGTCTCATTCTTGCGGTATGGTAATCGCTCGATGTTGATGGGTAAATTAAAGCTGTGAATTTGAATGAAAATGTGGCGTACACTAAAATCTCTGTCCCGGTTTAGTCTTTGGATCGGAGCCGGAAAAGATTAGGATTGTGAAAATTGTGATTTGAATTCTAATTGAGTTTTTTCTTTTTTGTATTTTGGCTTTGGTGCACAACATAAGGGATTTTGACCAGGAGGAACTTCTAGTATGTATTTATTGTATGTATTTATTCAATTACAGTTTTGTCAGTGTGGAGATAGATAAATGTAATCCCATACTATGGAACATTCCAGGCCAGGCAATGGCAAATTACATTGTGCACCATTAAAGACTCTCAATGTACAAATTTAAACGCTTAGACCTTGGCGGGTTTATTTATTTTAATTAACATTTGATGGATTATAAACGACCTCTTAATGTATAATTCAATCGATATTTATTTATACAACCCTGTACAGCACACAAGGTGACCAAAGTGCTTTACATTAAAATTAACAGTGTATAAAAACATTCACCAGTGAAAAAGATAAATAGTACAAAGTGTCACTGCATGATTGAAAAGTCGCACTTTTTGGGGGAAAATAATTTTATAAAGTCAGAAACCAAGAACTGACATTTCATCTTGAAAGGCAAGTTCTAGTAATAACAACAGAACAGAGAACAACAGACTGTTAATATATATGACATATGAACAGTTCTTCAGATAAACTATAACATAAACAACAGAACAGAACAAGTTTACCAAACTCTCCATCTCACTCCAAATCACTAAATCCATTCAATTCTTCATCCTCGGTGTCACTTCTGAGCAACTCTATGACCTCCAGAGGTAAACAGAGCGCCGCTTCCTCTTCTGTGTAGCTGTCGTCAGACTCAGCATCAGTTCCAGTTAGAATTATTCTGGCCTTTCTGAATCCCGACAGGATGGTTTCGGTTGTCTTTATAGGTTTGCTTAAATTTTAAGTTTTCAGTGGTACAGAAGTAATGGTGTGATCGACTGATATGATACAGACAGGACAGTGGCTTTTTCTGCAGGAGACATGCGCAGTAGAGTGAAGTGACAGTGGTTCAGGAGTAAAGGAGCAGCAAATACTGACAAACAAGCCTAGAGCCTCTCGCGACTGTCAGTGTGAACATTTTAATATATAAGTCACACTGGAGTATAAGTCGCAGGACCACCCAAACCGTGAAAAAAAGTGCGACTTATAGTCCAAAAAATATGGTAGATACATTTTGAGCCTGGATTTAAATGATGATGTGCAAGTTCAGAGGGCAGGTTGTTCCAGAGTCATGGGGCCAGAGACAGAGAAAGCCCAATCAGCTTTGAAAAAAAAACACTTAAACGCTTAACACTTAACGCTTAAAGTCCACAACAGTTGACCCATCCATCACTGCCGCTGGGTCAACCTGTCAGGAGCAGTGAGCGCCATAGTGCTCCTCCAGATCTTGAGCTAATCTTGGTCAGGAGCTGAAGCATTTGCATGTTTTGGTTATGTTTTGGAACACCATTAACAAACAAAGACAAATTCTGAAAAAAAATTGGGAGACCAGCCTGGAACCTAAGAACGCCATACCCGCTCCACCACCGCGCCACCACGCCACAACACAGCCCCGTTCTGTTCCTCTGGGGAACCTCCTCGTCTCTTTCAGCCCAGTTCTGACAAGATATTTCCATTAGCTCCTACCTTACTTACAACCAGCCCCCTCCACCCCTCCACCGCCCCTGTCCCCGGCACACTTCCTCCACACCTCCAGCCAGAGCCACTGAGCTCCCGGGCCCCCGATGATCGTCATGTCCTGGTCTGCACTGCATTAACGTGTGGGCCGGTGAGGGCTTGTTGTTCTGGACCATGTGACAGAGAAAGAGAGAAAGAGAAAGAGAGAGAGAGAAAGAGAGGTCAGGGGCTTAGCGAGCACGGTGGAGCTTTCAAGGATTTTCAACATGGCTTTGCATTTAATGTGGAGCTGTTGGATGTTCTGTCTGCCGGGGTCGCGCACAAACTTTGAGGGATATTTATGGACTCTATTCGTCGCCATGGCAATTGTTACACTGCAGATTTCTCTGATCTGGCCAAGATTATAAAACTTATATCAGGTTATTCATCTTGTTTTCAGATTTATGATCTACTTATCGTGTTTTCTAGACTACGAGGCACACCGGATTATCAGGCGCAATATCAATAATGTTGAATTCTGTCATCTGTTTTCATACATAAGGTGCACCGGATTATAAGGCGCATTAAGCGAAACAAACAGACAACACTTGAGACTGATCCCTTAGCCCAGGCATCCACGATCCATTGGTAGATTGTGGCGTAACTCACCCAGCGAGCGTGTATTATGGATGTGAATGTGGGTGGATAATTAAAGTTTTTTTTTTTTTTTTTCCTATGATGAGAACTCAAATATACATTGAGTAATAATGTGTTTAATGTAGCTTTGCACACATTTGCATAAACTATAAGCTTCGAAAAAAACAGCTGGCTCCTTGTGCGCTGATGTAGTCAGGTTCTGTCAGAAGTCTCCCTCCTCACCCACCAGTGCATCCACAGACAATCCCCCCAGTAACTTAAGGAACTCTTCACTCCCCAGACTCTCCAGACAAACACTTTCCAAACCCCCAGAACCAAACTCTGCACCATGGGTGATCGGGCCTTTTCCGTTGCAGCGCCAAGGTTCTGGAATGTACTCCCCGACCACCTGAGAGCCCCACACTCTACTTCTGTTTTGAAATGAAATCTTAAAACATGTCTTTTTACCAGAGACTTTTGTTAATTGTAGTGTATTTTATTTTATTGGTTCTATGTTGTGCACTGTAATAGTTTTAGCTCAATGCACTTTTATGCTGATGCACTTTTATTCACTGTGTTTTACCTGTAGCACTCTGAGATTATTTTATGTAAAGCGCAATATCAATAAAATGTATTATTATTATTATTATTATTATTATTACTTACTTCCGTGAGGCTCCTGACTACAGTAGCCATAATGCTTCGACAATCCATCAAGCGGTGCGGCTTCATAACTTACCAAAGTTTTGAGCATCGTGTACCACATAAAATCAGTTCGAGGTCAGTAAGCACAACCAGAATTAATACACAGGGTGCACCATATTCTCAGATGCACTGTCAATTTTTGAGAACATTTAAGGATTTTAAGTGTGTCTTATATTAAATATTATCACATTTGTTTCTTCCATGACTCAGCTAGTCAGAAAATCTTAAATTTAGGCAATAAATAAACTATAGTTTCCCTCTGCAACACTTCATTTGTTTTTAGATTCAGTCATACAGATTTGCTTGATACTCTAGTACAGGGGTGTCAAACTCAAATTTACAGAGGGCCAAAATTAAAAACTAGGACTAAGTTGGTGGCTAAACTAAATATTTGATTTGATTTGATATTGAAAAATTTCGACAACATCTGTATGTTTTCTCTTCTTTTGAGAAATGTAATGTTAAACCTTTTCTTATTAAAATAAATGTTTAATAATAGTTTTGCTTAAACATTGAATCCAGAACAAGCATCATATAAAACAATAACAAAATTTGAAATAAATAATGTCTCTGTAGCCTATCCATAAACGTTTACATTTTCGACAAGCTTTTTTTGCTGTGTATATATTTTCACCTCTCTGAAACCCATGAATCAGAAAAGGCAAAATCAGGACATAAAGTAAAAGGTAGCTGTTATTTTTAACACTACAACTTCATGACATCACAAGGTGGAACAGAGCAGTTTGAGCTTTGGAGATGTAAACAAACTAATAAACCACAATTACTCAAACATCTGTCAATGAAACAAAACACAACTTGGTATGTTTTTGATGAGGTAACAACATTATAACATGGCTTAAAACTCAATAATCCATTTTTGTGTAATGTAGGACCTTTAAATATTAAAAATACCACTGACGACCTCAGCGACCTCTTGTAGCCACTGAGGTCCTTAGTTCTTCTAGTGGCCTTTACCAGCATGCAGGGGGCAGGGTCGGGGCAGGTGCAACAGGCGCGGCAGGTGATGCGTCTGACCTCCCCAAAATACCCAAGTGACTTTCACGTAGGACCTCTGCTTGTTTCCTGTCCCCTCTCCCCTGTCCCCTCCCCCGTCCCACCCCGCGTCCCCTGCTGTAATGCCAAGTGTGTCAGATTGCTTCAGCGTCAAAACACAGACCGCGGTCCCAGCGCTCTGCCTGATCCTTACCAAATTTCACCAGCTCACTGTTCTGGATATTTGGGAAAATAACTAGAAACAGAAGATTGGTGATTTTGGCTTGCCTTGGGTTGAAAAAATGTGTGCATGTGTGTGTATTTTCAATTTAGCTCACTCCGTTTTTGTTTTGTTTCAGGAAATACTACAATCAAACCATTTGCATTGTGATTCTGGAGATTTTTATGTCAGATGCCCTTCCTGTTGGCACATTTGTGTGTAGTATGCAATACACAACCACTGTACTGTATGTGCTATAATCTCGGGCCAGACTGGAATAGAACCAGCTACCATCTGGTAAATAAAAAAAAAATAATAAAAAAATAATATAATAATAATAATAATAATAATAATAATAATAATAATAATAATAATAATAATAATAACTGAAATAAATAATACAAATATTATAAATAAATAAAAATTAAAATAAAAATAAATGAAATTAATTTTAATAAAAAATCTAATAAAATAAATAAATAATAAAATAAATAAAATAAAATAATACATTAAAAATAAAAAAAATACAAATAAAAATAAAAATAAAATGAAATGAAATAAACATCGTGGCATCTCTAAAACCACGTATAGATTTTAATATTAGGTCTCTGACATTGAATCATTTGTTGCATTGAGTTGATTTGCACTTAGCGCATGCTCTGTTTGTAGAATAGATTTATCGAGTTAGGTCAGGCTACATGGACCACTGCTGTTTGTGTAGTAAGGAGCTGTGGAGTGTGTCTACTGGGAACGACTGGTCAAGAACCCAGTGGACTCAAATAAACTGTGAAATAAAACATCTTATTTGAACATTTAAACAAGTCATATACAGTGCGTTGGGTTGTAAAATTGTTTGCAGAACGATAAGATAGTAGCAGCTTTTAATCTACTGTAATCATTGCTGAGGGTTTATTTAATGTCTAGTCTTTGTGTGAGGAATTTTGTTGTTCTTTTCATTGAGTATATTTGTGTTTTCTCTTTTCATTTTTTTCATGTAATAATGTGACTTGGTTAACCCCAGTACAGATATGTTGTATAGCCATTGGTGGAACTTAACACTGTAAAAGTAATAAAGTACCGTAGTTAAGTATACATTTTTAAGTACATGTTTAAGTAGATACTTTTTTACGTTTTCTTCACTCCATCTGAGAGCCAATATCTGTACTATCTTGTCCACAAACAATCAGTCAATACATCTGAAGCTCTATTAGATCTCAAAATATGCACAAAATACTTTTGATTATTGGTACTTTTTACTCTTGAAGTACATTTTTTCTTTATGTTTTTGCTCTGGTGTCTGTACTTTACTTAAGTAACAGAACTGAGTACATTACGCACCAGTGTGTATTGTAGTTCTTCTGTCTAAACATGTGAGCTGTGTACTGTCTGCATCTAATTATAAAGAGTTTTAATGATTGGAATACCAGAAATTAGTGTGCGGACATTTTGACGCAGACAATAACAATAATTATTACAAACATTTGAAATTGCATGTTGTCTTTTACTTCGTAAAGGGTTAGGGTTAGCAAATATGTCGTTTAAAACACATATTCATCATTTAACCACAATTTCTTCTCAAAGTTTCTCTGGACGCCCTTCCCAGTAATAATCGAAAATGATAGAAGTTTCTTGAATTGCTGTCATTGCAATGAAATGAAACATCAGCGATGGTTTTGATGAAGAAATTCCTTGTAACAAAAAACCAAAACACAAAACTGTCATTTATTACTTTTTGAAGCTTTCTATCATGGCATAGCATCGCTCCCTCGTCAAAAAATGTCTGAAGTATTTCTAACTTACCCATGCATGTTTGAGTAATTTAGTGATCTCTTCCAGGCCCTATCTGAAACCCATGTTCCCAATTAGAAAATACACAATAACATGATACAAAACATTAAAACACTATACTACAACTTCACAAACCTGATACAATGTCCAGCAGGTTCAGGTAGTAGGACTGGGTATCATTAAGAAGTTGCCTATACGATACATACCTCGATACATAGGCCACGATACCATACATATTTAAATACAGCGCGTTTTTCGTTCGCTACGATATATTTCACATCAATTTCAATAAAAAATAAATGCTAAATCATGGCTGTGACACTACATCTTGTGCAAAGTGAATAGGAACACACCCATTTTAATCATCAAAACACTGAAAATGTCAAATGTGTTGCGTAAACAAGTTTCCTTCCTCTGAAAAAGCAACAAAACTGTAGCACTGTAAGAAAATAATTTTGTAAAATATACCAAAAATACTCTTGGTGTTATATCGATATAGCAGGGCCCGATATCAATACTGTATCATCACATTAAACTATACAATATATTGATATTTCGATATTTTTACAAAGCCTATTCATTAGCGGGGTCCATGCTGTTTTGAGAACACTCTGAAAGGGCGTGAAAATAAAACTGAAACTTAATAAACATGTTAATACTAGCAGTGTAACGATACGATATCATCACGTTATGAACCTGGGATGTCACGATTAGAGATGTAACAATATCCAAATCTCTCTGTACGATATTTTCACGATATACATCTCATGTTACAATATTTATTGTGATATTTTGTGGAAACTAAACAGCTAAAACTGTTAATATCTACTTTTTCCTCTTAAAATTGCCTTGACAAAACTTAATCCAAAGAAGTTAGACTTAAAAGTGCTTAGAACTGTTATTTTCTTGTAATCTACACTGAAACTGAGCAAAGGATCATGGTCTATGTAGTTTCCTCTTTTTTTTTTTAGCAATTGCGGCACCATAACTCTTAATTTAAGCAAAGAGACTTGTATTTCGATATATTGTGATGGTCCACGATATTATTATGAGAACTTTGACGATACGATATTACAGTATTTTGGTTAATAGTTCATATGTTTAAATCCTGCCAAGCATAAACTAAATAATTCCATACAGCAAACTGCTATGTCCCGATCATTGACCAGAAACCCAAGCCAAGACAAACTTCAACGCATTCTTCCATTGTTGATCTTCTGAGTTCACAAAACACGGACACAAATGTTGCAACCAAGCGGAACTAAAGAAGAACTTACGAATGGAACACAAAGTACAACAAAAATCATAGATCACTTGAATGGGACCTGACCCTTTCGGAGCAGACATGTCTAAATACCGGCATTGTCTTCTCCAGATGTTCTCCAGTCAATTCTCTGTCAGCTGAAGAGCCAGTGACCGCTGGGGCTTCTAGAAATCGAGTTCTTGTTTTGCTTCTGAATCATGTAAAATATTTGTATAACTTGAGGTTCAGATTTGCCTGGTGCGAGTATTTGTATTGGCAGCCACAGTTCCCAGTCCATTTGTGAAGTAGGGCACATTGACAGCTGCAAGGTCAAAGTACTTCGAATAGTTTGATGGTTACACTTTTGATTTGTTGAGTGAAGTAGTGTGGATTAGGGTTAGGGTTACGCTACACTGGACATGTATTTTCTATTAGGGATGCGCCGATACGATACTGGTCTCGAATATTGGCACCGATCTTGACTTCTTGATTTCTTCATCGGTTCCAAGATATCAATTCAGCCGATGACCTATTTTGGTCTATAAATGTGTGTAATAAGATGATTTTCTGAACAATGCTTCCCAAGAACATTTTGTAATATTTTCTCAAAGCTGTTTTGTAGCTACTTTGAAATCATAAATAACATCATAAGGTGGAACAGAGAGTTTTGAGCTTTAGAGATGTAGACTGACTAATAATAAAGGCTTACTTAAACATGTGAATGAAACAAAACACAACTCTGGGTATGTTTTTGAGGAGGAAACACAAGATCCATAGTCTTTGTCTTATTCTAGTTAATCTTTTATATCAAAATACCTTTCATTATGAATTCTCTAAACTTAAACAATACAGACTTTTAATCATTACTTTTGACACACACACACACACAAAAAAATCATTCAGTCATCCTCCAAAGCCTGAACCCTGCTGCTCCAAACCACTATACTGATGATTTTACTGACAGACGACTGATTGATTCATCAACCGGTTTCACTGCATGGAAACCATCTGACCTCACAGCATTAGGATTTGTTCGCTCAATGGTAGGCAGGTACATTTTTTAAAATAACCAATCACTGCTATTTGGTCGTGACCTATGAAATGCACCAAATTTCGTAGGAAGAAGGGCAATGACATCTTTCCCCTTGATAAAATTCACCAAACATTCTCTTTGCTGCAGCTTAAGTTCTCGATCTCGGGAATCGTTCATCTACATTCATCTTGATCACTTTGTTTACTGTTTACCACAAAAGGGACCCGGTCATGGCTTCCCAGCTCTTCATTGATTGGTCGGTGCGCGGTCAATAACTTCCGGGGTTCTTGCAAACTGTCTAGTGTATTCCGATTCCTGACCTAGACACTGGAGAGAAATGAAATTGAGCGGAGGGCCTAGGTGGCGCCAGCCTGACTACTGGCTCTAGACTTTGCCACTGAAATCCCCCAAGCTGATCGGAGAAGTTTAGAAATGACAGAAACTCAACCCCGATTACATTTTTTGTTCATGGCACAGTTCTAATCAGTAATACAATGGATATTGATTTTTCGACTACTCCAATCTGACTAAAAATACATGACATCTATTATTATTGCCATCACTCATCTTTAATGGTCATATATTACGCAAAATAGATTTTTGTGAGCTTTAAGCCATGTTATAATGGTGTTACCTCATCAAAAATCTACCCCGAGATGTGTGTTTTTTTTGTTTTTTTTTGAGTAAACCTGTACAGCTCCAAACCTCATAACGCTCTGTTCCACCTTGTGATGTCATGAAGCGGTAGTTTTCAAGTTAACAGCTCATTTTACCTTTCGTTCGGTAAAGCCTGGTTATTCCAGGGCTGAAATGATCCAAATGATTCAAGTATGGAGTTTAAAAACAGAGTGGAGCATTTCCTGTATTACCAGAGTGTTGGCAATTTGAGAAAAGAATTCCAAAATCCAAAATATGCAGGACTTGTGTATTAAAGGTGCACAGTGTAACTTTTCCGGTAAGAGTCCAGCACCTTGTTTCCTTGGAGATATACCAGGAAGATAAGTTTTTGCTGGAATGTACCACAGTATGGCATTAAACTTGCTTATCATTGAACTATACCTTGAAAAATAAGTCCACCTCTCCACAAATCGGACCTGTAAATTGGCTCGGCGCTTGTCTCCACGGAAGCGCAGGACCCTGAAAGTTACACAGTGCATCTTTAAACACGAAACATGAAACAAAACTCAACTCCGGGTCTGTTTGTGATGAGGAAACAACATTATAACATAGCTCAGAAAATATCATAATCTGGGCCCTTTAACTGTGTCTCTCAGTCTCGTACGCTGCTGTCAGACCCGTATCCGTGCTGTGGGCGCTGTAGCAGAATCAGCGTTGACCTTTAGAGCCTGAGCCCGCACACAGCCTGGTGCAGTCGATGAGGCCTGGTAGTGCCACAGGGCTCGACACACACACGCGCCCGTCCACAAGTCCATCTCACACTGACATTGAGCTAATCGACTCTGCACTGGATGGTACAGTTAGGAGGTAAAATGGAACAGCGTTTTTAGTAAGATGTTTAATGCCATTTCGATCTCATCACATTTCATTTTGCTTTATCCGATTATTCAAGGTGAAAGAACTAAGATGTTTTATTTTAAAGCGCCTTTTCTGATCTCCTCATCACACATGTTTAACACACAAGTCCTGCATATTTAGGCCATTTCTCTCAAACGGAAAACACAGTCCCACTTTCTGATGTCATGGGATAGTAAAGATTGATTGATTAATTTATTTGGGTCACAGGTATATTCTGATTTCTGATATTCTGATATTTCGTATTTAACACAGACTGAAAAGGTGTAGGCTGAAGCTTGAGATTATTCTGCCTTTACCTTCCTTTATCAGAGCGTCTTCTTCATCTTGACACCAGTTCATCTCCATAAATACAGCAAAAGGAAACAAACAAATCAGTAACAGTACAACAAAGTACTACGGCACAAACTGAGTATCATAATTCATGTATCTGCCCAGAGTTGAACATTAAAACTTCTTCATAAAATGGAAGAGAGTGTTGCACAATTTTAGGTTTTCTGTACAGTTCTTCTGGAGTTCCAGCCCTTTAAGAGACATACAACATTTCATAATGTTTGTTCTGATTTGCTTTTTTATAAATATGGCTGTACCTCTGAGCTCATATTGGCTATTTAGGATTTTTTATATATTCTGTAATTATTTTGACAAGAGATGTTGTTTACTTTGAACATGATTTTCAAAGTGTAAAGGTCGACGAAATCGTAAAATTTCAGAGTTTGAAGGTTTATAAATAGCGCATTGGTTGGTTCATTATAAGTTGATAATGTGATTGCCTTTTTTTGCCAGGTAAAGATCGGATTTGTATTGGTCTTATATATTCTCAGTACAGTAGAGCATTACCAACGAGTTGTATATCATAAAAAGACTAGGACTAGGATATATCTAGATAAAAACAATCTTTTTTATTATGAAGGAACTGCTCCACTGTGTTTTAAATTAAATTAAATTTTGCATAATATAGGAACTAAATGTGATAAACTTGACCATAAATCCGTGTATGCAGATACGAGGTAAATATGTTCAAATCAAATAGGGCTTTTACTGATAACAATTCTAATGCTGATTTATTCTTAAAGCGGGGATATTATGCAAAATTGACTTTCGTCATTTCCCTTATCAAAAACGTGCCTGGAGAGGTTTTATATGTCATAAATGCATGTTTGACTAATTTAGTGATCTCTCCTGTGCACAATTCAAACCTTTACAGTGGGATTCGGTCCAGTGCACAACCCACAAACCTACGTCACTCATGCTCCCACACGGCAATTCTTCATAAATACACACCAGCATGATATAAAACAATTCACTACAACTTCAAAAAATCTGATGCAAGTTGCAGTCGTTTGCTGGCCAAGCTGTTTATGTTATAATTTGGTGTTATAGTTCTCAACACTGTTGTCCAATCAGAAAGCAGAATAAGCCTCACATGAGTCTCTCATTTAGGTTGCCAGTTTCAGTGCTGAAATCCAGTTGGTTTAAACCTCAAATGCCTCTCTGATCTGAATGGTGACTATATAAACCCCAGCACCAGCAGCCGATCATAAGTCAGTGCTAGTGCAGACTTTGCAGCTCAGTGAGGGAATTCTGGAGGTTCTGAGCTTTCACATGAGGTCTGTCCATATGCTGAGAGTGAGACAAACTTGGATGTGTCTGCAGGTTAAGACACTAACAACTCGTATTGTTCCGATACCAATCCAATACTACAAAGACTGAAGAAGTAGACTAAGGCCACTCAATTTTGTTACAGTAGAAGAGCAATAAATAAATCTACTAAAAGACTATCTCTAAAGAAAATGTAGAAGAATACATTTGATTTTGAGAAGTAAGTGTTAAGAGTCAAACATATAAAGATCTTGACCATAAGTAGTAGGAATATAACAGTAACATAGTGATAGTGATATCGTATCGTCAAAGTTCTCACATTAATATCGTGGACCATCACAATATATCAAATTACAAGTCTCTTTTCTTAAATTAAGAGTTATGGTGCAGCAATAGCTAAAAAAAAAAAGACAGAGGGAACTACATAGACCATGATCCTTTGCTCTATTTCAGTGTAGACTACAAGAAGAAATAACAGTTCTAAGCACTTTTAAGTCTTCATTCTGTGGATTAAGTCAAGGCATTTTAAGAGGAAAAAGAAGCATATTAATCATTTCCACAAAATATCATACTGTAAGATGTATATCTTGAAAATATTGTACCAAGAGATTTGGATATTTTTACATCCCTAATCATAAGCCACCCCTTCATATCGTGAGCTTTCCCACGATATCGTACCGTGAGGTTCATACTGTGACAATAGCTTATCGTGAGACTTTTTATTTGTTACTTTCTAGCACAGTGCATGGACAAAACCAACAGTGAGGCCTGTAAAAAGACGCTCATCCTCGGAGCACATGGCTAAGGATGCAGAGTAAACAAAGTCCGAGTTAGCGCTGTTTTCAATATTGTCAGGTTGCACTCTCCGTAGCGCAGTTTCTACAAAGTTGAGCACCCACACTAAAGGCTAAACGAAGGTATCAAAGAGGTTACACAAATGTCTTTTCTGTTATTATTGGCATGTTTTAAGAGTCTGCAGAGCCTCCACAGTCTATTTAAACTGTTCTGGACGTTAGCGGTAGCATTAGCCGCTGATGTAAACAGTGGCCGCTCTCATATCTACAGGTCCTCACTGTGCAAAATACAGAGTAGTATCGGAATGGTGATTTGATCTGAGTACTCGCTGATACCTTTACCTGAAAAATAGCAGTATATAGAGCTTTTCAATACCAGTAGTAGTAGTAGTAGTAGTAGTAGTAGTAGTACCAGCAGTAAGATGCTACATAACGTTCCTCTTAAAATTATTATACCCACATGCTGTTGCTTTTGTACAATAAAAACGTCTATAATCATTTGGGAACGGTTCATTTCATCTATCTCTCTTTTAACTCTTGGACTGCAGATTATTCTGGTGCAGTAGTGTCAGTTTCACTTTAATGCCACTCAAGGGAAATCCCCTGGCCCCTAATACCGTCACACACTACACTGTACGTACATATACTCGTAGCCCAGCTGATCTGTGCTCGGACATCTGCATCAGGGGGAGGATTTAGCCATATCCAGGAGCTATCCCGGGTCATGCCACTCTACAGGGCAGAGGTGCGTACAGTAGAGAAATGCTCAAAAGTGCAAAGTATGGACCTCAAATATATCAAAACTCAGATACTAATCAAGACTAAAACTAATATCGAAACCAGATAGTAAAAAGTCACATTCACAGGACAGAAATGAACCTTTCCTGAAACTTTACAATGATCTAGAGCTGTTTCAGAGCAAGTATAAGAGCACATAGAGTAGTATACGCTCATGGACCACTATGGAACCTACCTGGACCACTGAGTGATTACACACATGTTGAAAATGTAATTCTGTGGTCTAAATCAGGGGTCTCCAAATTTTTTCCTCTGGTGAGCTACCTTTACAAAACAAAAATGCCAAGAAAGAGCTACTTATTTTAGCAGTTACAAGAAGCTGAGTATAAATAAGAGCCTCAGAGCCTTGGATGGTGAACAGTCAGATATCTATAAAACATAAACCATTATCTATTTATTAGTGCACAAAGTGCATTATCAAAATGATAGATTTACAATGGTAATCAAATGGTAGTCAAATTGTAGCCTGATTTATCTTCCAGTTTCACTTTGTGGAAACCATCTGACCTCGGAGCATTAGAATACATTCGCTTGACAGTATGCAGGTACTTTTTTAAAATTTAACCAATCGCTGTTATTTGGTCATGATGTATGTAAATGCAAATCCCCTAGGAGAAGGGAATGTCTGGCTCTTCGATGATTGGTTGGTGCCCAGACTCACACTTCCAGGGTCCTTGTGAACCGTCAAGTGTATTCCAATTCCTGACCTAATTGCTGGAGAGAAATGAAATTAAGCAGAGGCACCAGGTGGCACCAGCGTGACTAGTCAAATTGTACTTATTCAACCCAGTATATGTAACTCAGAAATCCCTTGACGAACTACTTGGAAAGAGGTGCAGAGCTTACTAGTAGCTCCCAAGCTACAGGTTGGAGATGCCTGGTCTAAATAGTACTTTTTAAAAATGATTATTATTATTATCATTGTGGTATTGAAATCGGTATTAAGTATCGAGTCTATTCCTTAAAGGTATTACGTAAAATTTACTCAAATGAACTTCAAGTCCTTGTCCTTATGTATGTTGTATGTATATATGTTGTAATGTTGTTACTTCAGCAAGAATATACATGGAATTGTGTTTGTTTCATTCACACATGTTTGAGTAATCCTTTATTATTAGTCTGTCTACATTTCCAAAGATCAAAATGCTCTGTTCCACCTTGTGATGTTAACAGCTACTACTAGAACAAGTTCCTACAGCTCTACTCAAACAGTGACAGATACAGGACTACATTCGTACTATAATGCTCCCTACAACTGTACAACAACTCACACTTATGTAATAGATAATACCCCCTACAGTTGTACAACAACTCACCTTTATATAACATGTAATACTCCCTACAACTGCACAATAACTCACCTTTATATAACGGATAATACTGCCTACAACTGTACAACAACTCACCCTTGTGCAACAGATTCCACACAATTCCAAGGCTGAAATGACCCAAATGATTCTGGTGAAGCTGTGTGGCATTTAAAAACACGGTGGAGCACTTCCTGTATTACCACATGACATCTGTTTGAGAGAACAACTCAGCGTAAATATGCAGGATTTGAGTTTTAAACATGTGAATGAAACAAAACACAACACCAGGTCTGTTCAAGATTATAACATAGATCAGAAAAATAACACAATATGTGCCCTTTAATATCGAAATTGAGTTTAAAATATTTCTTATCGTGACAACACTAACACCTATTCACATTGCCCCATATCTACTTACCGCCCGCACTGATCAAACAAGCATCAAGCCAACATTATATCAACACCATTTTATACACTGTCTGTCTGCTAAAGATTACTGGGGTCCAAGGTCAATTCACCAACGCGAACGCCTCCGATCGGCCCACGCGCTTAATGCTAATCACACATTGTTATCAACACTTACATTATCATATTCCATCAGCCAGACACACTCATTTGAACTGGGTAAACAAACATATAATTTATCATAGAAGGGCCGTACGTTACATAATAGTACAATAACATTAAAATCCACCGCCAGCTTGCAGGGCTTTGCGAGGTTTGAGTTATGGCCGTTATCAGATGAGATGGTGTTACTATCTCAACAAAAGATATGAGAGATGGACTTGGGACTTTGTGAGAGACTATGAACCAAGTAAGGCAGTTTTTTTTTTTTTTCCCCATTTCTTCTTATTTGTTTTCTTTTTTTACCTTTGAGAATGTTACGCAATGGGAAAATGTATTGTCAGAAAGCGTGTGTCAGCGAAACTAGACTTTGAGATTTCATAACATGGAACTGAAGATAGATTTTCTGGATTTGTGAAAGTACACAGTTTCATTTACTTCAAAGCGCACTGAAGATCTGGAAGCAAATAAAAAAATCTCATTATATTCTTGGCCAGTGATTTGTCATTAACTTAATCCTTAAAGGTGCATTGCGTAACTTTTCTGGTATTGGGGCTCCATGGAGACAGACAGGTGGCATGATCGAGCCAGCAAGTTACAAGTTAGATCTGTGGATAGGTAGCCAAGCTGGTACCACCTAGTGCCTCTGCTCAATTTCATTTCTCTCCAGCAACTAGGTCAGGAATCGGAATAAACTAGACGGTTTGCAAGAACCCCAGAAGTTGTAGACCGCACACCAGCCAATAAGTGAAGAGCTGTGACGCCAAGTCTGGG
Source organism: Boleophthalmus pectinirostris (assembly GCF_026225935.1). NCBI lineage: Eukaryota > Metazoa > Chordata > Actinopteri > Gobiiformes > Gobiidae > Boleophthalmus > Boleophthalmus pectinirostris. Next base: position 38,580,529 of record NW_026571133.1, read on the forward strand.
TCCCTTTTTGTGGTGCAGCACAACAGTAAACAAAGCAGTCGAGATGGATGTAGACCAGGAGTATCCAACCTGTAGCTCAGGAAGTACTGGTAGCTCTCCACTCCCTTCCAAGTAGAAGGGATTTCTGAACTACACAGATAAGTTGATAAGTTGATCTGATTAATTAAATGCCTTTTACCATTGTACATGTATCATTTTGATTTCTAACTTTGTGCACTAATCATCCGCTCATTTGTTTTTCAAAATAAAACAAAAAATAAGAAAATGAAAAAACAACTATTTTCTTCATTATTTGTCTCCAAAACTAAAATGAAAAAAAAAGAAATGATAACGATTATTTTATTTTTTTTTTTATTTTTCAGTTTTTGGTTTTGTGTTTAAATGAATAAAGTTAAAAACAGTTAACACTCATTTCCCGATTTAAGTAGCTCTCTGACATTTTGGTTTTGTACAGGTAGCTCACCAGAGACAAAAGTTTGGAGACCCCTGATGTAGACGAAGCCATGCATTCTGTGTTGGCAACAATTCCCGAGATTGAGGATTTAAAGCCAAAACAAAGAGAATGTTTGGTGAATTTTATTAAGGGGAAAGACATTATTGCCCTTCTTCCTACGGGATTTGACGCATTACATACGTCACGACCAAATAGCAGGGACTGATTAAATAAAAAAGTACTCGCCGGCTGTCAAGTGAATGAATCCTAATGCTGCAAGTTCAGACTGTTTCTACGAAGTGAAACCGGCTGATGATTCAGGCTAGTGGAGAGGTAGGCAAGGTGCTTTTTTGCATTAAAAACACCTGTAATTGAATAAATGCTAAATAGATGTTTGATGTCATACTGTGGAACATCCAAGGCCAAACATCATATCTGTGGAGACAAGCAGGCGGCAGACCAGTGAACCTTTAAAGGCCATATACACAAAATTGACTTTCGTGAGCTTTAAGTTATGTTACAATGTTTATATCTGACCAAAAACATCCCTGGAGTTGTGTTTTGGTTTCATTCACACATTTGAATAATCCTTTACTTGTAGTCCGTCTGCATCTCCAAAGCTCAAAACCCTCTGTTCCACCTTGTGATGTCATGAAGCAGTAGTTTTCAACAGCTACCTTTTACCTTTAGTTCATTAGAAATTGACAATTCCAAGTCTGAAATCATCAAAAGGCTTCTGGTTAACGTGTATGGATTTTGAAAATACAGTGGAGCACTTCTTCCTGTATCACTACATGACATCACAAGGTGGAACAGAGTGTTTTCAGTTTGAGACAAGAAATAGAAGTTTAAATATACAGCTCCAGATATGTTTTCGATGAGGAAACATTATAACATAGATCAGAAAATAGTGTAATATAGGCCTTTTAAATTTATCTTTATGGTTGAGATAGGCAAAATATTACACACATGACATTATACTACTACTTTACAGTACACATACCTGTACTTGTTCTCTCTGTTTAAATGCAGACCCTGATTTAACCCCGCTATTACCTCAGTCACTCCGGTTCTCCTCGCTATAATAGTCTGGACAGATGCTCTTATCCATGTGTAATGTCTGCAGATCTGAGGAGTCCACAGCACGGACACAGACTGTAAAGTCATACAACTCCAATAAAACATATGAGACCGCGGCGGGCCAGACTGTGTACCGTACCTCCAGTGGATAACAGCGGGACAGGGGGGAGGATACAAGGGATGCAGGGGCCGCTGAATGACGAATATTGTTGCGTTTTATAGCGAGCGGGTCATAGGGTTTAGAGTACAAATGTGAGGAGAGATAGTAGTGAGATGTTTGTTGGGTTGACAGTGTTTTTCATCGTAGAAACTAGGGATGCACTGATACAGCTTGTTCAGCTCTGATACCGATATTGATACTTAAAGGTGCATTATGTAACTGTTTGTTTGGGGGTCCATCACCTGCTTGTTTCTATGGATATGTCATTGCTCTGCCTGGATTTTTCCACAGTATGACATTAAAACATCTCTATCTTACATTTATTCAACTACAGGTGGTTTTATAGCTCAAAATACCTAGAAAAACAGACATTCTGACTGTGAGCGGGGTCGCCTCTCCACAGATCTGGCCTGTAACTTGGTCTGTTTCGGAATATAGAAAGGTTTAATGCCATATTGTGAAACATTCCAGACAAAGCAATAACATCTCCATGGAGAAAAGCATTTGGTGGACCCTCTACTGGAAAATGCACCTTTAAGTTTTAAGTATCAAACAACCTATTTTTTGTGGCCGATATGATACTGATAAAATGGGAGTTGGAGCTACCGATAGCCGATATAAAAGCCGATATATTTAGTGATGTAAAACTTCACTATAAATCTTCAACTGATTATAAAACTTAGGTCTGGCTCTGCTGGGTTTTAAATTGGGTTTGTTTAGGTGACATTTATTGTTATTCTGCCTCTTTACAGTCGTATTTAAAGACAGAAGGTCAGCCTAATGCCATTTTTGCATCACATTCTAGTCTGTAAAGAAAGTAAGTAAACTACCACTATCAGCCTTTAGCGGTAAATGTGCACACACAGCAGTAATTATGTGTAAATTCCGATAATTCACACCTCTATTCACAGCTCATTTACTTCATCAGTGTAGGCCCAGTAACATGTGTACAGCCACTATAGTCACTTTACACTAGGCCAGGTTTATGTGTGGGAGCTACAGCAGCAAATCAATGAGAAAGAACCAAAAGTAGCTTCAAAAACAACACATTTGTAACACTCACCACTCACACAGGCTCCTCTCAGATCACAAGTCCTCGCAAATAAGTGTCCTTTCAAACCTGACTCAAAACGATCGCCCGTGAATATAATATAATCCAGCATGTTGACAGCAGCTGTGTGAGTAAACAAATGCATGTGAGTGAAGTGATTCTGGGAGTGCGTTCAGGGGCAGTATGGCATCACACACACAGACAAATGATGCTGCAGATAAATATTCACGCAGCGCCACATATGAGGACATTTATCTGTCTGTAAATTGGATTAAGTGGACACGATATAGAGAGTCTAAGCTTTATAACATGAACTATTGGCCCATATCAGCAAGATTTATGCCGATAGCCGATATGTCTCCAAGTCCCCAACTGATACTGTGGGGACTGAGAGGGGCATTTGCTTCCAAAACGCAGTGAACTTGATAAAAAATTTGATTCTATTGTGGTATGTAATTGTTATTTATCCTGCAAGTAACTACAGAACAGCTTTGTATGAATAAAAGTCCAATCATTATGAGACTTCCTAGTACATCAGAGTAAATGGTCTTTTTACATCAAATATGAGGCCCAACAGCTGTATCGGTATCATGGAACCGATATTCGATCCAGAAAATGATGCTTGCAGTGATATTCAATACCAGTCTTGGTATCGGCGCATCCCTAGTAGAGAGACAATACACAATTTACAATACAATTTCCTAAACCAATGCAATAATAAATCAAATGTTCTCTTATACTAAATCAGACAAAAATTATAATTTGATTAACTAACTACAATAAATGAACAATAAACAAAATAAACTGATAAAATGTAAAACCAAGTCCTATTGCTCACAGTATCTATATAGTATCTTAGTTGTTCTGAATAAAAATACGCTTTACATTTTTCCACTTTTTTTTTTTTTTTTTTTTTCAAACCACTAAATCAAATAATTCCATGAACCTCTATGCGTTGAACCATTATAGGGTCAAATGCTGAAGCCCCATCTCCCCATATGAACAAATTCTTACACATGTCATGGCAAATCCATAATAACAGACCTGCATAAGAGATACTGTATTATAAGTATTATTTCAATACCGTGCATACAATTTTCATTTGAACAGTGTGTGTGAACTCTCCCACATACTGCTGAATACTCCTTACAAAAGCCCTGACTAAGCATACGAACTTTCCATTATTCAACTCCGAGTCACATTTTTACATAAATATATCTATCACATGCTCGTAATCCCACCATTGAGGAAGTGCGGTCTCCAACTTCCTGTTTATATCGCAGTGGGAATATTACAGGGACACATGACAGGAAGTGAGTACCAAATATGGACTGTTTACATGAATGAGAGCTTTGATTATTATTTTTTTTAAGGTCCTATGTTATGCAAAATTGACTCTTGTGAGCTTTAACGGTGCATTGTGTGACTTCTACTTGCTTGTCTCCAAAAAGAGGTTATTTCTTTGTCTGAAATGTTCCATAGTAGGGCATTATATTTGTTCAATTACATGTGTTTTATAGCTCAAAAATACCATAAAAAACATGACTTTTAACAAGAGGTGGGACCAAGTGTTTGTTTTGCAAGTCTCAAGTTAGTCTCAAGTCTTCAAAGTCAAGTTCCAAATCAAATACAGGCAAGTCCAAGTCGAGTCTCGAGTCACTGGCCCATAAGTCCAAGTCAAGTCCAAGTTGTCTGCTTTGAGCTTCAAGTCATTTCAAGTCTTTAAATCAAGGTACCAAATATATATATAGCTTTGATTTTCGCAGTGTATTTGACTTTTAAGATAAATTGTACTTTAAAAAATCATAATAAATTTATATGAGTATTTATATGAGAGTTGTAGAAATAAATTTTGTTACTTTTTCCTTTTTAAATGTCTGGACAAGATCTTTGTGTGAATAATTACGGTCAGAATAGAAAGAATTCAGATTTAAAAGTGCTTCTCAAGTCTTCTCAAGTCACAGGCATCAAGTCCAAGTCAAGTCCCAAGTCTTAGTCCATTTTATCAAGTCAAGTCTCAAGTCCTAAAAATAGTGACTCAAGTCCCACTTCTGATTTTTACCATACACAGGCTTTCTTTTCCAGAGATCTGACCATTAAACTGTCTCCACTGTCACACACGTTTGCGTAATCCTTTATTATTAGTTTGTTTACTTCTCCGTTTGCTCAAAATGTTCAGTTCCACCTTGTGATGTCATGAAGCTGCAAGTTAACAGCTCCTCTTTACCCTTAGTTCCATAGAGATTCGCATTTCTAGGACTGAAACGATCCAAATGATTCTAGTGAAGGTGTATGAAGCACTTCCTGGAACAGAGTGTTTTCCGTTTGAGAGAAGAACTCAGCTTCGTGTGTTAAACATGTGTGTATGAAACAAAACACAACTCCAGGTGTGTTTTTGATGATGAAACATTATAACAGAGATAAAAAAAAAAAATAGCATAATATGAGCCCTTTAATTGCCATATTTGAAATCGTGTCCAATTTCCCAGTCATTTAACGGAGTAAGTAAACAGGCTAGTGCGAATTGTTGCTGTCATGTTGTAATTAGCGTCATGTGGAGTTGTTATTATGCAAGGAGAAGGTTTGTTGACATGCTCTGAGCTGAAGAAGGCGCAGTGATAAAATATATTCAAATAAACCAAGTAATTGCCTTGAAGGTATCTGAAACCATATTTCTATTTTCAAGCGTTGGACAGATTTGGATTTCATGAATTTATAGCAAGAAAGATAAAATCCTAGGGTCCCAGTCTGCCGTACGTCTCCATTTCAAAGCCCCTCACCACTCCTTTGAGGATAGTGAGGTACGGATCTTAGCTCGAGAAAAGAAATGGTTTGAGAGGGGAGTTATTTTTGTTAGGAAAGACAATCCATCTTTGAACAGGAATGGAGTGCTCAGACATAATCTCTCTTCTATTTACAACTCCATCCTCGGACCTAAATCAAAACAGGAGTGATCGCCAGTATGCAAGGTACGCCATAGGGGCCCGAACCATTATTGATATGACTGCATTCTTTTAATCAGGAAGTCTGTGGTTCGCATTCTACTTTTTAGTTGTGACAAGCACTTATAAACTCATCATGGTGATTCATTATGATGCTCAGAATGCAAAAGGTAAGTGAGGAATAACTTTGGACTACTGCAAACTATTCAAACAAACGAGTATTGTTTTCAACTTTTTTTTAAGACAGTAAAAATCAGATATAACGCTTTATACTATGAGTGCTTCAAGGCCTTTTTCACAATGGCCGGATGTGCCGCGACGTAGGGTAAACTTTTGATTAGGGTTAGGGTAGCTTTTGATTAATGCTTTTCTATGGTGAAAATCTATGGAAGTGTTTTGCGTATTTTCCACCAGCCTCATAAATCTAGCCTGATTTCAGCCCGGTTTCATTTCGTGGAAACCGTCTGACCTCGCAGCATTAGGATTCGTTCGCTTGACAGTAGGCAGGTACTTTTTTTATTTAACCAATCACTGCTCTTTGGTCGTGACATATGTAATGCGTCTCTAACAGGGCAACTGGTATATTAAGCTTTTTCCAAATCCTGTGGGAAGAAGGGCAATAACGCTTTTCCCTTTGATAAAATTCACCAAACATTCTCTTTGTTCCGACTTTAAATCCTCAATCTCGATAACCGTTGACAACACAGAATGTTTGGCTCTTCGCTGATTGGCTGGTGCCGGAACTCACACTTCCGGGATTCTTGCAAACTGTCTAGTGTATTCCGATTCCTGACCTAGTCGCTGGAGAGAAATGCAATTGAGCGGAGGCACTAGGTGGCCACAAGTCTGCCCCATAACCAAATCTTCAACCAACATGCTCGACAAAGCAGATATTCTGTCCATGAAGAATTTAACCACAGCTATCAAGGTCAGAAAGGCGAAAACGTAAAGGTGAACAACGACGACACATTAGTGAACTACTGAGCAAAACTAACATTATGGTCATGAATAAAACACAAGTAATAAGTAATTCATTAATAGCTAACTTGTTAACTCAGAATGATTCTACAATTAAAATTAAAAATCGATTTCATGATGTAGATATTGGCATAGATAGAGAGATTTGTACAGTTCCAATGCTACAGATGTTCAAAGATATCTAGCATTCAAACTGCACAAATCTCTTTTTTTTAACAAGTTATTTATGTTTTTCATGACCATAACTTTAGTTTTTGTCATTGTCCTTTACGTTTTCCTTTTTCTTACCTTGATAGTTGTGGATAAATTCTTCAGGGACAGGTGTTTATCCTTGTTGGTTGAAGATTTGGTGATGCGGCAGATTTATGAAGCTGGTGGAAAATACGCAAGACATTTCCACAGATATTTTACCATAGAAAAGCATTAACCATAAGTGGCGTTTATCCTACATCACAACATTTTTGGTCGTTGTTAAAAAGGTCTATTCAAAAACATAACTTTAATCAGTAAGTAAGTGAGGAATGACTTTGGAACACTGCAAACTGTAACTACAATTGTTTTCATGTTTTTAAGACAGTAAAAAATCAGGTAGAACATCTTATACTATACCCTGTACTTCAGCCTATTCTTAAAAAAAACATCTTTACTCTTCTCCAATGCCTTTTTCATGACATGTCTTTTTTAGGCTATTTTGTAAAACCCACACCGCGTGCCCCTCTTATGCAACGATGACAGCTCCGTTTGGCCTTGACTTTCCCACACCCAAACCCCTCTGTTTAGTCAGTCTCATGCTGTCTCTCTCTTCTCTCTTTTAACTCTCTTCCTTTTTCCCTCCGCTCGTGTAGATTCTCTCCTTCTTTTTTCATTTCTCGTCTGCATGCGAATAGCCCCGAGTCACGCTTAGTGCACGGCCAGCTAACCCCGTGTCATCCGCTTTTGAACTGCATGTTGAACTCTTGCTTAAAAGCGCTGTCTTTAAAAACGTCAAAAAACAGAAGTAGTTTATTTCAAAAGGTCCGCAGTGGTCCGACAAATGATTCACAGTGATGAGTTTATAAGCGCTTTTCACAACCGGAGTTTAGCTGTGACGGTAAAGCGAACAAGAACTAGCATGCTTACCACGCACTTCCTGATTATTGGCCAGTAGAGTTCTGATTAGATGCAGATAGACTTATTTTGACACTTTTCACAACTTTCAGAGACATCAGCCAACAAACTTGCACTTGCTGATATTTTTACTTCAAATACTTGAGAAAAATTCGATATACGGCTTTCAGTGCAAACTTAATTGGATCAGAAGATTAGCAAAGGTAGCATTTTCTTTCAATTTGTTTTGAATGACTGTTGCTTTTACTGGCATTTCATAGGTATATTTTATTTTTTCCAGCAACATCAAACTATCAGCTTGAGGTAAACAGAGGTAAGCCAAGGCAAGGCATGTTTATTTATATAGCACAGTTCGTACACAAAGTAATTCAAAGTGCTTTACAGAATAAGAAACGCATTAAAACTACAATACAAACAAATCAAAACATAAGAATAGAGAATAAAATAAGTTAATGAAAAAATACATTACAATACAAGACGTTACAAAATGATTAATTTCAGTAGAGTAGATTCGATGAAGAAGTACGGTAAATACGGGTGTAACGATATCCAAGTCTTACGATACGATATTGTCACGGTATGAACCTCACGGTACGATAATCCAAAGAATTAAGACTTAAAAGCGCTTAGAACTGTTATTTCCTCATGTAGTCTGGACTTAAACTGAGAAAAGGATCATGGTCTATGTAGTTCCCTCTGTTTTTTTGTTGTTTTTTTTTTTTAGCTATTTCTGCATCATAACTATTTATTTAAGGGAAAGACACTTGTAATTCGATATATTGTGATGGTCCACGATATTATTGTGAGAACTTTGACGATACGATATGACGATATTTCAGTTATTGTTACACCCCTAAGTGTAAAGGTACTAGAAATCGCACCAATACTGAAAACTTTGCTGGATTGAATATCGACTTCCAAATAACGGATTAAGACTGTCTACTGTTTTAGTTGTTCCAGAAAGTCTCTTAATGTTTGAACTTTTAGTAACACAAAGTTGTTTTGTTGCTTCAGAGATAAATAACAGCTACATAACACATTTGGATCAGTTTTGTCTTATTTAATTTTAGTTTAAATGAAATAAATGTTATTTTCAGTCTCTGCTCTGACATCGTTTTCAGCCTATATGTAGTAGTATCAAATATAGTATCGAAATCAGTATCGGAACTGAAAGGCCTGGATCAGTGTATCCCCTTCAAGAAAATGGTTTTGGAGCACTAAAATAGATTTTGGTTGTGAAAAAAGAAAATGTTATAAAAAAGAGAAAATGTAAGGCTTGTCTGTTGTTGTTTTTTTCCATTTTTGTTTTTTTGCCTTGTGAAAAAAAAAAAAAAAAGTAGGCCAGCAAGTATATTTGAGCATGTGATTCTAATGGTCTGTCCAGGTTGTTTTCACGTCTAACTGTGTATGCCTTCCTGTCATTTTCAAGTACATTTACAGTGCCAATACTGAAAACTTTGCTGGATTGAACATCGGCTTCCAAATATCGGATTAAGACTGTCTACTGCACAGGTGTCAAACATAAGGCCCGGGGGCCAGATCCGGCCCTCCAAGACTTTTAATCTGGCCCTCGACTGATTTTCTACTAAAATATTTTAATTATATTTTCTATTAAAATCTTGTTAATTTTCTGTGGTGTTTATCCCAGCAGCGTCTCCAGCATCTCTGTACGTGGCCCCTCCCACCAGAGCAGCATAAATGAAGACTTGTCTCTTTCCAACGCTCTTAAAGGACGATTGTTTTGACTGTTGACCGTGACACTCTCATCAACAAAATGTCAAAAGTGAGAAAAGTGGGGCCGAGTGCAGGATTTTCCAATTTTTTTGACTTATTCCTATTTACATACAAGTTCATGTTAAAACATGATGTTAAAATTGCATTTTTCTTAAAGTTTCAGGTTGTTCATAATATTATAATATTTTGTAAAAGAAAGAGTTCATCAATTAAAAATGATTTCTGTAATAGATTTGTGTTTCTCTGCACAAATATTTGAACTTATTGCTATTTTTGGAGTTTATATGACATGAGTTTTCTGATCCGGCCTCTTTGGGATCAAAGTAGGTTGGATACGACCCCCGGACCAAAATGAGTTTGACACCCCTGGTCTACTGTCTGACTAAAGTCTCTTAATGTTTGAACTTTTAGTAACACAATGTTGTTTTGTTACTTCAGAGGTAAATAACAGCTACATAACACATTTGGATCAGTTTTGTCTTATTAAATTTTTTTTTTTAATTATATAAACGCTGTTTTCAGTCTCTGCTCTGGCATCGTTTTCGGCGTATACTTAATAGTATCGAATATAGTATCGAAACTGAAAAACCCGGCTCTGTGCATTCCCTTCAAAAAATGTTTTTGTAGCACTAAAATAGATTTTGGTTGTGAAAAAAACAAAAAAGTAGGCCAGCAAGTATATTTAAGTGTGATTCTAATGGTCTGTCCGGGTTGTTTTCACGTCTAACTGTGTATGCCTTCCTGTCATTTTCAAGTACATTTACTTTAGCAGCCCCGAGGTGTACACTCATTTATCACAGGAGAAGCTAAAAGACGCTAACCGCCGCTAACACATGCTAACAGACGCTAACAGTGACGGCGTTGTGTGCGCTCCGTCTCCCAGATCAAGTGATCCCCTGACCCCGCGACCCCGACTCTACTCCTGGGTCAACCTCAGAGGTCAGGGGTCAACAGGCGAGGTGTTAAAAGAGCAGTCATTGGGTGTCAGCTGATGTGACGGCGTTAGCGTCATTGATCAAGTGCTCCCAGCGCTCGCGGCTGTTTAGTAAAGTCGATAAGTAATGTTTAATAGCCGTGAAGTCATATTTTTAAGTTGTGTAAAAAGTAATAGACTAATTGTTTTTCAAGTTCAACTTGGAAAACAGATTTGTTATTCACTTTAAACCATCAAAACATGAACCAGATAAAAATAAATAAATAAATGAATGACTAAAATAGATACATTGGGAATAAAAACTCAAGTAAATAACATATATAACATTGGAAAAATAATAGCATTTAAAGCATTATAACTGAAAGAGTGTCCAGTTAAATGTTTTGTAAATAAAATAGATACATTGTGAATAAAAGTTAAGTAAATAACATATATAACATTAGAAAAACAATGACATTTAAAGCATTATAACTGAAATAGTCTTATAGTGCCTTCAGTTAAATGTTTTGTAAATAAAATAGATACATTTGTGAATAAAAAAGTAAGTAAACAACATATATAACACTGGAAAAATTATAACATTTAATGCATTATAACTGAAATAGGCCTATAGTGTCTCCAGTTACATGTTTTGTAAATATAATAGATACATTGTGAATAAAAACTTAAGTAAATAACATATATAACATTGGAAAAATAATAACATTCAAAGCATTATAACTGAAATAGGTCCAGTTATTAATTTATTCGTTTTTTTTTATAAATTAACTGGATACATTTTGAATAAAAATTTAAGTTAAAAAAAAAAAAAAACACACACACTGGAAAAGCATTGTAATTGAAATAAGCCTATAGTGCCTACAATTATTTTTTTGTAGATTATATAGATAACACTGTGAATATTAAACTCACAAGTAAAAAAAAAAATAATATATATATATATATATATATATATATATATATATATATATATATATATATATATATATACATATATGACATTAAAAAAATCATAACATTCGCAGTATGAAAACAAAACCGCGTGCAGAGATCTCATCTGTAGAGTTATACTGATAGCTGTTCTCAAATAGTGCATTTTTGGCAATGCAAATTTTTATTTTATGTTTTATTGTTATTTTGATTTGATTACTTTTTAATAGATCAATTTATTTGCGTTGAATTTTTCTGCTTTTCTAATACCACTCTAATACCAAAAATATATATTTATAATTTTTTTTAAAAACTAAAAATTTTAAAATAAGCCAAACTCATTTCATGTGCCCATTACAAAAGAAACAACAGAAAACAAAAATAACAACAAAAATATGCTTGCTTGAGTGTAGACTTCACATTTTATATGTACATTTTCTAACACATACCCCATCTTCAGAGCATTCTCCTTCACTATAGGCCTTCAATTTGACCTCTGACCCCATCCTTTGTAGTATAGTATGTATTTATCCATGTGATTCTCAGACCAAGGACGGAAGCGCTGCTGTCCTCTGTAGTGTAAATGTGAACTCTCCTTTGTTGGGTTTTCAGCACAAGTGAACAGGTGACTAAAGCTGGGATGCAGAAAATGAAATAAAGCATGAATTTTTAGCTGGATGAATCAAAACTGCACACTGTCTCTATTGTGTAGTTCTGGTTGTCCAGAACCGCCTGAAATGTGAGTCACATGACTAGGCCGGCGTCATGTCACGTGGGCGGTAAAAACAAGGAAGTGGAGCACCGTGTCTGAAGTTGCAGCAGTTGATAGCAAATAGTTCTAGCTACGCTGTTTCCCATTTGTCTATGCTTTTTTTAAACTGTTTTCGCAATAGCGTCACATGACCGATGTCACGAATCCCAGCGAATCAGGAAGGAGCAAGCCACAGTGACATGGTCCAGTAAGGGCGACAACTAGAGCTCCTACGTCAGTGTATCAGTGTTTTCAGGCGTCCACACAGTACCGGATCAGATTCGTACTCAAATCAATTTGTGGGAGCTGGCGGCACCGGATCGTTCCGTCTCTGGAGCCATTTTCAATTAGTGTGGACAAACACTGCATCCACAACGAAAACGACTCAAATACGTACTAGTGTGGATAGGCCTTAAAGATGAAAAGTGACGAGGTTCACTGCAGTAGTTGCTAGGGATGCACTGATTCAGCTTTCTTAGTTCAGAAACTGATTCCGATACTATAGCTTTAAGTATCTACTGATATCCGATTTCAGCCGGTACCAGAATTGAGACTGAAAACAGCATTTATTGTCTTAAAACAAGAGTAAGACAGAACTGAGCCAAATGTGTATCTGTAACATGATTTTTATGTCCAACTACGACATTGGTTGACTTGATATTTGGAAGTATCTGGGCCGATATCTGATACCAGTATTTGATCGGTCCATCTCTGACAGTAACAGAAGAGGGGGGGGGCGACGTTTTTCGATGCAACGTCAACTGGAGCCAGAGCCGATGGAGCCGGCAGCACCCCCATGCTCACTTCCTATTTGGAACGCGACGACTAGCGGGTTAGCTATGTCCATTTATACATTCCGTCTATGATTGAAAAACATGAGTAATACAGAAAAAGGAGTAGAGAAATAATGTGAAAATTCTCCAGCTGTAGTCAGATTGGAGATTCCATGTTTTAAAACTATACAGTAACCTTCTACACAGCACAGTTCCATTAACACTCATGTCCCACTACCCTCTGTCTCCATCTCTTCCTTAGAACCATCCCTGAGGTACCACGGAAACACAAAAATGGACTCGTAATGAAAAAAAAGAGAGAAAGAAAGAGAGAGGGAGAGCTAATCTATTGGGACTACTGGGAGTTGTGGGAATGCTGCACAGAGCTCGCATCTTAATCCCTCGTAGGCTAGTGTCGGGGCGGATCATTAAAGGGATAGTTTTGGCATGCACGGGACTCCGCTGTGCTTATGCGTGTGGGTATTTGATATGGTAATGTCGGCGTTTCTTTTGAATCTCAATTTCAAGGCTCTTCAGGAAAAACTGTGAATGTATAATAATTACAGATATCATGGAGCGGGTGATTAATGAGATACAATGGTGATTCTGCATGTGAAGTACGGGATTCAGTTGTGGTTTTTTTTATATTGGGTGTTGTGAGGAAGTTTTCTAAATGGGTGGATACTTTTGTTCTTGGAGGTTGGTAAGGTCAATTGCCTAAAATGTGGAGAATTAAATCAGAGGAACATTGGTGACAAAAGTTATAAACAGTCGATCTTGGACGATACAAATCATATTCCAGTTTTTGAGGAAATGCATTTTAAAAGACTCATATTACGTGATTTTCTGTTATGTTATAATGTTGTTTCTTCATTGCAATCATACTTGGAGTTGTGTTTTGTTTTGTTCACATCTTTAACGCACAAAACCTGCATAATATTGAGGCTGAGTTATTCTCTCAAGTAGAAAACACTCTTGCGATGTCATGTGGTCATACAGGAAGCACTCCATACACTTTCATGTTTATTTGGATAATTTCAGTCCTGGAACTGCAGATTTTAACTGAACAAAAAGTAAAAGGTTAACTGTTAACTTGAAAACTACCACTACATGACATCACAAGGTGTATAGGTGACAGATGGAGACCGACTAATAATAAAGGCTCAGCAACAAAACACAACTCTAGGTATGTTTTTGAGGAGGTAGCAGCATTCTAACATGCCTTAAAGCTCAAGAGTAAATTTTGTGTAAGATAGGAGCTAGGGATGTAACAATAACCGAAATATCGTGATATCGTATCGTCAGAGTTCTCACAATAATATCGTGGACCATCACAATATATCGAAGTCTCTTTGCTTAAATGAAGAGTTATGGTGCAACAATAGCTAAAAAAAAGACAGAGGGAACTACATAGACCATGATCCTTTGCTCCATTTCAATGTAGACTAAGAAGAAATAACAGTTCTAAGCACTTTTAAGTCTTAGTTCTTTGGATTAAGTCTTGTCAAGGCATTTTAAGAGTAAAAGTAGCATAGTAACAGTTTTGCCGCCACAAAATATCGCAATAAATATCATACCGTGGGATGTATGTCGTGAAAATACTGTACAGAGAGATTTGGATATTGTTACATCCCTAATTATAAGCCTCTCCATCATATTGTGAGCTTTCCCACGATATCGCAATAAATACCGTACCGTGATGATATTGTATCGTGAGACTTGGATACTGTTACACCCCTAATAGGAGCTTTAAGTTTCCCGTTTTGTGGAACATTAAAGGAAAAACAACATCTCCATGGAGAATAATGGGTTTTGGACCCTTCACGTAAAAACATTCATACGACCTCTTTCAGTTATTTATTTATTTTATGATCAAAACCGAGAATGAACGCACTTACATTAACACTTTTCTGGTGAAGTGTCTGTCATAATGCTTTTTTTCCTTGGAAATGTTATCGCTTCGTCTGGATTGTAATACCACAGGGTTGTATTAAACCTTTTTATCTTCATGGAGACCAAACCGGACCAAGTTACAGGTCAGATCTGTGGAGAGGCAACCCCGCTCACAATCAGCCTGTTTTTCAAGGTATTTTTAAGATATAAAAGCGCCTGTAATTTCAAACATGTAAGGTAGAGCTGTTTGATGTCATACTGTGCAACATTCCGGGCAGAGCAATGAGCAATCTCCATAGAAACAAGCAGGTGACGGACCCCCAATCGAAAAGTTACACAGTGCATCTTTAAATATGTAAATTTCAAAATGATTCCAGCATCCTGTAACATCAATATTATATTTTTTAACCTCATTTCCCCTCATTACAGCATCCCTATTAAACCCCAAATTCTCGCACACTGTATTGGAATATGCCTGTTGGTTTGTACCAGCGCAGAGGATGAGGACGCTCGCTCGGCGCTCTCATCTTGTTTCTGTTCTTTATGAGCACGGCGCGGACGTCTGTAATTGAGCTTATGGGTGATTAAACTCCACATGGCCCCTGGGAGCCCGGGCCAGCCATCCGTCATCTGCGTCAGGGGCTCGGGCTCCACGCGGCTCCTCGCGGCTCCTCCCGGCTCGGCGCTACTGTCTGCATATAAAGATGCTAAGACGCTAATGTCACTCCACGCCGAAGCTAAGTAGACAGGAATGTATAGGATTAGATATAATGTGTTTAAATCTGAGCAGAGGTATTAACTCTTTATAGGATCATGTTAAGACTATTTGAGGGTTGATAAAGATGTACAGAGATTTGCATTAATATGAAATCATTTTTGTATTAGGCGATCTGCTGTGAAAGATTGAAGGTTTGAGTTGAAATAAACATAAAACTGACTTATAAAAATATTTGTGACTGAACAGAAAGCTAAAATGCCCAAATTAGGCTATTTTCTGAACTATCTTACAATGTTGTTTCCTCATCAAAAACATATTTGGTGCTTTTAAGAGTAGGGACCAGTCTCAAATACAAAGTTGAAAAAGCTGAGGCACTCAAAAAGTGAGTTTGCCCTGATGAAGGCTGAAGGGCTGAAACACTTTGGCATGATTTTAACTTTATGTGCTATGTGGTATTAAATGCTTTTAATTATTTTGTACTTTCTGGCATTTTGAGAGGAAAAAGTAGACAGTTAAAAAATTAAAATTGACACTTTTGTTATATTGCAATCAATAATGTACCATGAGACAGAGGTGGGGACTTGCAAGTTGTGACTTGGACTCGAGTCAGACTTGAGTCACTATTTTAAGGACTTGAGACTTGACTTGATAAAATGGACTAAGACTTGGGACTCGACATGGAATTGAAGGTCAGTGACTTGGGACTTGGCTCGGTCATGAGGCCTGTGACTTGAGAAGACTTGAGACGCACTTTTAAATCTTAATTCTTTCTATTTTGACCATAATGATTCACACTAAGATCTCATCAAGACATTAAAAAAGGAAAAAAAATTACATTTCTACTCTCTTATAACTCTTATATACTCTATAAATACTCATATAAATATACTATGACTTTATAAGTGCAGTTAATCTTAAAAGTCATATAAATGGCAAAAACCAAAGTCTATTTGGTACTTTGGTTTAAAGACTTGAAATGACTTGAAGCTCAAAGCACATGACTTGGACTTGACTTGAACTTATAGCCCAGTGACTCAAGACTCGACTTGGACTTGCCTATGTTTGACTTGGGACTTGACTCAGACTTGAGGTCAAAGAGTTGAGACTTACTTGAGACTTGCAAAACAACGACTTGGTCCCACCTCTACCATGGGATGGATATTGTGAAAAGAGAGATTTGGATATCGTTACATCTAGGGGTGTAACAATATCTGTCTCACGATATGATATCGTCCTGGTATGAACCTCACGGTACGACGATATTTATTGTGATGTTGTGGGAAAGCTTGTGATATGGTGGGGAGGCTCACGATTAGGAATGTAACAATATCCAAATCTCTTGGTACGATATTTTCACGATATACATCTCACGGAATATTTATTGCAATATTTTGTGGAGGTTAACAAAACTGTTAATGTGCTGCTTTTTATAGACAAGACTTAATCTGAAGAACTAAGACTTAAAAGTGCTTAGAACTGTTATTTCTTCTTGTAGTCTACACTGAAATGGAGCAAAGGATCATGGTCTATGTAGTTCCCTCTGTCTTTTTTGAGCTATTCCTGCACCATAGCTCTTAATTTAACAAAGTGACTTGTAATTCGATATATTGTGATGGTCCACGATATTTTTGTGAGAACTTTGACGACACGATATCACGATATTTCAGGTTACATACGTACACACTAATAATGCAGAATTACTCCAAGATGTGTGAATGAAACAAAACACAACTCCAGGGAGGTTTTTTGAGGAGGTAGCAATGTTCTAGCACGGCTTAAAGCTCACAAGAGTCAAATGACTTTTAGTAATCATGGTATTTTTCTGTCATAGCGTATGCAGTCCTTCCCAATACACTCGAAAACACGTGTTGGCAGATTGGAAAAGCGATTCAACTTCTATTTTTATATCATCTGTATCCACGCATTACCCACGTTAGCACACAGATCACTTCCAGCATGACTTCCTGTTTATGTATGACTCTCCATCGCTTGGTTTGACGTTTTGAATATTACACACTGAATCATTCGCACGGCTGAACTTTCGCGGCCCACTCCCCCCCGATCTCCATTCTCCTCTCCAATGTGTTTTGAAAGCACGTAAACACTAAGCTAATGATGTTTATGATCGGGAGGCTACATCAATGGAGAACGTGTGGGCGGACGGAGCGCTGTGGCATTTCAGCGCGGCGCTCCCGATTCCGCCGCTTATGAATTTATTGATGCCTCCGTGCCCATGTGCAAGGCGCTTTCATGTGATTTCGGTTTGCGGGGAGACAGAGGGGAGGATTGGCTCGCTTCTAATTAGCTTGTTAGATTGTTAATCACGACTTGGTGGGTGGTATATTTGTATGTATTTGTGTTATGGACGTGGCCGTTATCTCGAGGGAGGAAGAGGAGGAAGAGGAGGAAGAGGGGAGGGGAGGAGGGGGGGGGGGTTGACTGGGTTCTTCAGTTGAGCGATAGCAGACAGACCTCCGCGCGATACAAATGGATAGTTTCGGACAGTAGCGAAAGTGACACGCAATTTGTCTTTTGACGGGCGGTTTATCGGTTCCGTTGGTTTCTATCGTCAGTATGAGTATCATCCGATAACGATATTTGATACCGATATTTGTTAGCGCTGCCCACTCTATCTCTCTTTTTGAACAGACTACGTAATGACTCGGAATGGAAATGGGGCCACGGTAGCTCAGACGGTATCGTCCGCTGATCCGAACGTTGGCGGCTCAAATCCCGCTCTCGACGTAAACATCATACTGTTGTTGTGTCCTTGGGCAAGACACTGGTGCATAAACGCCTGGGTAAATGGGTGAGTAGTTCCTTGATGGTGGAAAAGCGCTACATAAAAACATGACCATCTTCCTTTTAGAAGAGTCTATTATTATTTTTACAAAAGCTAAAAGTGAATTTATAATCTTTACTTCTAAATTTGAAAAGCCAGATATCAGTATCGGCTAATATCGGTTATCTGGATATCAGAATAAGCTCAGAAATCCATATCGGTATTTATTTGGTATGTCTACTGTTTTTTGTTGTTGTTTTTTTTGTTTTGTTTTTTGATTGAAATGTTCAACGAAATGTTTACTGTATTGTTAAATCTGCACTGTGTAACTTTTCTTGCGCTTGTCTCCATGGAGATGTTATTGCTTCGCCTGGAAAGTCACATTATGGCGTTAAACATAAAACTTTAAACCATGAAACACAAACAAACATTAAACATCTTGCATATTCAGTTAATGGTGAATTGTTGTGTTTTTACTGTGAGTGGACTCGCCTTTTCGCAGATCCGACTTGTAACTTGAGTGATAGCAGCCAGCCCTCCATGTAATCATGCTTACTCTATTGTTGAAGCTGCACTGTATAGCTTTTTTGGCTCTTGTCTCCATGGAGATGTTATTGCTTCACCTGGAATGTCACACTATGGCATTAAACGTATCTATCATGCATTTATTCAATTACTGGTGATTTCTTACTGTGAGCAAATGCGCCTTTCCACAGATCTGACTTGTAAATGTGTTTAGTGAAGACAGTGATCACCTCGGGTATGTGGCATGCAAGGAATATTTCTAAAGAATCTACAGTATAATAGAACATGGCTTAAAACAGAATACATAGACAGCTTTTTTGTCAATATTTGTCTTCAGCACAAACAACTTTGAGCAGTTCTGCAGTAAGTGTTTTTTGCTGTCTACTCATAGTAGTAGCAGTAGTAGTTGTAGTAGTAATAATTGCAGTAGTGTAGAAAGAGTAGTATTAATAGTATTAGCAGTAGCAGGAAGAGGAGGAGTAATAGTAGTAGTAATAGTATAGTACTAGTGGTGTTTAGTAGTAGGACGAGAAGGATGTGTAGGAGTAGCAGTAGCAGTAGTAGTAACAGCAGTATAGTAGTAGTAGTAGTTGTAGTAGTATAGTAAGAGGAGAAGGAGGAGTAATAGTAGTAGTAGTAGTAGTAGGAAGTAAGTAAGTAGTAGTAATAGTAGTAGTAGTAGTAGTAATAGTAGTAAGTAGGTAGTAATAGTAAATAATAGTAGTAGTACTAAAAGTAGTAGTAATGTAGTAGGAGTAGTACTAATAGTAGTAGTAGGAGGAGGAGAAGGAGTAGTAGTAGTAGGAATAGTAATAATAGTAGTAATAGTAGTAGTACTAAAAGTAGTAGTAATGTTGTAGGAGTAGGAGTAGTAATAATAGTAATCATAGTAATAATAGTAGTAGTACTAAAAGTAGTAGTAATGTAGTAGGAGTAGCACTAATAGTAGTAGTAGCAGGAGGAGTAATATTAGTATTAGTATAGTAGCAATAGTAGTAGTAGTAGTAGGAGGAGGAGGAGGAGGAGGAAGAGGAGTAATAGTAGTAGTAGGAGGAAGAGTAATAGTAGTAATAGTAGTAGTAGTAGTAGTAGTAAGTATAGGTTGCTCTGGGGAGATTTCAATACTTTTTAAAATTCACTGGCCTCTCCGCCAAATGTCTCCAAAATATCTGCTGTTTTTGGAGTGAGAAAACTTGTGTGTGTTGACATCCATGCGTTTTCTTACTTACTTCCTGTACTTATTACCCTGAGATCCACTAAGGGGAAAAAAACAAAATTTGCCCCGCCTCCTCTCCCCCCAGGATGGCTGTTACTCATGGCAGACTGAGCTCATAGAAAGAGGATGAGGGGTCACGGGGGTCAGGACGGAGAAGTCACGTCAAAACACCGCCCCGAAGATGACACGGAATTATGTTTTTTTTTTGTTTCAGGGAGAAGAGAGAAAGAGAGATAGAAGAGGGAGGAGGCGGGGTGGGTATGGGCGAGGTTCGGGGCGTGTTCGATCATGGCGTGCAGGTGTCCTCGTTTACACTTAACCGAGGGCAAGCGTATGGGGTCAAAGCAGGTCAGATGTGGAAGGTATGAGTCTGACAGAAACAAGTGGATTACTGGATTACTGCATGGAACACGTGGAGATTTACAGCTCTTATATTAACTCTTGTGCGCTTTAAGTTGTGTTATAATGTTGTTGCCTCCTCAAAAACATACCTGGAGTTGTGTTTTGTTTCATTTCTAACCTTTCTAACCTTCATTTCTAACCTCTTTACATTTGGTTCAGTTCATACACGTGATCTCTTTGGCCAATCAGAGCGAGAGGTGTTAGAGAGGAGCTAGAGCGGAGCTAATAATTATAAAGTGTTTTTTAAGAAGGAAGGATTTTGAGCTGAGAAAAAGTTTATGGTCTAAAAACAGGTAAAAATCGCTATAAAATCAGTTCAGTCCTAGTTTTAGTCCTGGTTCAGTCCTGGTTTAGTCCTGGTTCAGTCCATATACGGTGCAAAAGTTCAGCATCGTCGCTCAGTTATTTTGGTGAGACTAACTTAAAAGTGCTGCAATAATCTTGTAATGCCCTACATTTTAACTACAGTAATACTGTAATGTATCAAATGACTTTGAAATGACAGTAACAAGTCATAAATAACACATTACAATTTTGAAGTTATGTGTATCACGTGATCGCTTTGACCAATCAGAGCGAGAGGAGCTAGAGCGAAGCCGGAGTTAACAATTATAAAGCGTTTTTTAAGACAACTGAAGGATTTTGAGCTGTGAAAAAGTGTATGATCTGAAAATAGGTAAAAATCGCCACAAAATCTGACATTTTTGAAAGTTGTACATGCTCTGTCAGCCGAACACGAGCAGTTTGTGATTACATTGAGCTCTATGAGGAAAAATCCTTTCTCAGCCCAGAGGATTTTTTTCCGCTAAAGTACCAGTGAGTGTCACTACGCCAACTGGAGGCAGATACAAGCAGAAACACCCTATCCACTTATTTTAATTACAGACATGTCAAACTCAGGCCCGGGGACCAAATTTGGCTCATGATATAATTATATTTGACCTGCGAGATCATATCAAACATGTATTAGAGGTGGGCGGCCAGCTACTGATAGACTATAGAGACATTATTTATTTAAAATTTTGTTTTTGTTTTTTTTATATTTGCTTGTTCTGGATTCAGTGTTTAAGCAAAACTATTATTAAACATTTATTTTAATAAGAAAAGGTTTAACATTACATATCTCAAAAGAAGAGAAAACATGCAGATGTTGTTGAAAGTTTTCAATAAATATTTAGTTTGGCCCACGACTTAGTCCCAGTTTTTGATTTTAGCCCTCTGTGAATTTGAGTTTGACACCCCTGGCTTAATAGATCCATAGTCTGGAGATTTAAAACACAGCGGAACAGTGCCTGTAATACCATATGACATCACAAGGTGGAACAGAATGTTTTCTGTTTGAGAGAAGAACTCTAAATAGTAAATTTTTTGTATGTTTTTTTTTGTGTGTGTGTGTGTGTTAAACGTGTGAATGAAACAAAACACAACTCCAGCTCTGTTTTTCACATACTTTATCATATGGGCCCTTTAAACTTCTATTATGTTTAGTGGTTTTAAACTTCTACTTTTGAATTGTAAAGAAAAAGTGAAGTATGTCAAGAGTAAGAGTAAGAAGAGGCATGAGACTGAGGTTCTAAGATTAAAAAATAAACAAGCTACCACTTACTACCACTACTACTGTTACAACCACTGCTCTGTATTTACTTCTCAGATTTTATTTTCTTAATCAGTGATATGCGTAAGATTTGGGAGAGTCACGTAGTCATTTTGGTACTAATGAAAAAAAAAAAAAAAAAACTCTACTTGCTGATGTAATGTGCCGCTATCCATAGGAGGCGAAAACAACTTCACGGCTTTTTGTTGTGATGACGTTTAATTTACGGCGACTTCAGCTCCCATCAGGCACCTTAGAGGATTTGTTTCTTTTATTAAATCCATCAGATCAATATTGCGATTTAAAATGTCCAAATTTACATAATGATTCACTGGTGTTTTAATTATAATTTCAATGCAAAGTGTAACAAATGTATAGCTTACTTTGAGAAGTAACACAACTGAGCACACGTTTCCCACACTATTGCAGTCTTAGCTAAAATCCTAGTTCAAATTGGCAGACTTAACACGGAATTTTCACTGCGTTCACATAAAAAACATGAATGAAACAATTAAAGACTTCATTTGGTTGAAGTCGTATCAAACGAGAAAAAAAACAAACATAAAAAAACTTAGTGGAGTTCATGGGGTTCCACAAGGTGCGGTTTTAGGACTTTCATTGTTTTACTGGGGCATAAATGTTCGCTTTTACTCACCTTATTTGTTGCTCTTTATTTTTTTTTCTTCTTCTCAGTTTTGCACAATCAAAGTTAGCTATTCAATCCCACTCCTGCTGATGCGATTTGGCTGTATTTCTTTCATGCCTTGCAGTTTTCTTACCGCGTCCTTTTGCCTCCTTCCTAACCTCCTGAACTTCTATAAAAATAATACAACCCAATAACTCCTCTTGGTCTTACAATCCACTTTTTCTCCCCCTTTTTTGCACTGAGCGATGCAAAACAAACCCTTAACTGGATGGAAAAACCCGCGGAGCTGTTCTCAAAGTCTTGGCTAGCATGTATGTGTTGGAATAAGGCCAGTGAAAATGGTTCAGGGGAAGTAAGCAGACTCGCTGTCTTCTGTCCACTGTTGCACATTTTGGCGAGCTTCGGATTGGTTTTAAATCGGAGTCCTGAGATCCAGGTGGCCGCCGCTACCACGTCCCACCCACCTAAACGAACCCCCAAGCTCGCTCTTCGACAACATTCAACAAAATCTCCCTCCCCCCTGAATCTGCGGTACCCCGTCAGCCAATCGCAGCTCCGCGTCGCTATGGGCATATCCCCGTCGACCAATCACGAGCACCTGTTTCCTTGCAGCGTTCTGGTCGCCGTGCCAACTATAACACCCGCTTTGCTTGGTCGCGGAGCCAATCCCAATACGCAATCCCCGGGCATCCAAACCGCGAGGGGCGAAATGAAACATGGCTTTTAACACATTTCCAGAAAGTCAAATCGGAGATGCAAGAAAATGTCAAGTAATTTTGCACTGAAAAAGTTGCGTCATCGGATAATGTTGGAAAATGTGATTCTCTTAAAGGGACTGTAGAGGTATTGTCAACTGGAGACGGTGTGGAAATGAGTGATTCAGTGTGGAAGTTTTGACTGAAAGAGAGTTGTTGATGGCACCGCAGGGTTTGAAATGCTTTGAGTGAAAAGCAGTAGCAGCAGTAAAAACATTTCTTTCCTGTTTTTATACTGAATGTGAACGTGGATGCACATCTGGATAACTTCAAGGGCTTATATTATGACTCCTGTGAGCTTTTAGCCATGTCAGAATGTTGTTACCTGCTCAAAAACAAACCCAAAGCGTGAAAATCCTCTGTCCAAATCACAGCTGTTAATTTGTAGCATGTGATTCTCAAATGCAGAAGACATCGCTTGAAAATTCTCGTAACATACAAAACAAAATTTACGACTTCTTTTACCTGAGATAAGTAATGCAGTAGTCTGGTGCTTCGCTTGTTGATTCCGAGAAAATCCACGCTGTTTCTCTGTCCTTTAGGTTGTCTTTTCTCCTTTTTTTTTTTGACGCAAACGGACCGTGCATCTCTCTGGTTCGCTCGTTAATCCACCAGTCAATCACTCCCTCCGATATCCGGGAGATAGGATACAGCTCCGGAACCGTCTTTGGAAAGTTTTGTCAACACTGTAAAAACTCAAATCTAGCGAAGTTAAGATGACTTGAATTAATAAGAAAGTTTTATTAAAATTGGAGTAAATTTCACTTGACAAGTAAAATGAACTACTAATGGAACACAACTGTTTGCACTTAAAATAAGAAACAAACTCTAATGTTGCTTGATTTAAGAAATACAACACTTATTCCATTGGCAGAACATTTTACTTGTCAAGTTGAATCTACTAAAAGTAAAATGCTCTTAATGTGTAGGGTGCCCAGACGTCCCTATTTACCCACAGCGTTGGGAGTAACGCGTTATAAAAGTGACGAATGATTGTAATGCATGGTTTTTGCTGTAACGTAGGAGTGTAAGGCATTACAGGAGAAAAAAATTGTATTTTACTTGGTACAAATGGTCAGTAACACGCATTACAGTGCATTTTTAATTTGGATTGAAGTGGTGGGTTTTTTGTTTTTCTTCATACAAATATGTTAAAATCACTGTGATATCAGCAGCGGTGAAATGCCATCGTTACGGTTCCACGTGTCGGGACGGGCCCGGAGGTAGGCCCACGTCGGCCATCGGGTGACCGCGGGCGAAAGGACCGGTGCAGAGCTTCACGCTTCACAGGGTTGATCACAGCTGACACCCGATCACGCTTTGCGGACACCCTTCTCCACTGGCTTAGGGTTCTCTCAGGAGCGGTCCTAGATTCCAAGTCCTCATCCAAGATTAGTCCTGGTTTGGTCCTGGTCTGGTCCTGGTTTGGTCCTGGTTTAGTCCTGGTTCAACGCTGATTTAGATCTGGTTTATTCCTGGTTTAGACCTGGTTTAGACCTGGTTCAGTCCTCGGTTCAGTCCATAAACGACGCAATAGTTCGGCATCTTTGCACATGTTATTTAGGTGAGAGTAATTTAAAAGTGCTGCAGTAGTCGTGTAATGTCTTACATTTTAAATACAATAATATTGTAATGTAAAAAATTACTTTGAAATGACAGTAAGTAAGTAAGTCATAAATAACACATTACAGTTTTGAAGTACATTGCCCAACAGTGTTTACCCGGGACTGTTCCAGTTTTGACCCTGTGTCCCCTGTCCCAGCAGTTTTACTGAAATGACATGAAATGTCCCAGATGTCCCTATTTTTGACCAATCTGATCCCTGCCAACAGTAAAGAGAGGCACACATTGTAATTTGTTTAGGTAAAATACAGAAAAGCTGCTTAAAAATGACCAAAACGCAAAAAATGTGACTATACCGGCTCACATGTTTGTCATGAATGGGCCGAGCGTAGAACAATTCTCCTTAATTACACACTTGTTTCGCAATTTTATTATTACCAACCACCACAAACGTATTTATAACTTATCCAGATATTGTTTTTTGCAGTGAAAGCCTATGGTTCTGGCTGGTCAGGTAAGATTTTATAAGATCTCCATGGAGAAAAGAACATTTCGAACCCTCCACCCTCCACCAAAACAAACACGGAACCTCTTTAATGCTGAGGTTTTAATAGCAAAAACAGCGGGGTCCCTGTGTTGCATATGTACAGTACATTTTGAACACTATCCCAAAGTCCCAACGTAACCTTGCTCTGGTTTGAAGAGCGTGGAGAGGAGGAGTGCACGGAGGAGATGGATGGTGTTCCCTGGTGTTTGTGTTTGTGCTATCCAAACAGGAGCTAGCAGCAGCGCGCCTAAGCTAGCCACGTCTGCGCTGAAACGGATGGCTCTCATAATGAATGGGAACGGGGCTGAATAGAGAAAACAGGGCGAACTCACAAACCAAAACAGGTGTCTCGCTACGCTTGCAACATAGCAGGACTTTAAACTAACTTTTCCGATGGAGGGTGCAGATGTTATTGCTTTGTCTGAATTTTTTAACACGGTATAGTTTAAACCTTTCTATCTTCATGGAGATTGTTACAGGTCAGATCTGTGGCGTTGTGGGTGTTTTTGAGCTATAAAACCACCTGTAATTAAAGTAACAAACCTCCATGACACAAGCCAATAGACATTATTCGTAAATGACAAAATAAATGTGGATTTGAGCATTATTGAACATTAATGAGGATGTCATTATTGAACATTAATGAGGATATTTTATTATGGAACATTAATGAAGATATTTTATTATGGAAAATTAATGAAGATATTTTATTATTGAACATTAATGAATATATTTTATTACTGAACATTAATGAAGATATTTTATTATGGAACATTAATGAGGATATTTAATTAATGAACATTAATGAGGATATTTTATTATTGAACATTAATGAGGATATTTTATTATTGAACATTAATGAGGATATTTTATTATTGAACATTAATGTGGATATTTTATTATTGAACATTAATGAGGATGTTTTATTGTTGAACATTAATTAGGATGTTTTATTATTGAATATTAATGAGGATATTTTATTATTGAACATTAATGAGGATATTTTATTATTGAACATTAATGAGGATATTTTATTATTGAACATTAATGAGGATATTTATTATTGAACATTACTGAGGATTTTATTATTGAACATTAATGAGGATATTTTATTATTGAACATTACTGAGGATATTTTATTGTTGACTGAGTGATCGTGTCTCTCTGAACAATTAGTATTACTCAAGTTTTAAACAATGAAAAACAGTCACTGAAGCAGCAATAAAATTATCCATAAGTCGCCAATTTGGACTTTAAATGTAGCCCATTTCTTTTTCTTTTCAACATTCAATTGACCTACATGCAGATCGTGACAAAATCTCTTGAGACCCACCTCAGGGTCACGACCCAGTCTTTGGGAAACAATGGTTTCATATGGTCATTTTGTGGAACGTTCCAGGCAGAGCAATGACATCTCCATAGAAACAAGAAGGTTATGGACGTAGAAGGTACTCAGTGCACCTAAGCAATGATCTGAGTAAAATTTCAACATAAAAAAAACTGGGACATGCCCGGTTTGGTAATAATAAAATTGTGGAACAAGTGCGTAATTAAGTAAAATTGTTCTGCAGAGATCATTCATGACAAACATGTGAGTCAGTATAGTCACATTTTCTTTGTGTTTTGGTCATTTTTAAGTAGATTTTTTAATATTTTACCTAAACAAATGACAATGTGCCTCTCTTTACTGTTGGCAGGGATCAGATTGGTCAAAAATAGGGACATCTGGAACATTTCTTGTATAAAACTGGGACAAATCACTGGTTTGGGATAAATCCGCCGGGAGAGGGGACACAGGGCTCAAAACTGGGACTGTCCTGGGGTAAATAGGGACATCTGGTCACCCAATCTATGCTACAAATGTGGATTTAGATGGCTGGGAGTAGAAAACCAGTAAAGGAAAGCAGACATTTGTCCAACCAGAAAGTGAGGGTTGTGTCCGGATGGCCACCCTAGCCCCTAGCCCCTAACCCCTAACTAGATAGGTCTGCATTAGTTATCAAGTTGGATTATTTGATTTTAGTCTGAGGAATGTGGAAATTATATATAATAACGGTTTATTTAAGAGTGTTTTATTCAGATTCAGGATCAATAGTGTCATCAATCTTCAAATCAGGATCATAGTACATCCTATAGCTCCACTTAAACAGTGAGAAATACTATAATACTCCCTACAACTGTACAGCAACTCACCCTTATGTAATAGATAATACTCCCTACAACTGTACAACAACTCACTCTTATGTAACAGATAATACTCCCTACACTCCCAACAGCTCTTGGAAAAGTAATGGAAATTGAAAATGTAATTTTCAGGCCTGGTAAAGTCATAAAATTGTGTAAATTCAATGAAAGTTTTGGAAAGGTAATGGAATTTTTGTATCTCTTTCATGCAACTACAACACTCTGTTAAATTCTCATGAGGCTATTAAGATTATTTCCGAACATCTGCGCCTTTTGTTTAAATGAGACGACAATAAATGCACTGACAGTATTCTGAAAAAAAATATAATACCAAACCATAAGGTGAGCAGAAAGGGTCATATTTAGCCCTAAAAGTCTGTGAAATTCTACACATGTAGGGTGAAAATTCAGGAAAATTCACTTTAGGTCATTAAAAACTAGTGGAAAACTTTGAAATTTTGTGAAAAAAAAGTGGAAACACTGAATGCATTGTAGTCTCTATTGATTGATTATACTGATCTAATGACCAGCACTGGACAGTACCATTGAAGGTGCATTGTGGGTTATTTTGAATGCACAACATTTTTACCTGCCGGACATTCGGACAGCACTAAAAATGTCATGACCCCAATTTAGTGCCCTAAGTAGGAAATAGTGTGGACATGTGGACACAGCCTGACCTTCTGCAGAAAAACCTTATCATCATTCATTATTCATTACTCGGCTTGTCAAAAGATTTATACTCAGATACTATAAAACTGCTATCGAAAGTAGACAGAAAAAGTTTTGTAATCAAGCCAAATGTGAACTTAGAAGAACTTATTTTTATTTTGTTTTGAAGAATGCATTCTATTGTCTGAAAGGAGTGTCCCACCCACCAAGCCCCCAAGCGAGTTCCTATCACAACATTCAACATCTTCCTCCCCCGAATTGCAGTTGCCGATCTAAGCCAATCACAACTCAGGATTTCTATACTCATATCCGTGTCGACCAATCAAACATTTCCTGTTTTTGTTTAGCTTTTTTCGTTAGGTGTCATTTTTTTTTGTATTATGTCAACTCTAGTTTGTACAGTTTCTTCTATTCTTTTAAGCTTTGAGCCATGTTATAATGTTGTTACCTCATCAAAAATATACAGAGAGTAACATTTTGTTTCATTCACACATTTAAATAACCCTTTATTTTTAGTCTGTCTACATCTCCAATGCTCAAAATGCTCTGTTCCACCTTGTGATGTCATGTAGCAGTAGTTTTAAAGTTCCTCTTACCGCTCCTTTTACCTTTAGTTTAGTAAAGATTGACAACTCCAAGGCTTAAATTATCCAAATGATTCCAGTGACAGCGTGTGGACTTAAAAAACACAGTGGAGCACTTCCTGTATTACCACATGACATCACGAGGTGGAACAGTCACCTCTAGAAGATTAAATGCCCTCTACCTGATTTGTATGCTCTTAAAAAATAAACGCTTTTCGCAAATTTCAGAGACCAGCGAGAGCGATGATAATGCTGACAACAACTAGCATGCTAACCTGCACTTCCTGATTATTCTATGGTAAAACACTTTATAATTAGAAGCAGTTTTAGTTTGGGAGACACCAGAGAACCTGAAACAAACACCCACCACACACAGGAAGAACATGCAAACTCCAAACACAAAGACGATCCCATACACCTGGGAATCGAACCCAAAACCTTATATACGTAGTCGTAATGATTTGGCTGTCCAGAAAATGGGTTCAACTCCTCTGTATGTTTCCCTCATGCACATTTCAGCAGCCCTTGCAGTGGTTGTGTTTCTCATTGCGTTGGTTGTTTGTCTCGTCTTTTGAAAGCTGCCTGGAGGCTCCTTAAGGACAGCCCACAGTGGAATCCACCAGGGGGCGCTGTCCTGGTTTGATCTGCCTCCTCCTTTTTAAATCAATTTGGGCTTTTCAGACACTGTTTGGAATCCAGGCCCAGCTAGGAAAAAAAAAATCGCTAGCAGCAAAATGAATTAATAGAGATGTACGTCAGAGAAGGATAAGAGCTGCCATGTTATATGTGCCCAATAGTCAGTGATTTTACATGTGTTTTTTAAATCATTTTCACCAGATAAGACTTAAAGATGCTCTATGTTACTTTTCTTGTAAAGGGTTGCAACTTTTTATTGCTTTGCCTTGAAGGTTCCACTAACCTTGTGCAGTAAGATGGATGCTCACAATATTTGCAAGTTTACAAAGTCACAAGAATCCAGCTTGGTGTGCATTCGGTTACCATATTTTTCGGACGATAAGTTGCACTTTGGTTTGGGTACTCCAGTGTTCACACCGACAGCCGAGAGAGGCTCTAGACTTGTGTGTCAGTATGTGCTGCTCCTATTTCTCCTGTACCTCTGTCATTTGGCTCTACTGCGCATGTCTCCTGCAGAAAGAGCCACTGACCTGCTGCAAGTAGTGAAATATTCAGCTGAAAACAGTAATTGAGCAGCAGAAAGAAAGTTTGGAGTGTGCAAGAAAATGGTGAGGGACTGGGGAAAAATGGGGATGAAGAACACAGCTTCACGGTAACTGGGAGAGTGCACCATGCAACTTTCCTGGAAGTCATTGGATGGATCGACAAAGCCTGGACTTTAGTGACAACTGAAACCATCCTGTCAGGATTCAGAAAGGCCGGAATTATTCTAACTAGAACTGATGCTGAGTCTGACGACAGCTAAGCAGAAGAGGAAGCGGTGCTCTGTTTACCTCCAGAGGTCATGGAGTTGTTCAGAAGTGACACCAAGGATGAAGAATTAAAATGGATTTAGTGATTTGGAGTGAGATGGAGAGTTTGGTAAACTTGTTCTGTTCTGTTGTTTATGCTTATAATTATCTGAAGAACTGTTCATATGTGACGTTAACAGTCTGTTCTACTGTTATTAATAGAACTTGCATTTCAAGATGAAATGTCGGTTCTCGGTCTCTGATGTTATAAAATAATTTTCCCCCATAAAGTGCGACTTATAGGCCGGAGCAACTTATAGTCCAAAAAATACAGTAATCGGGTGGGTGGACCAGTCACAGAGCTGCATTGACTGATCAGATTCAAATAGTCATCATGATGTTCCATGTTTTCCGATCGTTTTCCTGATTGATAAGGTGTAGAACTCAATTCGAAAATTCACGCCAGGTTGAGGTTCTACAGCATGGCATTAAAATCATCTATCTGTTTGGAGAAAAACAGGTAACACCACAAGTTACAGGTCAGATCAGTGGAGACATGACCCCACGCACAGTGAGAATGCATGTTTTTGAGTGTATATTATTAAAACGCATGTAACTGAATAAAAGAAATGTGGACAATGTCATACTGTGGAACCTCATGGAGCTCAGAAGTTTTGTAAAATTCCATTGATGAAGAGATGGAGATGGAGAGGATGGGCGGGTTAAGAGGGTTCTGCTCCGTGCATACATACATACATACTTAAAAAGTGCATGTATGTATGTATGTATGTATGTATGTATGTGTGCATGGCAATCTATTTTTAGCATTTGAAACTTTGCATCCCAACTGTTTGGTATTTGTAGGAGGTCTGTACTCTTTACTTTCAACATTCATTCATTCTACTGTGTTATTTTTTGATCTAGTTGTTTGGTTTAGAAATCTGGAAATCTGGAAGTCCTCAGCTCTCAACTTGTGTGGCCAACGCGGTAATTTATTGTAAAATTAAAACTGCAATCTCCTTCCTTTGTCTTCTCTTTGTTGACCCAATCTCTTGTACTCGACCTTTATACTTATTTGTCACTCGGAGTTCAGATGTTGACTCCTCACTGCTCGCTCCACATCCAGCGGCCTCAGAGAAGTCTATAAAAGTTGAGGGCTAATCACAGCTCCCATTAATTATCGCAGCAATATGTTTTTCTTCTCGGATTTGTTTATTATTGTTGGATCCGGTGTCCGTCCGACCCCACTCTCATGTTATTTATCCACTCCGATCCAAGCGCGCTAACAATGAAACGCACCCTCGCTTGCTTCCTGTTGCACGTACACACATAGTTTCCCAGACGCACAATTTGCAGATTTGTTATTGGATTATATTGGATTTGTAATTCGAATCAACAGCATTTTTTGATACTTTTGTTTTTTCGAAGAACGCTAAAGGTGCACTGCGCTACTTCTGTGCTCATTTCCGTGAAGATTGCCTGGAATGTTCCACGGTAGGGCGTTAATCTCCCTGGAGAAAGTGAGCACTGACAATAGGCCAATTTACTGGTCAAATCTGTGGAGAGGCAGCCTCACTCTTACAAAGAATGTGGGTTTTTCAAGGTACTTTTTAGAAGTAAAAACACACCTAATAATTAAATAACTACAAGAAAGACAGATTTAATGCCCTACTGTGAAGCATTCCAGGTCAAGCAATAACATCTCCATGGAAGCAAGCATGTGTCGTATCGCGCTTTACCTGCAATGTCCCACAGTATGGCTTTAAACGTATCTGACTTTTAACTTATTTTAACTTAATTGCGTCATCTGTTTGTCTTGGAGTAGAGGTGCGCGGATGGGCTGTTTTTTCATCCGCAACGGCATCACGAAATTCATCATCCGTCCGCTATCGATTTGTACTCACGGTTTTTGACCAATTTCCAAAACTGCACCCGTTCGCCATCCACCGATTGATCGCCGAGTTCAGAGTTTTTTATTTGAGTAGTTAAGGACGAAGTGTAGTTCTGAGTCGACTCAACGCACATTGCCTCCATCTTCTTGTCGCCGTCATTTTTGATTTATGGATCTGTGTCGAGGTCTAAGTAATTCACCGCCAAAACGCAAGGAGGCGAGGATATACTGTATGTCCATTCATATATACGGTCTATGCGTATGACCTGCAGACGTATAATCTCTGAAAACATAACATCAACCATTCTCCAACGCGATAGAAGCACAGAACAGACTCACCATCAGCAGAACACCCCTCTGTCACAGAAAGAGCACATATATTCCACCGTGTCCTTTTTAGGTCCAACAGAAAATGATCACATCAACGCACAACGAGCAAGCATTTTTTTTTCACCACTAATAGTTTATGCAAATTAGCCATGTGGTTTTAAGTTTTGTTTCTGTAAAACGTAAACAAATGTGTGCAAAGCTGCATTAAACAGCTTAAAAACCCTAACCCTAACCCATTCGCACATCTCTATCTTGGAGATCTTTTTTTTTTTTTTTTGTTAATTTTAGTTGAATTTTCTTTTCTCTGATTTTTGTTGTCATAAGAAATAAAAGAAGAAACAAAATCTGATATGTTGTAGCTGTAATGTCCCGCAGTATGGCATTAAACCTATCTGACATTTAACTTAATTGCATCATTTGTTTATCTTTCTTTTGTTTGTTTTTATTACTTAATTGAATTTTCTTTTTTCAGATTTTTGTTTACCTGATTTAGCTTACATATCTTGCATTTATTCAATTACAGTTGTTTATTTTTGCTCAAACATACCATGACATCATAAAATGGAACCGAGTGTTTTCAGTTTGAGAGAATAACTCAGTCTAAACTTGCAGGATTTGTGTGTTAAACATGAAACAAAACACAACTCCAGGTCTGTCTGTGATGAGGAAACAACATTATAACTTGGATCAGAAAATACTGTACTTTTCAAACCTTAATAAAGTTATTTTAAACCTCTTTCGGCCCAACTGGAGACAAAAACGAACAGAGTACAATTTCATTTTGAATTATAGCTACAAATAGTTTGTCTTGCTATCATATGAATCATAATGTGTCACCATAAATAACAAAGTAGTATCAAAAGAACATTGACGTTTTTACGAAGTGCTCCGGTGTCTATGGGGCCTGGTGGGACGGGGGGGAACATCTGGCCCAGAGCACTTCCAGGTGTGCAGATCAAACGCACCCTGTTGAAAAGCTCTGAAATGTTTACGGTAATGGACTGTCACCCGGAGAGGGGATACTGTAATTTGATGTTGGAGTCATGAAAACTGAGAATTTGTGTTATTATCAAAGAATGCTAGAGAAGCCATCATTTAACAGTTTTAGACAAATGATACAGCGGGGTGATTTCACAGCGAGTTTCTGCCAATTCTGATTCACATGGCGTATATACAGTCATATTTTGTGATCTACTACCACTGAATGACATCACAAGGTGGAAGAGAGCAACTCCGGGTATATTTAATGATGATGTAACAACATGGTTTAATCTTCACCAGAATCCATTTCGTTTGATATGGGATCTTTACAGTTTTTCCTTTTTTCCATAAGAATAAGTACAAAAAATATTGTAAATAAAATTAAATTAAAATTGTAAACAAAACTCAATTTAATTAAGGTCATTTATTTGCCTTATATTGGCCATTGGTTGTAATTTTACACTGAAAAGTTGCCAAGACTAGAACAGGGATAAACCAGGACTAAACCCAAACTAAACCAGGACTAGAACAGGACTAATCCAGGACTAAACCAGGACTAAACCCAAACTAAACCAAGACTAGAACAGGACTAATCCAGGACTAAAACAGGACTAAACCCAAACTAAACCAGGACTAAACCAAGACTAGAACAGGACTAAACCAGGACTAAACCCAAACTAAATCAAGACTAAACCAAGACGAGAATAGGACTAAAACAGGACTAAACCCAAACTAAACCAAGACTAAACCAAGACTAGAACAGGACTAAACCAGGACTAAACCCAAACTAAATCAAGACTAAACCAAGACGAGAATAGGACTAAAACAGGACTAAACCCAAACTAAACCAAGACTAAACCAAGACTAGAATAGGGCTAAACCAGGACTAAACCAGGACTAAACCAGGACTAAACCAAGACTAAACCAGGACTAAACCCAAACTAAACCAAGACTAAACCTGGACTAAACCAGGATTAGAACAGGGCTAAACCAGGACTAAACCCAAACTAAATCAGGACTAGAACAGGACTATACCCAATTAACCTGAGACTAAACCAGGATTAAACCAGGACTAGAGCAATACTAAAACCAAACTAAACCAGGCCTAAACCATGAGAAAACCTAGACAAAAATTTTAGTAAACTGCGATTAACCTAGGACTAAACCAGAGCTAAACCAGAACTAAACTAGGATTAAATCAACACTGCACCAGGACTAAACCAGGACTAGAACAGGACTAAACCAGGACTAGAACAGGACTAAACCAGAAGTAAAACATGACTAAAATAGGACAAAAACCAGGACTAAACCAAACCAGGACAGTGAAAGTTGACATCATGGATTCCTAAGTTACTATACCTCACCAATCAACCTCACGTACATATTTACGTCGTATGTCACCGCATTCTCCCCGTCCATCACACCTCCATCACTCACCCAGTCGTCCGGCGTCAGATTCCCCATGCTGATGTCACTCCGAGGCGGGCGCACTTTCTCCGCTCGCCCCCCTCCCTCCTGGTTCTAATGACCGTAATGAATCTCGGCTCACTGATGTCTTTATGACTGCGCGGTCGGAACAAGAGTCGTCCAAACTCCGCCGTAAATCACTTCCCGCCGTCCTTCGCTGTTCGTCTCAGTGTAAACACGAGCGAGCGCGTGCGGAGGGGGGTGTCCGGGCCGCTGATGGATGTCTACGGCAACAATAGCAGCGCAATTAGTTTAGCCGGTGCGGGTGAGGGTAGAACTGGTGTGAAAGTATGTGGCGCTATGGTGGGGTTTGCATAAAGGTGTTGTTATTGTGCTGGTGGACATGCTGGAGGTGATGGGCAGAGAGTTATGATGTATGGAAGAGTAAACCAGGACTAGAGAAGGACTAAACCAGGACTAAACAAGGCCTCATAGACCAAGACTAAACCAGGACTAAACCAGCACTAAACTAGGGCAATAGCAGGACTATAAACCAGGACTAAACCAGGACTAAACCGGACAGAAACAAGGACTATAGATCAGTTCTAACAGGACTAAAGCAGAACTTAACCAGGACTAAACTAAGTCTTAACCAGGACTAAAGAATAACTAAACCAGGACTAAACCAAGACTAAACCAGGATTAAACTAACACTAAACCAGGACTAAATTAAGACTAAACCAAGATTAAACTAAAACTAAACCAGGACTAAACTAAGACTAAACCAGGATTAAACTAAGACTAAACCAGGATTAAACTAAGACTAAACCAGGACTAAATTAAGACTAAACCAGGACTAAACTAAGACTAAACCAGGATTAAACTAAGACTAAACCAGGACTTAATTAGGACTAAACCAGGACTAAAGCAGAATTTAACCTGGGCTAAAGTAAGACTAGAACAGGACTATAGATCAAGACTAAACCAGGACTAAATCAACACTAAACCAGGATTAAACCAAGACTAAACCAGGTCTAAACCAGGGCAAAACAAAGACTCATAGATCAGAAACAATCACTAGAGACCAGTTCTAAACCAGGACTAGAACAGGACTAAACTAAGACCAAACCAGGTCAAAAGCAGAAATTAACCTGGACTAAACTAAGTCTAAAACAGGACTAAAGCAGAACTAAACCTAGACCAAAGTAGGACCAAACCAGGACTAAAGATTAACTTAACCTGGACTAAACTAAGACTAAACCAGGACTAAAGAATAACTAAAACAGGACTTAATTAAGACTGGAACACGACAATAGCCAGGACTAAACCAGAACCAAATCAAGACTAAACCAGGACTAAAATAAACTGGGACTAAAGCAGGACTAATCCAAAACTAAACTTGGACAAAATCAGGATTAAAGTCGGACCAAACTTGACTAAACCTTGACCAAACCATGACTAAATTCCTCATTAAACATGTAAAACAATCAAAATTAATCACTAGTCACGAATGAGCCAAGTGCAGAACAGTTTTCTTTAAATATTTCACTCATTTCACGTTTTTTTTACCCCAAACAGAGAGTCCTAGTTTTTTATTTTGAAAATCTGGTCACCGTAAACAAAACACAACTCCGGGCATGTTTGTGACATGAAAACAACATTATAACATAGTAGTAGATCAGAAAATAGCGTAATACGGGCTTTTTAATTACATTTTTAGTAGGAGTTTGCTTCCTGATTTTAATTTCTCTTCATAAAGTTTGCCAAGCGCGTGTCCTTAAACAGACATCAACAAGCTAACTCGCTAACATCACGTATTCATTTTTATATATACGCCGGCACAAAGGGGCTATCCACCGTCAGCCAGCGTGGTGCATTCACTTACCGTTTTCCATTTTATTTCCTTATCCACTCACAAAAGCCTCATCACAAACCTAGCATGACGCGCTAACAACCTGCCAAGATATTACATTTGCGGCTAATGCGTTTTCCTCTCAGAAACTTCAAGAACTGGGATTTTTTTGAATGGAAATGTGTTTCTTTCTTAATCCCGCAAATGTGATGGAGAGATGTCGGAGCTCTTAACGCTTTTTTTTTTTTTTTTGTTTTTTTTTGTTTTTTTGGCAGTGTGAAAGTGCCGAACCAGGAAGTGTGACGCATTCGGGAAGTTATGAATCATTGGACTTCCTGTGTCAAAGAGTAGCCTTAACTGACTTGTGTCCTGCCTAAATATACTTAAACACATTGATAAGAGATAAGAGAAGAGAGAGAACTGTTGTTTTGAATGGTTACGAGTCAGATCTGTGGAGAGGCGAGCCGCGTTCTGACAAAATATACTTCACCCTCACTGGTAAAAGGTAAGAGTTACGATAAGAGATAAGATAAGAGTTGTTTTGAGTACTAGTGAATGAGTTAATGCCACCACGCCAAGTTACAAGTCAGATCTAGGAAGAGGCGAGCCATGTTCTAACTATATATATATACTTCACCCTCACTGATAAAAGATAAAAGTTATGATAAAAGATAAGATAAGAGTTGTTTTGACTTGTTGTGAACAGTCACTACAGACCAGTTCTAAACGAGGACTAAAGCAGAACTAAACCTGGACTAAACTAAGTCTAAACCAGGACTAAAGTAGAACTAAACCAGGACGAGAACAGGACTAAACCAGGACTAAACCAGGTCTAAACCAGGGCAAAACAAAGACTCATAGACGAGAAACAAGGACTAGAACTGGACTAAAGCAGAACTAAACCAGGACTAAACTAAGACAAAACCAGGACTAAAGCAGAATTTAACTTGAACTAAAGTAAGACTAGAACAGGACTATAGATCAAGACTAAACCAGGACTAAACCAGGGCAAAACAAGGACTCATAGAACAGAAACAATCACTACAGACCAGTTCTAAACCAGGACTAAAGCAGAACTAAACCTGGACTAAATTAAGTCTAAACCAGGACTAAAGTAGAACTTAATCTGGTCTAAAGAATAACTAAACCAGGACTAAACTAAAACTAAATCAGGACTAAAGCAAAGTTTAACCTGGAATAAAGTAAGACTAGAACAGGACTAAACCAGAGCCAAACCCACACTAAACCAGGACTAAAGCAGATCTAAACCAGGATGAGAACAGGACTATAGACCAGGACTAAATGAGAACTAAACCAGCACTAAACCAGGGTTGAAACCAGGACTAAACCAAGACTAAACCATGTCTAAACCAGGGCAAAACAAAGACTCACAGACCAGAAACAAGGACTATAGACCAGTTCTAAACCAGGACTAGAACAGGACTAAAGCAGAACTAAACCAACAAGAGTTGTTTTGAGTAGAAGTGAATGAGTTAATGCCACCAGGCCAAGTTACAAGTCAGATCTATGGAGAGGCAAGACGTGTTCTGACAAAACATACTTAGAAAGATAAGAGCTGAGGTAAGAGATAAGAGTTGTTATGAGTAGTTGTGAATGAGTGGACACCACCAGACCAAGTTACAACAAAAGTTTTATTTATAAAGCACACGTCATGTGACCAGCACAGACTCATGGTGCTAAGAAAAATCAAGTGTACCTTTTAAGATTAATATTGAAAACGTGGTAACAGAACGGATTTCAAGTGAAACAGAAAACGCAAACCAAAGTTCTTGTAGAGGTGCAACTGCAAGGAACAGCAATTAAAAATGAAAAAAATGCTTTTCACACTCAGATGGGTGATCTTTTTTTATACAAATCTCACAGTCCCATGTTGTCACGATCTGCATCTTACGGTATAATATTATTGCGATGTTGAGACGGTAACAGAATTGAGGAAATGGTGCTTTTTTCTCGACAAGCTTTTGGGGCTTTATTCCTGTCATAATCTAAAGAGTTCAAAGTTCTTTATATATCCTGCTGTTGAAGCTATAATGCACTGATCTTTTTCTAATTCAAATAGAGACACACACGTCTCTATTTGAATTCAGGTGGATTGGAAACTTGTCTTTTTGTCGTTAGGAAGCCTATTAGATAACCAGAGCTGAAAGTAGTTTTATTTTTTTGCTAGTGCAATTACATTTTTGTTTACATCCATTATATATGATTATGATTATGATTATGATTAAATCAGGGTCAAGCTGACATGTCCATTCTAATGTGAAAGGGTGGATGCTTTGGCAGCTAAAATAGATTTGATAATCATATACTGTTTTGATGGTGTTTTTTTTATTTTTTTTTAAGTAAACTACTCTCATTCAATGTCATATTGAGACAAAATCAAATTGCTCTGAGACCTCGGCCAATAGTGGCACTG
Organism: Boleophthalmus pectinirostris; assembly: GCF_026225935.1. NCBI lineage: Eukaryota > Metazoa > Chordata > Actinopteri > Gobiiformes > Gobiidae > Boleophthalmus > Boleophthalmus pectinirostris. The sequence continues at coordinate 38,619,805 of NW_026571133.1, forward strand.
AGGGTAATTGATTGGGGGCCCCTCCAGGTTCAGGAGCCATAGGTGGCCTTATGACTTTTGCCTAATAGGAGCACCGCCTCTGCCTAACAATAAGTGTGAGACTGAAGGATCTTCATTGTCTCACTCTGTGAGCATGTTGGACATGTATAGTGGGTGAGAGCAGGACAACGTGCATCTGTGCCTCCTCTGAGTCCAGCCAGTGTCCAGGGGAGCTCTGGAGACATTACATGTCTAATGTCCACAGAAAGCAATAACATTTTTATAAAGATGCTGTATATGAAAGGTTACTTAGTGTACCTTTGTTGGTTATCAAGGGACAACAAAGCTCAGTCGTGGTACACACAGGTTTGGTCAACAAATAAATATACAGGCTATGTACAGGTCAGTTCAGTCCCAGCTCAGGCCAGTGCACACTGTTGTTTGCTGTGTCCTTGAACAAAACACTTTACCTACCTCACCCATTTTAGGGGTTGTAGTATAGTATAAAGTTTATACTTAGTATAAAGACTGAATTTATAGTGCAATGTTAAACAGGCAAGACGTAAACTGCATTTTTCATAATGAACCAACTCCAGTGCCAGCAGCTTTTGTTTTAGGGCCTTTTTACATGAGAACACCTGTGGGTAAAAACGACAAAATATTTTATCTATAGTGCCTTTTGTTTAGATGGTGACGGTGTTTTTGGGGCTTTAAAATGCAAAAATTTGAAACCACCTTCCAGAGTGGAAAAGCTGAATACGCTCTGCTGTAGCGCTTCTGTCTACACTGCCCAAGGTGCAAAACTCCACCTAGCGTCACCACCTAGCCGTCTGGCATACATAACCAGTCGAATTCCACATACTTTTGCATCACCGTATGCACGCAGATTTCCTCCCGAAAATGCTCATTTAAACGCGGAATAAAAAGTGCGCCTTCTGTTCAGACCATCATCTTATAAACGTAGTCAGAAGTATCATTTGAACTGTTGTATTCTCTGCATTTAATATGTATGTAGTTTTAAATGCTTGGAAAATACGTCATTCTAAATAGTGTAACAAATGGTTGCTGTACAGTTTATATTCTAACCTAAACTTCCCATCATGCATCTGTGCCCTCCCATTTCCATGTGAATGAGCATCAGACGGCCTGTTATGTCTATCATCCCTCACCACAGACCACTGTATATATTTTCCATTATTGTAATAGCCATATGTCTTCAAATCACAGTCTTTGCATTCATACAAGCTGCAATTACACGTACGAAGCTCGTCTTAAAATATCAGCTTTTCCAGTGCATCGAAATGGGATGTTTACATTGTTTTAGTCGACTTCGATGCTCTCCAGATGGTGCTTGGAGTTAGCTTTTGGGCTAATGTTGCTAACAATAATACTACTGATGAATTAGTGTCATAGTTTTGGTGACTTGATTCATAAACACTTCTAGTTTACATGAAACTTGAAGCAATATTGTGTAACTTTTTGGAGGTGGCCATCACCAAAAATTACAAGTAGAAAGTTTAAACCACACTTCGGTACATTCACCATGGAGATATTATTATAAGTGTCAGGTTTGTGGAGATGCAAGCCCACTCACAATAAGGATGCATGATTTCTATGTTTTTTTTTGTTGGTTTTTTTGCAATAAAAAAAAAAAAAAAGCAAAGTGTACAGTGAGGTTTTAAAATATAATATATACTGAAGAATTGTATATATATTTTTATTGGCTAGAAAACACCTACTTATTTTATTATGTTAATTTTTATGTGTACATTTTTATTTCTTCTATTTTTCTTACAAAATTATGTCATGTTCACGTGCTACCTTTGCTCAGGATCTGATTTTTTATGTATATTTTTTGAATTTTTTCATATATTTTTTGAGATTTTTTCTATATTGTTTTGTAATTTTTAAAAAATGTTTTATTTTTTGTATTTTTTGTTTGGGTTTTTAAAATTCTTTTGTATTTTTGTGTATTTTTTTTCTATTTAATTTTTTTTCTATATTGTTTTGTAATTTTTTGAATTTTTTAAAGTTTTTGTATTTGTTGGTTGGGTTTTTTCAAATTTTTTGTATTTTTGTGTATATTTTTTTCTATACATTTTTTTTTCTATATTGTTTTGTATATACTTTTTGTATTTTTTATATAGCTTTTTGTATTTTTTTATTTGTATATTTTTGGGGATTTTTTTGTATATTTTTGAATTTTTTTTTTTATTTTATTTTTTTTTATCTTTTGAATTTGATTTATTTTATTTATTTATTTTATTCATTTATTTAAACAACCACAACACATCTCCCCCAATATTCCTTCCCTATTTGCCGATCCCCACCGTGAGCGTATAATGGGTGAGTAACTGGCTGGACGGTGTGTTGGTGTGTGCCCAGGCTCCCGCCCTCTGTGCCCTGTGTGCCCTCTGTGCCCTCTGTGCCCTCTGTGCCCTCATCACCGTCTCGCTCGCTGGGACCATTACACCATATCACAGCTCTGGCAGACGCTGTGAGCTCCGGAGCTGGAGCTGGCATCGCGCCTCCGTGGCCTCCCCGCACGCTCCAGAGTCACACAGGGCAAGGGGGGGGCTGGTCTGAGAATGACAAGGAAGTGGGTGATTTTTTTTATTTTTATTTTAGGTTTTATAATAGGGCTGAACAAATATTATGTAAAGTCTCTACTAAACTAAAGGTAAAATGTAGCTCGTGACATCACAAAGTGGAACAGAGCATTTTTAGATTTGGAGATGTAAAGAGACTAATAATAATAATTACTCAAATGTGTGAATGAAACAAAACACAACTCCAGGTCTGTTTTAAGAAGGTAACAGTATTATAATATGACTAAAAGCTCATTTCCTGTATGACCACTTCACCAGGAGGAAGACTGTTTTCAGTGCAGGACATGTGTGAATGAAACAAAACTCAACTCCAAGTATGTTTGTGATGAGGAAACAGCATTAATAGTCATCAACATTAATAGGCTCTTTAAAGCACTGTTTCCCTAAGACTGGCTCGTGACCCTCAGGTGGGTCACAAGAGATGTTTATTGGGTCGCCTTTTCATGATCTGCAATATACAGTTCTGACACATCTTGAAATGTTAAGACATGTTTTGTATCATTTCTAATCTTTTTGTGAGTATTTTATTGACTATTTTGTTCCAGTATTGCTGGTTTAATTGAATGCTGAAAAGAAAAAGAAATGGGCTACATTTAATGTCCCAATAGGCGACTTATGAATCCTTTTATTGCTGCTTCATTTACTGTTTTTCATTGTTTAAAACTTGTGTACAGTATTTTTCGAAGTCGCACCAGCCAAAAAATGCGTAATGAAGAAGAAAAAAACACAAAACAAGTGGCACCGCACTTTTTGACAGAAATTTATTTTATAAAATCAGAGATTATGAACTGACATCTTGAAATGTAAGTTCTAGTAATGAACAGAGAACAACAGACTGTAAACGTCACATATGAACAGTTCTTCAGATAAACTATAACATAAACAACAGAACAGAACAAGTTTACCAAACTCTCCATCTCACTCCAAATCACTAAATCCATTCAATTCTTCATCCTTAGTGTCACTTTTGAGCAACTCCATGACCTCCTGAGATAAACAGAGCCCCACTTCCTCTTCTGTGTCGCTGTCATCAGACTCAGCATCAGTTCCAGTTAGAATTATTCTGGCCTTTCTGAATCCCGACAGGATGGTTTCAATTGTCACTGAAGTCCAGGCTTTGTTGATCCATCTAATGACCCATGATTCCAGGAAAGTTGCATGACGCACCTGCCCGGTTCTCATGAAGCTGTGTTCTCAATCCCCCACTTTATTTCTGTTGCTTTTTGCCTGCATTTTTCACTACCAGCAGCAGGACACACGCAGGAGACGCAGTGGTACAGGAGTAGTAGAAGCGGGACACACTGACACACAAGCCTGGAGCCTCTCGCGGCTGTCAGTGTGAACATTTGAATATATAAGTCGCACCGGAGTATAAGTCGCAGGAGACACCTAAACCATAAGTAGTCTGAAAAATACGGTAATACTAATTGTTCAGAGAAACACGATCACTAATTCAACAATAAAATATCCTCATTAATGTTCAATAATGTTCAAATCCACCTTTATTTTGTGATTTACGAATAATGTCTGTTGATTTGGATCATGAAGGTTTGTGATGTTTAAAATATGGTTCTCCAGAAAAAAAGTTGGGGAAACATTGCTTTAAAGGACACGCATTATGCAAACTAATTACATTTTCAACCAAATAATTATAATTTTGATGACTAAATCAGCAGCAAAGCATTTAATTTGGCACAGTATGCTCCCTGTAAGTGTGTGGGAAGTGTCATATTAGCGTAAGAGGCGCATTATGTATAGAGGCGTTTAGCCCAGAGCCCCCTGCTGTGAGGACACCAGGGCACATTCGATTAAAGCATGTGTGGGTACATTGGGTCTTTAGTAAACTAAGCAGTGTGTAAACAACAAAACAAAAATATTATGACAGGATTTCATAGGGCACTTCAAGTCAAAGAAAGAGGATGTTGCAATAAAATAAAATAAAAGTAAATAATACAATAAATAAAAAATAAAAATAAATGTAAAATGAGTAAATAAAATACACTTTTTTTTAACTACCTACCATTTTTTTTTATCTTCCTTTTTTCTATTTATACAATTGTGTCATTTTGTTCTTTTTTTGCTTTTTGATGATGATGATTAAATGAAACTATTTTGTTTTTTGAGATATATTTTTGGCGGAAAACATTTTATATTTTACTCACAAAATTTCAAAACTTTTCAATAACTTTTTCATGACCTAAATTGACCTGAATTTTCCATGACTTTACAGCACCTGCATGTGTAGAATTGACAGAGGTTGGGACTTGCAAGGTCGTGTTTGGACTCGAGTCAGACTTGAGTTACTATTTTTAGGACTTGAGACTTGACTTGATAAAATAGACAAAGACTTGGGACTTGACTTGGACTTGAAGCTCATTGACTTGGGACTTAGCTCGGACTTGAGGTTTATAACTTGAGAAGACTTCATGCTTCTCCTAAAAAAAATGTTTTTAGAAAATACTTTTCTCTTTACAGTTGATACATGTGGTGTTTAATTTTACAGGAACAAACTGGAACTTCTTCTCTCTTCTCCCACTTCTCTGTTTGTTACTACAGATGTAACTGAAGTACTGACAGATGGTATCCTCAAATGTACTACAGTAATATACAGTACAATACAGTAATATACACTTCTATACAGTAATATACAGTACTCAACAGAAGTATACAGTAATATACTGTTGGCGTGTTCCGTGGAAAATGATGACTGGAATCGATTGATTAAAATCACAAAAGATTATTCCCTATACAATACAATTCTAATACAGAGCTCTGGGTCAAATCACTGTCCCTGATGGCCTGTTCTACTCAGGACTTACAATCAGGTAATCTGACGCCTGCGTCTGTCCCTTCACCCAGTATATATACATTCACAGAAATATGCAAATGATATGTTGACCTGGTACACGCCTTGGCTCCTCCTTGAAGCCTCTCCGTTTATGGGAATGACCACCAGATTTCAATTATAGCCAGGTCTATTTAGGCTTGGTGCCAGCCAGGATGACCCCACATCAGCTGCTCTATAAAGAATTTCCTTAAAAAGACACAACCTACACAGCAGTATCTTTAAAAATATATATCAGATTTCAGTAGTTAAACATTAATTGTGTGACTTCATTAACAATATTTAAACAAATGTATAAGTTCAGTATTTTATAATTGCATGTGTACTATAGTATACACTATTATACAGTATAAATGGTCACATTTTTCTATAGCGCTTTTCCACCTTCAAGGCACTCAAAGCTCTTTACAACAAAGAACCACTCACCCATTCACACACCAGTGTACGCAGACACTGTGGGCAAGGTGGGTTAAGTGTCTTGCCCAAGGACACAACGGCAGCATTCATCTGTGGGAGCTGGAATCACACCAGCCAACCTGTGGGTCAGTGGACCTGACCGCTCAACCGGTGTTTATGTCGAGAGCTGGAATCAAACTGCCAACCTTCAGATCAGTGGGCGAATGCTCTACCAACTGAACTACTGCCGCCCAATAACACAGTACAACAGAGGGAACATAAAAGGTGATCCTTCAACTTCAGTTGCAGATTACATGATAAAATAATTGGGTTTTTAAATCTGAATTCTAAGATCTTGTCAAAACATTTAAAAAGGGAAAAGTAGCATTTCTACAACTCTTATATAAATACTCATATATAAATATACCATGACTTTTTAAGTACAATTTTGTTTAAAAATTAACTTTGGTTTAAAGATCTGAAATGACTTGAAGCTCAAAGCAGACGATTTGGACTTGACTTGGACTTAAGGGCCACTGACTTGAGACTCGACTTGGACTTGCCTGTATTTGACTTGGGACTTGAGGTCAAAGACTTGAGACTTACTTGAGAAAAACAATGCAAAACAATGACTTGGTCCCACCTCTGAGAATTTCACGTACTTTTAGGGCTAAATCTGAAATGTTTCCACTCACTTTATGGTTTGGTATTATAGTTTTTTAACATTCAAAATACTGTTAGTGCATTTATTGTCGTCTCTTCTAAACAAAAGGCGCAGACGTTGAGAAATCATCATAATAGCCTAATGATAACTTAACAGAAGAGAACAAAAGAGAAACTAAAATTCCCTGACTTGAAGTTTGGCAGAGATCTGTTGTTCCGGAAGCTTTCACCTGACGAGATTACAAGTTCAAAGGGCATTTTAAAGACCTGCTTATTACGTAACATAATAAAACAACTTCACAGTGGGAGGTTCTGGATGGTGCAACTCTTTGGAGATAAGATGAGCTCAAGAGAATGTCCCTATCACCTTTTATCAGTGAGTTATTACACTGCAACATGAGCAAAGTGCAAAGACTCCCACATATACTTATCATTCATATGTGAAGGAAAACATACCGCAAAACTGCTCCTTATGCCTCCTTTCATCAAATACCTTTCTCCCTGCATATGTTATTGCTTTGTCTGGAATGTTGCACAGTATGGCATTAAACATTTCTGTCTTCATAGAGAACAAACCAGTCAAAGTTACATGCCAGAATGTTTAGTTTTTTTTTATATATTTTTGAGCTATAAAACCACCAGTAATTGAATAAATGTAAAGTAGAGCTGTTTAATGTCATACTGTGGAACATTCCAATGACATATCCATGGAAACAAGCAGGTGACAGACCCCCTAACCAAAAAGTTACACAGTATACCTTTAAATGTTATCCAGATTTGTCAAAAGTGATTCATGACAGACAAACTAACCTTAAAGAAGTTGTTTCATTCACACATGTTTAACGCACAAACCCTCATATTTAGGCTGAGTTCTTCTCTCTTCAAACTGAAAACCTCCTTGTGACGTCATGTGGTAATACAGGAAGTGCTCCACTGTGTTTATAAACTCCACACACCTTCACTAGAATCATTCGGATAGTTTCAGTCTTGGAATTGCCGATTTCTTCTGAACTAAAGGTAAATGGAGCTGTTAACTTGAAAACTACTGCTTCGTGACATCACAAGGTGGAACGGAACATCTTGAGCTTTAGAGATGTAGACAGACTAACCCGGAATTTAGACCAGGAGCGTCAGCAGCACGTAACGTTGGCAGAGCTGCATACTACTACGCCACATGACTTTTTGTTCAGAAGTTGTTCTTGTAAAGTTTCTGCCTGATGTCACAAAGTGTTTTAGGCTGTGTTCAGACTGCAGCCTGAAGTGACCCAAATCCAATTTTTTGGCCCCTATGTGACCTGTATCTCATCTTTTAATGACAGTCTGAACGACACAGATCTGATTTTTTCCGATACATATCCGATCTTTTGACATGCGACTTCAGTCTGAACGGCCAAGGCGCATTCATCTGACCTACACGTTATCAACAAGCCAACAAATGTACAAAAACGTTCTTCTCATCCTACAAAAATGTCACTGAAGCGAAGCACATCGCTATCCCACCACTCTTGCCTACGTTTCTGCATCCACACGTTATCCTTTCAACGGACGTCACTGCCGCTGCCCCACAATACACCACGGCCAAAAACCTCGTCCTTCTCCTTCTCAATCTCCTCCTTAGTTGTTCATGTTCTGGCTCCGGTACGAGAGGAACTTCAAAATCTCCAGGTGCTCAATGCTCGTGTCCATGTTTGGACAACTTCCGTAAACACAGAGCACGCTCGCTGTGGTTGACGTCGTCGTGTCTCCAGTGCGGGACACTTTCGGGCCGTTTAATGTTCACACTGGAGATCACATACAAGTCGCATTTAATTGGAAATGTAAACGACCTTGCAAAAACGCTGGATTTCACACAAAAAAAGTCAGAATTGAGCATTAATCCCTGCAGTCTGAACGTAGCCTAAGATTTATCCTCCACGTCTGTAAACTTTCCATAGTCCATCACGAGCCATTCCCCGAGCTCCTGAATGCGACGCACTGTGTTTACATGACTGTAGTGGTTTTAAAGAACGTATTTTGAAAGGGCTTCCGAAGTTTATTTTGAGACCACGTGCTTATTTCCTGTCTTGCCTTTGCTAAGAAGCCTGGAGACGCTTTGTTGACTCTGCGAAATTAGAACTCCAACCTAATCTGAGCAGTGCGTAGTTTTTAAAATTGTTGTAAATTGTCCGACAGGTTAAAATGGAAAGCCAAACCTACGCGTCTGCTGCTGGGTAATAATAAATGATCACTCAAACATGTGAATGAAACAAAACACAACTCCAGGTCTGTTCTAACATGATTTAAAGCTCACAAGAGTCAAAGCTGCGTAATACAGGACCTTTAAAACACCAAGATCTCAAACCAGTGCACCAGTATTAACAATCAGGTTCGATCTCACCTCTGTTGGACAGGGCTAGGATGCGGTGTCGTCATGGCAACTCATCTCAGCCAAGTCAGAATGGAGCTGTCAGAGTAAAGTTTGGTTAGATTTTTTTTCCCCTTCCTTTTTTATGTAACAGTACAGTTCTCGTGGGTTTGCAGTCGAAATCTTTCCCCGGTTTTTGCCTCTAAACTCTTGGCGGAGGAAGATGCTAATGATGAGAACGTGATCGCGAAATGCCAATGAAGCATGACTCAGCTCCAGGAGGAAGGGGAGAAGTTCTTTTGGATTGACTGTTGGAAGTGAGACGGTGGATTTAAAGGTGCATTGTGTAACTTTTCCGGTGGAAGGTCCGTCACTGCTATGCCTCGAATGTTCCACAGTGTGACATTAAACATCTCTACCTTACATTTATCAAATTACAAGTGGTTTTATAGCTCAAAAATACCTAAAAAAACAGACATTCTGACTGTGAGCGGTGTCGCCTCTCCACAGATCTGACTTGCAACTTGGTCTGGTTTGGTCTCCATGAAGATAGAAAGGCATAAAAAAGCATTTGACGGACCTTCCATCACCGTTAAAGTGCAAATGTTGAGTTTTGTGAATAGTTGAGGTGAATGGGTGGTAGTAGCTCAGTTGGTGTGGAGTGTTTGTCCATTGAGCCAAAGGTTGGCGGTTCAAGTCCAAGTCTCGACATAAAGATAATCGTTGGTAGAGTGGTCAGATCCACAGGTTCGCGGAGTGATTCCGGCTCCCGCAGATGAATGCTGATGTTGCATGAATGTGTGTGTGTGAAAGGCAAAAGACCTTAACTTGCCAGAGTGTGAAACTGAGAAAAATGACTTCAAAGTTTTTCCTTTGTCCAGACAAAAGTATAATAAGTGGGGCTCCCAAAATTTGAATTTAACTAGTTGCTATAATGAAGAAATATTTGTATGTGGAAAATATTGAGATCAAAATTGCCCTTTAACCCTTATTTGTCAGTTCCTGTACTCTGCCTTTGTTTCGTGAGCCAAAAATAAGGAGTCGTGCAATGACAAAAGGCAGAAAACTGACATGATCATTATTATTATTTGCTTGATTTTCACCAGACTTCCATCCATTATAAGAACACCTCACCAAGGTCGAGTCATTCTGGTGTTTGTTTGAAATGATATAGAACATTGTTTCCCAAAGACTTTGTCGCGACCCTCAGGTGGGTCGCAAGAGAATTTTTTTGGGTCGCCTTGTCACGATCTGCCTGTAAGTCTACCACATGAGATTTTCTGTGCTCACAAAAATGAAAACAAAGAGACACAGAAACAGACTGAAGCTGCACCTGTTATGCATGTTGTGCTCTCCTCCTGCACCTGGACTGGAACACGCTACAAAAATGCAGACAGGCCCACCTATCTCATTAGAAATGTTGAAATGTTAAGACATGTTTTGTATAATTTCAGATCTTTTTGTAATTATTTTATTTTGTTCCAGTAGTGCTGCTTCAACAGAATGTTGAAAAGAAAAAGAAATGGGCAAATAGGTGACTTATGGGTCCTTTTATTACTAGTTTAATGACTGTTTTTCAATAATGTTCAATAATAATGTTCAATAATGGTCAAATCCAACTTTATTTTGTGATTTAGGAATAATGTCTGTTGACTTGGGTCGCGAAGGTTTGTGACTTTTAAAATATGGGTCCCCAGAAAAAAAAGCTTGGGAAACACTGATATAGAAGAGTTTTGGATTTCCTGTTTAGTGCTGATCAGGATCGTGCGGCGACACTTACACAGTTAAACAGTTTGACACACAAGTGACTTTGCAGTATAATGTGTACAAGATGAATACATACACAAAATACTTTCACATTAAAGATAATTCAAATGTAATTGAATTCAAAGGTATATTTATTTAATGTGTTAAGAGCCTAAGAGCCTGTTAAGGGCCACAACAAAAAGAAGGAGGAATAGAATATATTTGGGCCCGGTCAAGCAGAAGTAAACAACAAGGCCAAAAATTCAAGTTAATGCGTCTGATATAAAAATGTATTGAACAGATACATATGTACTCTAGTTTATGAAACTGTTTACCTTTTTTCTGTACCATTTTTGGTTCTAAAGTTCCATACGTTTTAAACAGACCATGTATGAAACATGGAACAAAAATTATTTCATAGATTTCAAAGACCTGCAAATCATGTAAATAAATTGATGTATTTCATCATATCTTGTGTTATTCCATCTTTGAACTGTTGATGAAGGTACATGATTTAAAAAAAAAAAATGTATTTAAAATTATAAAAAATAGCTTGGAAGGACTGACATATTTTATAGAAATAGTTTCCTTTCATTTTGAAGTAATATTAAAGTATTCGAAAGAAAAAAGCGACAAATTATGTCAAATCCTGCACCTTCTACTTGTTTGAACAGTTTTCCCTCTGTTACTTTTCCCTCCGTTACCATGACCTTTCTTAATAAAAAATCTCATTACTCAAAAAGTAAGAGGTTTTTCAACCTAATCTTGTACCATATGGTAGAAAACTATATGAAGCAAATATTCAAACCAGTTTGTTAAGGATATGTAAGTGAGAACCAAGAGTTATCACTGTTTGTATTTACTGCCCAAAAAGTGCTGCATATTTCATTCCCTCCGTTACCGACATGAGTTTTTAAATTTTTTGTCAACAACTTGAAAGAATATCACAGGTTTAACTTGACCCTGTTGGAGTGTAACTCTTTCCTACATTCTGATACTTTACTTATTTCAATAGTCCCTCTAGTTTCTGAATAAGAGACATTTGAATGTAAAAAAATCTGCCCCTGTTTCCCTCCGTTACCACTTGACACAAACAAACAAAACATACACTGTTACTGCCTTTTGCCTTTTGTCTTTGCACGACTCCTTATTTTTGGCTCATGATCCAAAGGCAGAGAACAGGAACTGACAAAGAAGGGTCAAAGGTCAATTTTACACTCAATATTTTTCACACACAAACATGACCATGACCAAAATGACATTAACTCATTTTTGACCAAGGAATTAGTTACAGCGGCGTTCTGTTTTTGGAGGGCAGATGTTCCTTGATGTAAAAGCTTTGAAATAAATGTGGACTTTAAAGGTGTAACTTTTCTGGTGGAGGGTTCGTCAATTGCTTTTCTCTACGGAGATGTTATTCCTTTGTCTGGAATGTTTCGCAGTATGGCATTAAACTTTTCTATCTTCATGGAGACCAAACCAGACCAAGATTCAATGGAGAAAAAAAATCTCAAAAACCAAATTATTTGCTTTGAATCATCATGAGAAAATTTTATGTGAACGTATGATATAACAAATTAAAATTATGATTATTTTATTTGTATTTTATTTGACTTTTGACACTACCACGCTCTAGTTGGGGTAGGACTGAAACTTTTGAGTGAAGCTGAATTCGTTTTTTTGAGTTCCACCGAGTTCCTTTTCCTCACAGGTGCCAGTGACTCACACGCAACCAAACCCAGACGCACTTTTTCCACGGCTGCTCCCTCTCTCTCCTCTGCCAAACCTCATATAGAACGCCCATTGTCCCCAACACTCACACACACACATACACACACTTTTATTCTCCATACACTGAAAATCTCCAGTCCCTGCAGTATTAACCTAAATCTGTAGCCGTTGTTTTCGTCCCATTCATAAAACAGGACTTTTGTAGTGTTTATATGAATTCTGACCTTTGACCCATAATTCCAGCTCATGTTATTGTTCACTTTTCAATAGAATGGTATATGGATAATATGGAATAGATATAGAAGAGAATATATAGAGAGATTTGTGTTTTCTAAGCATTCCTTCATGATTTTTATGAGTTGTAAGAAAAATAAAAGGTAAAAAAAAATCTATCTAAAAATGGGGTGAAAATACATCAAATTCAATCAAATAAAAAAAATAAATAAATAAATATTAATTTTTTAAAAAGTCAAATAAGTCTAACATTGAGTAGAAAAAAATTTGGAAAAATATTTTAACTGTTTTTTGTTTTGTTTTTTTCTATAAATTAATGGGTCGTACAGAAAAAAATATTAAGTTCGAAGATTCTTGCAAGTGTAGTTATCTTAAATCTTAAGTTATTATGTTACTTTATACCAGTTCATTGAAATAAGTTGTCATTACGTCATGCATATTGCTGTTGTTGTGTCGTTGGGCACTATGGCTGCAGACACCCTCCTGGTAGGTTCTGTTCTAGTCCTGGTTTAGTGTCAGGTTTAAGCCCACCTAAACATTGTAAAAGTAAGAAGAAAGACAAGAGATTAATGAGGATTTACTCGCGAGGAGGACGGACAGAGAGTGCGATCAGTTACAGCAGTCTCCACCCGCCCTGATGCACTCCCTGCGTCTCCTCTTTTTATTGTCATAAGGGAGTCCCTAGTTACAATGGGTGTTTCTCTAAGGGGAGGGGTTGAAAACAGCAAAAAACAGTAGAAACATCAGACATGATTTCATTGTGCAAATATGTATATTCAGCAGCAGGTGGCCGATAAGGTGTAGCATCTTTGTTGTAGCATCTTTAGGAACAGCACGTCCCCTTCTTTCTGCCATCCTTGAGAGCTGCCCTCTTTCCCAGCAAAGTGAGAGCCGTCCTCTTTCTCAGAAAAGAGCTGACTAAGTCATTGTTTTAGCGGTGTGCAGAGTGGGTGACAAGTCACTGCATAGTTATAAGCACAAACATTATTTCACACAAAAAACAATACATAGAAAATATGGGATAACATATACACAATTATTCTAACATTTAGTCATGGGCTATTTCAGGTTTAGTTCTAGATTTAGTCCAAATTATGAATGTAATGTCTGTCTATCTGTCTAATAATAATAATAATAATGAATATGTTTTTTTTTTTTTTCATAAAGCACTTTTAAAAACAAGGTTTACAAAGGGCTGTACACGCAGCAAAGGACAATAAAAATTGCATCCAGAAAGCAAACAAAGACAGACAATGATGCAAACAATCCAATTAATTCTAACAAAAGGGTTCCTAAAATAGAATAATAATAAACAAAGGATAAAATCGAGCTAAAACCAGTTAAAGGAAGGCCAACTGATAAAAATTTGTCTCAAAAAGTGATTTAAAAGATGATGCTGATCTGGCAGTGAGAGTCCATTCTAGCCTAGTGCATTCTACTCCAGCTATGCTTCTGTTGTAGGGAGTATTATACCTCTGATGATGTAGTTCAAGATTAAAAATGGAACTGGATTTTTTTTTTAAAAGTCTAGTACAGTCCAGTCTGGCTATGTTTCTATTGTAGGGATTATTATACCTCCGATGATGTAGACCAAGATAACAAGGACTGAGCTGGCAGTGAGAGTCCATTCTAGTCTAGTGCATTCTACTCCGGCTATACTTCTACTGTAGGGAGTATTATACCTCTGATGATGTAGACCAAGATGATAATGACTGAGATACCAGTGAGAATTTATTCTAGTCTAGGACAGTGTACTCCGGGTATAATTCTGTTGTAGGGAGCATTATACCTCTGATGACGTAGACCAAAATTTCTGAAATGTAACTTGGTGCAAGACCTAAACGAGTTTTAAAAGTGATCAGTAAAATCTTAAAATCTTTTCTAAAAAATGTGTTGATGTCATTCTATCTATCTATCCATCTCTTATCTATTGCTCTTTTTGTTTTTTGTTTTTAGCTGTAAGATTTTGTGCAATGCTGCGCCCACAAGCCTACAAGATACAAATCTGTAGAAAGTAACTTGACAGACCTGATACCCGATGTGCAGTAGTTTCAGTACGGGGATGCATGCTGATTGTGTTGTGATAGTGCTCTGAATGGGGAGTGGCTTAGCACAGAGAACAAAGGTAGGGGAAACTCAGAGCATCAAAAATTAGTGAAAATTGAGTGAAATTGTGGGTGTTCTAATATTATGTAATATAATATATATATATATATATATTATATATAATGTAATATAATATTATGTGCTAGCAGTTAAATCCCCATAGAAGCAAAGCACCCCATCTTTTTTTTTTTTTTTTTCAAGGCTCAGATCAAAAACAAAACAAAAAAATATGTATATACTAAAACAGTGCAGTCATATGAAGTTGTCAATCATTCTGAAAAGTTCTAATAGTTACCGGAGAAAAAACAGCAGTTCAGTTCGGAGCATTTGTCCAAACCACATTGTTCTGATCTATATTCAAGAGATTTCCTTTGAATTGTGCCCAAACACTCGTCACCAGAGGAGATCCGTGTCTGTACACAGAGAGATTCAGCCTGCTCCAGCTGGCCACGTGTCAGGAGAACAGGCGGATCATAGTGAAGGAGAAGAGACGAGAATATCTGGTGTTTGTGTTTACTCATCTTTGGGAACGTGCGCAGTAGTAGGTCATATTTTGTCAGCGTTGTTCATTCATAAAAGTGGTTTTCTTGTAAAAAAAAAAAAAAAGTGGCATACGTTTTTTCTTATTGCTTCAACATGAAAAAAAAGAAGAAAATCATTTGTAAAAAGGTTTGAAAAGGGTTCTTGTGTTGTACAGCCCAGTCTGGCTATGCTTCTGTTGTAGGGAGTATTATACCTCTGATGACATAGACCAAGAGAGCAAGGACTAAGCTGGCAGTGAGAGTCCATTCTAGTCTAGTACAGTCTACTCCAGCTATACTTCTGTTGTAGGGAGTATTATACCTCTGATGATGTAGTTCAAGATAAAAAATAAATAAATTTAAAAAAGTTGAGTTGGCATTGAGAGTCCATTCTAGTCTAGTACAGTGTATTCCAGCTATACTTCTGTTGTAGGGAGTATTATACCTCTGATAACATAGACCAAGAGAACAAGGACTGAGCTGGCAATGAGAGTACATTCTGGTCTAGTATGACTGTTGTAGGGAGTATTATATATCTGATGACGTAGGCCAAGATAACAAGGACTGAGCTGGCAGTGAGGGTCCATTCTAGTCTAGTACAGTCCAGTCTGGCTATACTTCTGTTGTAGGGAGTATTATACTATACCTCTAATGATATAGTGAGAGCTCTCAGTACACTTATGCCAAAATAGATTAATGGTTTTCTTTGCAATTATTATTTTACTTTTTTCTTCTTATATTAGTGTTTTTGTTGTTTTTTGTTTTTTTGTTTTGTTTTGTGTTGGGTTTTTTTGGCTAAGAAGTGCCTATGTCAGGTTAGATCATTATATTGACAATTTTTATAAAAAAAAAAAAAAAACTCTACCTTGCATTTATTCAATTGCAGGTGTTTAATTGTTTAATCAAAAACACCCAGAAAAACAGTAGTAGTTTTTAGTAGTAGTAGTTTATTGGGTCATTTTGCAGCACTACAAAACAAAACAAAACATAGACTACAACCCCATAGATCATGACCGAAAGTGCTTCTAATGCCAAACCCTATTAAACAATGATAGAATTCCAAGAAAGAAAAGCAACATATGAACAGCAAGTTTATATTTACAATTTCACTTACGACTTACTTTATATATAAGAGAGAAAATATAAATTAAAACAAACGAAATAGAATGCATAATTAATTCATTCCAGACTTCTATATCTTTCAGAACATAACGCTTTATACTCTTTCTTTTTTTCACTCAAATCATCACTCAGATTGTTCCACATACTAAAACAGGGGTGGGCCACAAAGGCTTTTAAAATTTGGGCCGGACCAGGAGCAGATGGATGCAGTTTTTTGGTAATCCACCTCATAAAGAGGGGGAAAAAAATAAAAATAACTTATCCCATGTTACTGAAATATCCCAAAATTGAAAATCATTACAAAACATTCCAAGAAAATATCTGTCTTTCAAGTCCCACTGTATTTATAATTTATTGAAATGACTTTTAAAACAATGAAAATGATTATTATTATTACTATTATTCAAGTTCGCCAGATTAAAAAGATTAAAGACCACCCCTGTACTAAAACCTCTAACAGAAATACAACCTCTTTTTTTTTTTAGTTCTTATCTTCATTTTTTAAAGACGCCAGTTTTGTATTCCTCCTCATTCTGACTGTGAACGGGATCGCCTCTCCGCAGACCTGACCTGTAACTTGGTCTGGCTTGGTCTCCATGAAGATAAAAAGGTTAAATATCACACTGCGAAACTTTCCAGACGACGGAACAGCATCTTCACGGGAGAAAGCGTTTGACGAGAAAAGTTGCGCCTTTAAAAACACCTCTCGTCTATCAGCGCCGTCGTCTTCACGCATAATAAAGCTAAATTTAGTGTGTTTTCTAAGGTTGCGGGCCTCGCTAGTGAGTTATAATATAATAGAACGTATCAGTGTTGATCACAGCTGCAGTCTGGTGAGCATGTCTCCGATTGAAGCCCCTTAATTTGCCCATAACGGCGCCTGTCACGTTTCCCTTATTGACTCATTCAACAGCAGCGCACACACACACTCACACACACGCACGAAAACACACACACGCGCACGTCTTATACCCTGCGTCTGACACAGCGCTCTGGCTCGCGATGCGCCTGGACCACTGCCACTCACTTCTTGGACGCGGCGGGACTATTTTTACCCCCGTTAAGATTTACTCTCTCTTATCTCACGCTGTCAACATGTTTATAAAGGGGTTTGGAGTACGCTCGCCAGTACAAAGAGGCAGTAAAAATGTGTGTGTCGTTCACGTGTTAAAAGCGATAAAAAGGCAAAGTGAACGGGGTGAGGGAGACCAGTAAAAAAATCATGGATGGCTCGAGCAAGGATGTTATGAGTTAGGAATATTTGGCGGTGAAGATGATTACATGAGTTGTGTTTTTGTTTCATTCACACATGTTTGAGTAACCCTTTAGGAATGTAACAATAACCAAATTATCGTGATATCGTATTGTCAAAGTTCTCACAATAATATCGTGGACCATCACAATATATGGAATTGCAAGTGTCTTTGCTTAAATTAAGAGTTATGGTGCAGCAATAGTTAAAAAAGGCAGAGGGAACTACATAGACCATGATCCTTTGCTCCATTTCAGTGTAGACTACAAGAAGAAATAACAGTTCTAAGCACTTTGAAGTCTAACTTCTTTGGATTCAGTCTTGTCAAGGCATTTTAAGAGGAAAAAGTAGCATATTCACAGTTTTGCCTCCACAAAATATCGTAATAAATATTGTACTGTGAGATGTATATCGTGAAAATATCGTACCGAGAGATTTGGATATTGTTACATCCGTAATCGTGAGCTTTCCCACGATATCGCAATAAATATCGTACCATGAGGTTCATACCGTGACGATATCGTATCGTGAGACTTGGATATCGTTACACCTCTATTAGGTGGTGTCCACACGACAACGGTTTTTGGTCAAAACTGTGAAGTTTTTATTATTTGTTTTGGTCTTTCGTCCATAAGAAGTTGACATTTCAGGTGGCCGAAAACGGTGATTTTCGAAAACGGGTTCCAGAGTGGAGAAATCTGAGAGCAGTGGCGTTGCATTGTTGCGTGGACAAGCATCAGATTTTTGAAAAACACCCCGTCATCACCACGTGACCAGAAGAGAAGTTGTAGAAGAGGAAGGACTTTGTAGTATTGTGTGTCCAGTGGCTCTGGCTGTAACCGTTGTCGTCTGGACGTCAATATTTTGTTGATCCGACACGTGTGTGGATGCAAATTTTTTTTAACCCACAAAAAAAAAAAAAAATCCAGGAGCGTTGTCATGTGGACGTAGCCTTAGTCAGTCTACATCTCCAAAGCTCAAACTGCTCTGTTCCGCCTTGTGATTTTATCAAGCAGTAGTTTTCAAGTTAACAGCCACATTTTACCTTTAGTTCCCTAAAGATTGGCAATTCCAGGGGCTGACAAGTTAAATTCCAAATAGTTCTAGTTAAAGTGTATAGAATTTGAAAACACAATGGAGCACTTCCTGTATTACCACGTGACATCACAAGGTGGAACAGAGTGTTTTCAGTTTGGGAGAAGAACTCTAAGAAGTCTAAATATGTAGGTTTGCTTTTTAAACATATGTAAATTAAACAAAATACAACTCCAGGTACGTTTGTGATGAAGAAACATAACATAGATCAGAAAATAGACAACAGCAAAGGATCATGGTCTATGTAGTTCCTTCTGATGTTTAGCTATTGCTGCACCAAGTTTACTTAAGAACAGCAGTTAAAAAATCACCCTAACAGTTCATTTAAGCAAAGAGACTTGTAATTCGATATATTGTGAGGGCATCCGATATTATGAGATGTGAGACTTTTGACGATACAATTTCACGATATTTCCATTATTGTTACATAAATTCATTGATTAATCTGACCTCGGCCAGACTCGCAGCGTTGCCTCGGATACAAAACACAAAGCGCATATTTTGTATCCCAGGCAACAATCCTTCAAATGCTGAGTCATCTATTATAATTTCCTCCAATAAACAACGTGAAATCCTGTTCTGTTTTATTTCTCTCCATCAGTCCATGTCTGCGTAAATGCTTCATGGTGGAGTATTAAACCACAACCCTTCTCTAATCCCCTCTAACCCCAACACTCTGGACTCCTTCAGTAGAGTAAAGCTACACAAAAACAAACATGTGGACTTTGCAAACTTTTGTGCGTTTCTAAACAATCTTAAACCATGTCCGATCCCGCACGTTGTTTGCATCAAGGCTCATTTAAAGTTTGCATTTGAGTGGGAAACGGCAAGGCGGGACTGTTATGGAGGCAAATACTATGACAATAACACAAACATTGCACATATGGATCCCATGTTCTCTATTACATAAACTGTTACGAGAAATATGCTATAGACTACACACTGCGGTGGTGAGAGCCCATCCAGAAAATGTGGAGGAATATGGATATGAAGAAAGAATCGTGGGGGGAGATGGTGAGACGTATTTTACCACTCAAAGTGAAGGAACATGATTTGATTGGTGGCTTTCAGATGACTTCACGGTATTCTATAGTGCTGCGTCCGAATGTCCACACTGTTCCCCACTTTTTTGGAGTCACGCCATTTTTAGGGGTGTGCGAATGACCAGTTGGTGAAAAAGTAGTGCACTTAAAATTTCCCACAATGCTAGGGTGACTTATTCATTATCTGACCTCGCAGCATTAGGATTCGTTCTCTCGATGGTAATTGGGTACTTTTATTTAACCAATCGCTATTTGGTAGTGATGTATGTAAAGCACCGCTAACAAGGGTAACTGATTTATTAAGCTTTTCCCATATCCCGTAGGAAGAAGGGCAATAACGTCTTTCTAACGTCTTGATAAAATTCACCAAACATTCTCTTTGTTCCGGCTCTAAATCCTCGATCTCGGGAATTGTTGCCAACACAGAATGTATGGCTCTTCGCTGATTGGTTGGTGCCCGAACTCGCACTTCCGGGGGTTTTGTGAACCATCTAGTGTATTCGGATTCCTGACCTAGTCGCTGGAGAGAAATGAAACTGAGCGGTGTACTAGGTGGCGCCAGCCTGGGTAGCACATTACATACAGATCAGATAGTAGTGATTGGTTGAATAAATAAAGTACCCGCCTACTGTTGAGCAAACGAATCCTAACGCTGCGAGGTCAGACGGTTTCCACAACGTGAAACCGGCTGATGAATCAGGCTAGTATTCGTTAGTGCTGTGTCCAAATGTTTACACTACTTCAAACTTATTAGGAGTCACACCATTTTCAGAGGTGTCCGAATGACCCATTGGTGAAAAAGTAGTGGGCTCAAAGTTTTCCCACACTGCTACAGATTTTCAAAATAAAAATAAAAAACTGGGACACCCCCGATTTGTGGTGGTTGATAATAATAAAACTGTGAAATGAGTGTGTAATTACGGAAAATTGTTTTGCACTCAGCCCATTCACAACTAACATGTGAATCAGTATAGTCACATTTTCTATGTGTTTTGGTCATTTTTATGCAGATTTTCTGTAATTTACCTAAATAAATGACAATTTATGCCTCTCTTTACTGTTGTCAGGGATCAGATTGGTCAAAAATAGGGACACATGGGACATTTCTTGAATGAAACTGGGACAGATCACTGGTTTTGAATAAATCTGCTGGGACAGAGGACACAGGGGCTCAAAACTGGGACTGTCCCGGGTAAGTAGAGACGTCTGGTCACCCTACACCAGGGGTGCTCAATACGTCGATAGCGATCTACCAGTCGATCGTCAAGGTCGTGTGGGTAGATCGCCGTGTCTCGTCTCAGACTCGTGTTTGGACTCGGTCTTGTCTCTCACTCAAGGTCTGACACTCAACAAGTGCAATCATATTTCATTACGGCCGCTGCTGTTGGCAATAAACTTGTAGCGGGGTGCAGGAGCGTGTGGGGCGTCTCAGTGCAGCCTGTTCGCTCATTTGAAACCCGCGGAGACTCTACGGCACATCACAAACACACACGCTCCCTATGCACGGCTCGTCTGCAACAGCGTGTGCCCTCGTGTACCAGCGTGCATCACAGGGCAGGTTAAACTTCCTAAACATCCTACCTGTCCATCTGCCTCACGTCAGCACGCCGCCCCTCGCCTTTTCACGCTCTTGCTCCTTCCTGCGTACAGCGAACACAAGCCCCTCCCACAGTGCGGCTGATTAGAAGAGCAAGACCAAACGTGAAGCAAAAACGAGTCTAAATTTGTGTTCCAGTGTTGGCACAAAGCAGGTCTACAGCATAGAGCAGATCTACAGAACAGACCTACTGCCACATTTGGCTGAAGTTTGTCTAACAAAAGTGCACAAATGCATCTGTGTTTGTCACAATGTGCGTTTGGTTTGGTAAATGTGCAGAGGCTGGTAAATATCACTGCAAAACCAGAAAAGAATGCAACTCCAGTTTGGAACTTTAAAAAACAGGTTTAAAAATCTTACCTACTTCTTTCACTTTTTTCACAGTTTTGTGTAAAGTGCCAGAGGAAGTTCTCTTAAAGAAGGGGTTCTCAAACTGTGGGTGAGGGTCCAAAAAAGGGGCACAGAGTGTTTCAGTGCAGTTTGCTGGGCTTTGTATTAGGTAGATCATTTTGACTTGGTCATTTTTGTAAGTAGCTCGCATGCTGAAAGCTGAAAGTGTGAGCACCCCTGGTCTAGTGTATTCTGATTCCTGACCTAGTCGCTGGAGAGAAATGAAACTGAGCGGTGTACTTGGTGGCGCCCAGCCTGGGTAGCACATTACATACATCGCAACCAAATAGCAGTGATTGGTTAAATAAATAAAGTACCCTCCTACCATCGAGCGAATAAATCCTAATGCTGTGAGGTCAGACGGTTTCCACGAAGTGAAACCGGCTGATGAATCAAACTTGTATTCTATAGTAAATACGAAAGGTCATGTCATTTTTAGCGGTGTCACTCAAAGTTTCCCACACTGCTACGGTGACCAGATTTTCAAAATAAAAATAAAAAAACTGGGACACCCCCGATTTGTGGTGGTTGATAATAATAAAACTGTGAAATGAGTGTGTAATTACGGAAAATTGTTTTGCACTCAGCCCATTCACGACTAACATGTGAATCAGTATAGTCACATTTTCTATGTGTTTTGGTCATTTTTACACGGATTTTCTGTAATTTACCCTAAACAAATGACAATGTATGCCTTCTTTACTGTTGTCAGGGATCAGATTGGTCAAAAATAGGGACGCACGGGACATTTCTTGAATGAAACTGGGATAGATCACTGGTTTTGAATAAATCAGCTGGGACAGGGACACAGGGCTCAAAACTGGGACTGTCCTGGGTAAGTAGGGACGTCTGGTCACCCTACACGATGCACCTTGAAAAGTAATGCGCATCTGTGGTCACTGGATTGGCCAATATAGACCACAATGCATTGCGAGAGACGGGAAAACAACAGCGTACAGCGACAGGTCTTTAACTGGATACAACACGACAGAATGAAAGTAGATAGAAGCGCTGGTTTATGGCACTGTAGATTTGTGACTCTGAATAAAACACTCCTAAATAAACCGTTACAGTGTTAGCGGTGTTACGTTTAATGCCTTACTGTGGATTTTTACAGCACCACTCAAGACACCCAAAGTGCTTTACAGTGCATCATTCATTCACTCCTCTCTCCGTGTTGGTAAGATTCTATTGTAGCCACAGCTGCCCTGACAGACGGAAGTGAGGCGATCTGTTCCTTCGCCCTTCTGACCGGCACCAACAGTTTTGTAAAGTCTCTTGCCTAAGGACACAACAACCGAACCTTTAACGCCCTTAACGCACTCATTTATACCGACTTTATTTGTGTACTTGTCTTTGTTCAGGCACACAACCGCTCCGTATCACCACAAGCTTGATAGAGACATGCTCCAGTGAAATATCCCTCCTCTTCCTCCTCTCTTCCTCTTCCTCCTCCTCCCGGCCCCCCCGCTGAGGCCCACAATGGCAGACTGGCAGCTCTGATATCACGCTCTCTTTATCTCCACGGCGCTAAACCCCATTCACCGGCACCATGTGGGAATAGACGAGAGAGAGAATTCTATATTTATTTATTTATCCAGGAATGATGTGTGCGTGCGTGTGCGTGTGTGTGGGCGCGTTTTCGGAAGCACGGAGAATGAAAATGTAATCGGCCGCTGTTGTATCATTGGGGATTAGGCAGTGATCTAATGCTAGAGCGTTGTTAGCCCTTTATTAAGATGGATGGGCTGTGTGTGCGTGTGTGTGCGTGTGTGTGCGTGTGTGATGGAGAGAGAGGGATTACAGGAAGGAGCGCCGTATGCAAAAGTTTGAATTTTTTTTTTCTGTATTTGTAATAATAGAGGATATAGTGCTGATATGAGACAATGGTGGAGATCCTGTGGGGTTTGTGTTAGTTCTAAAGCTAATATGTGAAGCTCAGAGGCAGGAGTGAGTTTGCCTATAGAAAATGTTGACTTTTTCAAAATGACAAATTGTTCAAATGAGCATCAGATTGCGGCGGTGAAAAGTAACAAAGTACAAAAACAAAAGTATTCTCTGTAAATACACAATTTAGGTATCTGTTGTACATTTTACAGTGGATGCTGTGTACTATTACTCACATTACTTTGCTACATTTGAGAGAGGATCTTCTACTCCACTACATTTTGGAACTGGACTGAAAGTACAATTTTTCATACTTTGACACCAGTTTGATATGCGTTACTACACTGTGAGTTCATTCATAAACTAAACAGTAAAGCTTTATACCATATAATAGTGAATTCATGCATTATCATTATGAATGTAAGAGTTTTACTTTCAATTCCATGAACATAAACATTATTCAAACATTATCAGAAAGCAGAATGAGTCTCTCATTTGGGTTGCCAGGTCCAGTGCTGAAATCCAGATGTTTTAAAATGTCTCTCTCTGATCTGAACGGTCACTATTTATGGGCCTGTTTACACGAGAACGCTTGAAAAAAACGCTAAAAATGACAATATATTTTTTTCAGAAGTGCCTTTCGTTTAGACGGTGACGTCGTTTTCCAGAGTGGAAAAGTTGCATACACTCCGCCTACACTGCCCAAGATGCAAAACTCTGGTCAGATCTGTTCACGTCATGTACGTGTTTACGTCACATACATACAGTACACATAAATAAACATGTCAGATCATTTCCATGCGTGGGACCTTCAAGCTGCTCTGGCAGCTCTAATAAACTTACAGGACAATCCCAACAAATGTACAGAATCTGCAGAAATACTATTAGTGAACAGAGAAGGATCTGCAATTACCTCCGTCAAATTGTGGCCTCACCAGTTTGTCGAAGGCGAGCCAGACGCTATGGACGAGACCTGCGAGAACCAGTCGATGGTGGGACAACTTTGTGGAAGGAGTAGCTGATGAAAAACGTGACGTGAAAACTTCCATATGTCCAAAGACGCCCTTGTTGCTTTAAGTACAAGCAACCCAATCGAATTCCACACACTTTTGCATCACCATATGCACGCATATTTCCTCCTGAAAACACTTGTCTAAACGTGGAATAAAAAGTGATGCCACTTTTGCGTCTTCTGTACTTTGCGTCATCGTATAAACGTAGCCTAAAGCTCAGCATCTGCAGCCAGTCATGAATCTATGCCTCTGTGGTGGACTGCATACAGTTCCTTTAATGAAATAAAAACAGCTTAAAAAAAACAACAACAACAAATCATTGTCAACAATTGCAAAAACTTTGCATAATTCTTTACTAAAAACCACTACATTTGATGCTTAAATTTATCTTAAAATTTGTCAGATTTTTGCCCTTACATTTTACTTTTAAAGTACATTTTTAAACTTATACTTCAGTTCTTGCACCAAAAGTATTGAATCTCCATCTGATCAAGTGAACCTTTTGTAAATTACATATACATTTGCATAAAAGTAACAACAAAGCAATATAGTAGCAAATATTGTAAAGATAAATGACTTTTTCAGCTAGCCGCACG